>NC_137828.1:41484923-41969923 GCF_963921795.1 Nannobrachium achirus
AATGCTGATTTAGCTCGCGCCAACAAGAGCGTGCATGTTTGGGAGAGAGAGAGCGAGATAGAGAGAAAGAGGGAGAGTGCATAGGGAACAGGGAGGCAGAAAGAGGGAGAGAGAGAGACAAGGGGAGAGGCAGAGAGGCGGATTTATCGATCAAGGGTGACCACATCTTAGCCACAGAGCCCCTCTCTTGTGATTAATCTTGGGGCTCAGAGTTGGCCAATGACACTTGACAGGCCCTCCCCCTTCAAAGTCCTCCATTTCTCTTCATTACCGGGGCCGTATTTTTTGGACACCACAGTGGAGAGTAATCATTTACCTTTATTGTGTTTATAAAGCTCGCGAGCAAAAGGATGACCCTTTCCTATATTGAATTGAGGAACATCAAAAGACCACCGGACATTGATTAGGACGATATTAAAGTCATTCAAATGCTACATTTATATGTCAAAACGACGGCAAAGTGAAAAGAGATGGCATTTTCCCTCCCTCTAAATGAAAATGGATGGAGTGCGTTCTGTGCGGTTGACGTAGTATTCCCAAAATCAAGACAGATGCTTTATTACGGTGTACATATGTTAGGTAATTGCGATGGTGAAAAAAGATGAAGGGGGAATACCTCGTATACCCATAGAATATACACTACTGATCTGTCTCTGCTTCATGGATTGTGTTTATTTTTTACCATGCTATGCATAGCACAAAGCAGGCCTAGCTACTGTAGGAATCTACTTTTGAAAATCATAGACAGAGCAGTAGTCCATCTCCTTGGCTTAAAGGTGCCATGATTCTCAACCTAACAGCTAGCATGGTAGTACAGAAATAAGCACCAAATATGTCACATCATGGGCGCTGAAATGGTCAGCACTTTCCCCGTGGATACTTAATCACTACTGTGTAGTCTTACGTTTAATACATACCGGGGAAAAGCTAAATATTATAGATCATTCCTCAGGAAGAGGAATAGTGTGAAAGGAATGTAGTATAACTTATTTTTTTACTCATAGAGTGTCCCCCACCCCACCCCAGCCCCCTGGACCAGTGGAAATATACTGCTGCTGGTTGATGGATGGCAGAGAGCCCACTCTGCACCTCCGTGCTTCACAATTACCAACAAATGGGCCGGAGCAGATTTTATGTAATGATTAAAGCCGCTGTTAATTTCACATGAAGGTAATGAGAGGGAAGATTGACGGCCACTGTCCGGCACTCCGTCATTCCTTTATAGTGAGTTTGAACGTTTTCACGACTCTCTCCGTGCCTTCATTTGCATTTTGCCTCATTAGGGTCGGGGCCACTTTCTGACACCATTTCCTGGACTTAATGCCTTTTTATTTGATCAGCCGAACATCCCGTGTTTTAACTAGCTGGTCGTTTCGGCCCGCTCCTTATGACATCACTCCATTAGCGCCGCTCGTCACCGCCCACCCCTCTTTGATCTCCTCGGCCAATTATAACGTCCAACCTTCACCCAACATGGCACTGTGTTATATTTGTCAGATGTCATCTTCTTCCCCCCAGTTGATCTGCCTGTCTTTCACTTTCTAGCCATGTCGTTTTGTGTTGTTTTTTTGTTTTTGCCTCACGATTGTGCCTCTTAAGGGTTGTTGTCTTTTTTTTCTCCACAATGGCTGAAGCAGAGGCCCAGTGGTGGCAGCTACAGCCAGCACTCAGAGGGGCCTCAGAAGGGCAGGGCCATACGGTGTGAGGGCCTGTAGACCCTGGGACCAAGAGGTGTTTTGGTAGGGCCTAATGGCATTTTGATGTTCATAAGCACAGTGGACGATGGGTGGGGAGGAGGGGGAGTGGAAGGAAAGAAGTGAAGACTGAGGGGGGAAAGGAAGAGGCAGAGGACTGTCATCAGAGGACCAGCCGAGTCCTGACAGACAGAGAAGAACGTGTTTTCTCATGTCACAGCTGATTACATTCACTCTGGGGGTGGGAAAAGAGCAGGGAGGAGACAGAGATGTGGGGCTCAAAGTAAAAAGAAGAAAAAAGAAAACTTCCATGTTTCTCCCCGAGATACAGGGCCTTCTTCTCTTCCAAGAAGTAATAGTGCTATTGATTGTTCATTCCCCCCCCCCCCCCCCCCCCCCCCCCCCACCTCTTCGGTCCACATTTTTGCTTGAGTGACGACAACAAGCAAGGCCCGACAAAAAAAGGCTATAGGAAAAAGGCTATGGAGCACTTTGGTGGATGACTCGTGACTCACTTCACCTCATGGCTGCGTTCGAGAACTGATCTGTATGTACTGTAAAGCCCTTTGCACACAGGCGCGTTTATCCGTACGGATAAAACGGACAATTTCACTTTTTAAAAAGAAAACAATGATTCTCTACGACCTCATGCACACCGGATCCGAATTGGCTGTGCGACGAGTGGCTGCGGCCGTGCGTTTTTTTCTCAATCGAACCCAGTTTGATTTGTGCGTCTTGTCGCATGCGGTTAAAAAACTCATCACTCCTTTTATGACTCAGCATTGCACAGCATTGCACAGCATTGCACACCAAATCCAATGCGTTTTATTCATGCAGCAAACGAAAAAAAAACGCAACTGTCCTGTGTGCAAAGGGCTTTAGTCCGACTGCCATTTGACATACTATAGATTTGTCAGGTTGCTACGCGGCCTTCAAATCTAGTTTAAAGTGGCCCCCATATGAGGCATGTTTGTGATGTCTACCATCCATGATCCACCGTCCACCCACCGTCCTTCCACTGCCATATACTGTATGGCAGTTAGTTACTGTTACATGAACGTGGGTTCGACTCCCGATCCTGACAGCCTTTGCTGCGTGTCACCCCCCTAGCTCTGGTCCAGAGCGTCAGCTGCACTGACGCTCTGACAGGCGAGTGACTGAAAGACTAGACCAGGATTTCTCAGCCCCTACGAGGGCTCAACTTGAGTCAAAATAAACTAAACTACTTCACTACTCACCTAACCAAAGGTAGTTTTGTGTTGTTGAAAGTCAGCACCCCACCCACTCTGTAAAATACATTATTTCTGTCATGAAATAAAGCGCATCCAACTCGACCGCCACTTATTTCCGTGTTGTGTCTGCTGTGGCTCGCTCCCGGCTCGAGGTCGTTGCATTTTATTTCATGACAAAATTAATGTACTTTACAGAGTGGGTGGGGTGCTGAGAGGTTTCCCACCACAGAGAATAGACTTTCAACAACGCAAAACTACCTTTGGTTAGGTGGGTAGTGAAGTAGTTTAGTTTATTTTGCCTGAAGTTGAGCCCTTGTAGGGGTACAGAAATCCTGGTCTAGTCTTGTCTTTTAGTCAGCCGCCTGTCAGAGCGTCAGTGCAGCTGACGCTCTGGATCAGAGCTATCACCCTATCTCTCTCTCCCCATTTCCTGTAAATCTACAGTAATCTACTGTACTAATATAAAGGTAGGAAAAGGAAAAAAATTAACATATCTTAAACTAAAAGTCACTATAATGAGTCTCAATTCCCCAGTATTCATGTGGAGTCCCCAGTACCTGTGTCCGAGTCCAAGTTACCTGTCCGCATCTGAGCTGATTTCCAACCTGGGTTCCGGACAGTGCTCCTGTCTGGTAGACAAATTAGCCTTGGACACTTCCATATAGAGTCTTCAAGTTTGATAAGCAGGCCTGTTATATAACGTTTTGACTGAGTTGTGTAATATCAATCATTGTTGTAACAAAGACACTCCAAGCTACAGTATGTGAGCTTTGGCGTCTGCAACAGTTCATCCCCTGTCTTTATCGTTTAGTTTTTTTTTTCTTCTTTTTTTTCTCGTTTTTTTTTTGTGTTCGCCAGAAAACCAAGTAGGTTTCAAATGGATACATGAAAAGAGTAAACCAAAGAATCAACTCCCACTGAGATTTGTGTCAGACAATCTGAGCCTCCGTGCAGTGGTCTCTCCACGGTTTCGGCAAAGCTATTTTTCCTTCTATTCCTGAGATTACACGGGTTGCGGCACAGGTGACCCTCATGGTCAAACAGCCAGCGGAGAACCTTTGCCAGAGTTTATAGTATACCCCCCCACCCCCTTTAGCTCATACAGAACGCAAAGGATGCATTTTTAACAATTTGCCAGGCTTTTCTTCTTTTTTTTTTTTTTTACTAGAGACATTTATTTTGTATTATTTGACCCTCTTGTGTGGCACTGTGTATTTGGCAACATGAGAAGCGTGCAAGAAGTGGTGGAATGTAACTCTGTACATTTACTCAAGTGCTGTACTCAAGTACATATTTGAGGTACTTTTACTTCCCACTCATACTTCGCCTGCACTACATCTCAGACGAAAAAGTTGTAGGTTGTACTCCGCTACAATTATTTGACAGCTTACACAAGTTACTTTACAGATTTAGATTATTAATGCAAAAAGTTCATTAACCACTTGAGCCCCATTTTATACTTCTGCTATCTGAAAATAGACAATGATTGTATGATCTACCTTTGGACAAATTTGCTATACTTAAATATATTTTGATGCCAATACTTTACCTCAAGTAATATTTGGAATACTGGCCTTTTACTTGTAACAGAGTATTTGTGGTATTGATACTTTTACTTAAAGATGGGGTAAGTGATATTTTTTGTTTAAACCTAAAAGCTTTTTGGTAAAAGATTAGCTCTACATTCTGATAGTAATTACAGCTATAGAGTGTTTGTTCAGTAACCGGAGTCTCCCTGTTTCTCTAATAAACAGCAAATACATTTTCAGATAGGTGACAGCATTTCAGCAAATAAGGAGAGAGTACCCATTTACTCTCATTTTGATAGTGTTCCAGTTCCAATGTTGTCTGCTCATTTCTTTGTGTCATCACTTCCAATTTTACTTGTTTATCTGTATCCTGACTGATTGGCCAAAATTGGTATCCCGACCTGAAAATACATTTTCTGTTGAATAAAGAGCTGGAGAGACATGGAGACCCCTGCTACTCAACAAACAAGCTGTAGCAATGAGTACTATCAGAATATAGTGTTAAGATAATCACTTACAATACCTTTATGAGTGCCTCTCCAGCACTGCATGGTTGTTTGAAGGTGATAGGATGATGTCATAATGATGACGTCATAATGGTATAGATGGAGAGAGACACACGACACAAGGCTCTCTTATTGTTGGACTTCACCGCTCATGCAAATTGAATAGCCTCTTACCTCAATAGTTAATAAGAGCAACCGAGAATTTCAACTACATGCTACAGAATTCTAGACTAGTCTAGTCTAGTTGTTTAGTCTGTTCTATACAAATATATTTAACCACTTAAACCCTATATACTTGTTGCACAACAAATAGTGAAAGTACTAGCACATTCTTGCCCAAAATTGGGATGCCAAGATTGTGGTTAAAGGTCTCAGACATTTCTCTCATTCAGAGAGTCTTGAATTGTCTTTTGTCACTTGAACCTGTTGAAGACAAACAACACATCATCTCCGGTGGAAACCTCCATAGGCGGATTATGAGAAAATGGGCCCCTGTGCTCCGAATTGCAAAGAGCCCCCCTTCTTACGACCGCACGGCGAAGGCGCGTCGTTGTGTGTTCCCTGTGCGCGGCACAGCCCCGCCAGAAAAAAAAGAAAAAGCGTTTTTAAAGTCCCAAAAATTAGCCCCTGAAATGCATAGAATAGTTATTGCGACTGTCAGGTATGAAAAGCTCCACCGGCTTTCCCTCCCTCCCTCCCTCCGTCCGTCAGCCAGTCAGTCTGTTGGCCCTATCGATGCCAAACTTTGCACACACACTCCTTGGATGGCAAATCACAACCTCCGCCCCTGATTTCTCACATGGCCCTCTTCTAGTGCCACCACAAGAGTTGTGACCCTATACATTTGATAGGGTTTTTTTATGTTTATGAAAAGAATCTCACTTGTCCCAGGCTGCCAGGTAAGGCAAATGGTAAATGGTGCATTTTATATAGCGCTTTTAACCAAAGCGCTTTACAGAGATTGTGCATTACATTCACCCATTCACGCACACATTCATACACCGGTGGCGGAGGAAACCATGCAAGGCACCAACCTGCTCACCGGGAGCAATGTGGGGTTCAGAGTCTTGCCCAAGGACCCTTCGACATTCACTCAGGGGGAGCCCGGATTCGAACTGGGAACCCTTCGGGAACCCTTCGTGCTCTAATAACGGTTTCTCTACCCCTGAGCTATGCCGCCCTAAGGCCTAACACTGGTAACACAAACTTAAAGGACCATACAGTCAAGTGTTATATGATCTATGGTATGAATGAGGGGGCCCATTTAGATAAATCGGAGTAGATAACATAATGTTGTTATGTTATCCATCCCGATTTATCTAAATGGGCCCCCTCGTTGGTGTAATGCGTGTACATTAAAACATCTAATGTTGTTGCTTTTGGGATCCCTCCCTCTGAAGTCCTATAGATAAACTGAGGGGTTAAACACTTAGTAACATGTATCATGATAGCCTAGTAAACCTGACTCCTCGAGGCTAGTATCATGATGGTTTAGGACTTTTGGGGTTATTTTATTGACATGAATGAATAAGCCCATTTTCTGACAAAAAGCGCAACGTTAATAACAGTGACGCGGTCACACGGAGGCTCAAGCTCAGGGCACCCCCTAGCTCAGGGGCCCCTGGGCCTGGGCCCATTGTGCAATCCATCCCTGGAAACCTCATACAGTATATCCAAAGCTGTAAATTGTCAGGATTCAAATTCAAAAACATCAAAAGTAGCAGACATGTGACGGCTGTAGTACTATGATCAAGCACTGTAGGACGTTAATTTAAGTTAAGTTAAAATATGGACCGACAGAGGCGATATATGCTGGCTCTGTTGCACTGGAACCAGAGAGGCCAGAGAGTCATATGGGACGTAAAAGAATGACGCACAATGCAGACCCCGAGTCATATGGGACATAAAAGAACGACGCACACAACAATGCAGCCCTCTGCAAACTGGAAGTGTTTATCTCCTCCAACACATGCAATCAGTACAGATGCTAGGGGCCGGTCTGTCATCTTCTGCCTCCTGCCGAGGTGTTGAGAGGAGCCACCGCGGTGGAAAATCGCCTGTTTAGGTGTTGAACACACCCCCCCACCCCCCCCCCCCCCCTCTGCTTACATTATATCCCTGGCTCTCTTCCTCCCAACCTATCCATATTATCACCCAGCCACTGCCAGAGGAAGAAGAAAAAAAGAGAAAAGAAAAAGAAATCCTGCCTGTTATAAGGCCCTGCTTTCTTTTCACCTTAGATTTACCAGAATAACATAGCATGATCCCAAAAGGCTATCATTGAATAACACATAATGATGATATCACAGATACATTCTGCTACAGTACATTGTGCTATAGTGACAGTGTCTCTCGACTCACAATGCCTATATATCAGCATGTCACAGTAACACTGAAGTGTAAACCTCCACATGTGCTCGTCCTGAGAATCGTTCAGCTCTGCGTGCAGCCTTGTCGAATTCCTTTCTATGTATTTCTGTTCACCGTGAGAGCACATCCATTATGCTGTCATAGCATCTTTAACAATTGCAATTACTGCATGGAGGCTACTTGTTGTGTTTACTCAATTTTGCAATTTAGGCGAATTAGCTAAACTTAGACTTAACTGTATGTGTTGATCTACTGTACACCATCTGACACTTCTGTCATTTTATATTTATTAGAGGCGCGGCCGTCACAACTACGTTGCACCGGCAATCTGACTGATATGGACATGTATGGAGATCTCTGAGGCAATGGCTGCCGCGTTATTCGTGTCCATGCATTACGCTATATCGCGTTGGAGCACGATTAAGTATTGTGCAATAATAATAGGTATTGCACAATAATGTAGTGATATAGGGTCACATAGGTGATTGTAATATAGGATATCTCTTTTATTCATTCTTAATTAAAAACTTTATGTAATTACAGATTCAGAAATTTGTCAAGACGGCATACCATTTTGCAGAAGAAAAAGAACTATGGACAAGAAAGGTAATAATCACAAATTATGCAAATTCTACAAAGTTCAACAGAACTTCAACAGAAGCACAGGAATGGCAGTAGTGTGTCATACTGTTACAGCTACTGTACATACAAGCCTGTATAGGCTACAGGTACATCTCAGCTAAAACCATAGCCAGTTCCTTATTGAATCTGTTTAGTAAATCCCTTCCTCTCCAAAACCGGACCTTATTAGTATGTTGCCTCTTGTCGTGTGGGTGTGGAAACCTCATTATGTCCAAAACTGCTTTTCTTTTCAAAACTCGTCACTTCATGCCGTGTTTAGAGTTTGCGGATCTGCTATAATTGACGCTTTTTTTGTGATGCTGTATGATAAAGTAGGGCATTCATTTGCAAATTAAAAAAAAAAAGTTTGAATATGGAGTTAAGAGGTTTCTGCCCGACAGCAACGATGTGTCCCTAAACATGTTTGATTTACGTCTACTCAGCGGGTGACGGAGGGGATCAGTTCAGATTATCTGCTAATGCAATCCCCGGACTGATATCGCCGTCCACCATCCCGCCCCAGGTGCCCTCTCACCGATAACATGCATTTACTCGAAGATTTTAGGCAAGATAAGCTTTCCTTACCCTTCAATCTTCCCCCTTTACTGCAGTGACAAAGCATACTGAGAAACTCTTATGGCCAGTGATTTTTCCCTTAATACTGAGCTAATTTTATTTTGTTTTTATTATATGTATATTACAATAATTAGGAAGGTGCTTTAAAATAACAAAATGGTAAAACATCAGCAGTGTAGTTTTGGTTATATTACAGTACAGTATATGTGATGGACATTTCAGTCACGTGATCAGATAATGAATGAGTATAAACGAAGACCTCTCTTCTTGGCGAGATATTCTGGAAAAGGGCAATTATGGTGTATCTATTTGTTATCTCTGTCAACATCGTCTCAAATGTAATCTGAAATGAATAAAATGTGTTAAGGTCAGTGGATATCAGCAACGATGGATGTCCAAAATGACAAGATTACTTAGGGGCAGATATATCACAGAGTGACATGTTTCAAAAATGATTACTTGTATGAAAAGTAAATATTATGGTTCTGTCACTGTTGTCTGAGCCCATAGCTTTTATGCTACCACTAGTTTATTGTAAATGTAATATTCCTGTGTTGAATCTTTTAAAGTGCTCATCGGTGAACTTTTGGACCAATGTCAGACTGTGAATTAGAGATTTATTGTCATTCTGCAACCCCGTGCCCTTTGAGGAAAGAAAAATGTCAAGTCAAAAGGCACCTTTATGCTCTCTTAACATTTGAGACGCAGGAAGGACAAACACCGGAGCACACAGAAGACAATCTGGCGATTATCGAGAAAGAACTGGATGACTTTCAGACGGCGGGGACGCAATATCAATCACGGCCAATTTGAGGCCACCAACATGAAATATGATTTCATAAGACAAATGCGGTGTCATTCTTAATGTGCTTAACCTTTACTGTCAATGAAAAAGTATCGATCGCTCCGTGGCATTTTTTCATCATTTGATTTTCAGGAAAGTGTAATAATATATGGTGGTGGTGGGAGTAAGAAAATAGATGAATGGCAACTCAACGATCCCAACTGAACAGAGCCTATAATCCCACCAGACCTGGAAAAAGTGTGGAAAGAGAAATGAGAGAAGTTTATGCCCTTGGTAGAAAACTGGATTTAGGATATCTTGACTGTCACACAACATTGTAATATATAATGTATATAAAATACTACTACTACTACTACTAATATTACTAATTATATAAACACACATACATTATTTTTAAAGATATTTTTAGGGCTTTTCTGTTTTTGTTTATAGTATATAGTAGAGATCAGGGGTGGGCAACTTTGATGATGGAGAGGGCCACTATTTTTCCACGTTCACTCCAGAGGGCCACAATGCATACACAGTTCAAAAATAGCAAAAATAGCCGATCTACAAGCTTGTAGCTTGTAGATCGGCTATTTTTGCTATTTTTGAATTGGAATCCGGAATTTTAGCTATTTTAATTGGATTCCTGAAAAGTAACATTTTTATTTAATTTCAAATGCATTTATATGACTGTTCTTATGCTAACTTCATGAACTTAAATTCAAATACATTGGACATAAAAAAAGACTTGTGCCAAGTGACTAAGCTACTAATATAGACTGAAGTAATTAAAGTGATTCATGTTTGAATGGTTGGAATTGTAACAGCTGAAATCAATAATATATCAGTCTTCCAATATTAACCTGCGGGCCACATTAAGTGAAGGTGGGGGCCGCATGTGGCCCCCGTGCCGCCAGTTGCCCATGTATAGTGTAGATGGACAGGAAACAGGGAGCGAGAGATAGGGAGAGACATGTAGTAAAGATAGTCGGGAACGGGACTCGAACCTGCAATGCACTGTCAGGCGACATTGGAGCCTAGGTTTCTGGACCGCTAGTCCAGCGCTCCGAGCCTAAATAATAATAATAATAACAATTCATTTAAAACATCTCTACTCTTTTTTTGTCTCTCTCTTTTTTTTTGTTGAGGCACAAAGTATTTATCGCTTATGTATAATTTAAACCGCTTTGCCCTGGTTCACTGAGTATCATCATCAGACCACTAATATTGCCAGCCCAGGAATAAGCAGCAGTGTGTTTCTATTATTTCTCTATTCTGTTGAGTAATTGGGTTGGTCTCCTCTGCCCGCCTAGCTCTTTGATCTAC
The DNA here is from genome assembly GCF_963921795.1 of Nannobrachium achirus. Classification (NCBI taxonomy): domain Eukaryota; kingdom Metazoa; phylum Chordata; class Actinopteri; order Myctophiformes; family Myctophidae; genus Nannobrachium; species Nannobrachium achirus. The sequence goes on from NC_137828.1 coordinate 41,495,568, forward strand.
TTACTCAACCTAATAAGACTTTGCTCTGCTGTGCTGCAACCAAATCAGCGGGCCCTAATAAGTGGTTATCGCCTTGATTTATATGGGTAATCTCAATGATGTGGGCCGGGGCGAGCGCTACGCTACAGCCTCTAACCGTGGCCGGGAGCCTCTTTTCACGACCACACGGCTGCTACACCAGATGTGTCCATTTACAACAAGGAGTCAGTGGTGTAAAGTAACTAATGTTCTCAAGTACTGTGCTTAAAAGGACAACTTTGGTATTTCACAACAAGGCTTCTTATTTTTAGATTGTAATTAGGAAAAAAAAGAAAAGATCAGTGTTAAAATGTTTTCATTTACTGCTTTCTATCGTTTTAGCCTTTTAACGATTTTGATTTCAGTGGGTGGGCCGACCGTGGGGGCATGCGTACAAGTGGCTAAATGTGTCTTTTTAGACACAATAAACCCGATCCTAAGATGCACCGCAATCTTTCATGGGCAGATGTGACCTATGGGGGCTAGCAGTGTTACTGTAGTAATAAAGAAATAGCCAGCGTATTGTGTCTAAAAAGACACATTTAGACACTTGTATGCTTGCTCCCACCCACTGAAATCAAAATCCCTAAAATAGAGGCAAATCGTATACTTTTACTCCACTAAATTTGAAAGGTTTAGTTACTATGTAGATTTTGATTATTATTACAAAAAGTACATGAACCACTTCAGCCCTACATTTCGGCTGTGACGCATTATGAGCTTGTATTTCCGCTTTTGTCAAAAGATTTTTTATATATTTGATACATGAAGGGACATTTTGCATAATGAGTATTTTCTAATTTTGGTACTTTAAGCACATTTTGATACCAATACTTTTGTACTATTCAAGTAAATTTATAATTCTGGACTTTTACTCGTAAGGCTGTACCCACACCAAACTACCTATGAGAGTGGATTCCCCATTCCGCCAATAGATTTCAATGACAATGGAGCGATTTTTGCAGAAATCCTCTACTGGCAGGAAAACGCTCCATTCTCAGAAATGCATTGGCGGATTTGGTGTGGGTGCAGCCTAACAGAGTATTTCTACATTGCCGTATTCATACTTTTTTGCTTAAGTAAAAGCATTTGGGTACTTTTTTCCACCACTGCAGAGATGATCATTTTAAAACCCTTCTCTCCCTCAAAAGTGTAACGGAGGCAGCTGCTGCGTTATGACGGGCAGAGTAATTTTGTGTAGTCGAAGCGAATGCTATCAAAGGTGGCTTGACCACCTACTGTATACGTTTGATGCATGGCCTCATTGCTTGGCTTCCATTGTGAGAGGTAGATGGTTGTTGTCGGGGGCTGTGGGCTCCTGGTGGTAGGAAAGCTGTGCTCAGCCCATGGGGAGCCCTGGGGGGGCTTGGGGAAACACTTAAAGTGGTAAAATGGCCACTTATTCACAATCTCCCTCCCCCTTTTCTCACCGCTCCTCCCTCCGACGGGAGCTCTCCCGCTGGGTTGTGGTTGTGGAGCGCAGACCTCTGGGGGCTGTATGATGGACTGTGCACTGTCCTCACTATGTACTCTGGACTCTATACAGACCTCAGTGCAGTTTGGCCCTATTGTGGCCCTGGTAACAATCTAACAAAGCACCAGTGGTGTAAAGTAACTAAGAACATTTACTCTGTATTTAAAGGAGTAGTTCACCCCCAAAATGACTTTTTTTTATCTATTGATTACTCTCGCCATGGAGACTTGAGTTCAATAATATTTTTTTTGTATTTGTCACATTGCTATGACACAAAAATGATTTTAGTCAATTTACCCCCATTGATTCCGGATGGGGACCCAAATGCATTTGGGTCCCCATCCGGAATCAATGGGGGTACATTATTATTGAACTTGAGCAAGAGTAATCAATAGAAAAAAAGTACAATTTTGAAGAATTTTTGCTTTACTGGAGTATTTCCTCAGTGGCGTAACGTCCCCCCGCTGGGCCCCTTGCGAGATTTTTTCCATCCTTCATTCATGGGTCCCTGCGCGGCTGGGCCCTGGTGCAGTAGCACCGGCTGCCCTGGCGATATTTATGCCTGTGACTCCACTACATCTCAGAGGCAAATATTAGAGATATGGGTCCCTGACGTGAGCAAATGGGGCTTTAATAGATGTGGTGATTGTTTCTTCTTCCACCAGCTGAATCCGCTGGCCAGCCAGGCGGCGGTGGCCGCAGCGGCGGCGATGGGCTCCATGGCCGGGTCACAGGTGTTCGGCAACGCCCTGTCCAACCTACAAGGAGCCACCGGACAGCTGGTCACAAACGCACAGGGACAGGTGAGTGATCTAATGCCTCACGCTGCACGCACACGATGTAACCACGTGAACCCTATAGTCACGTCCCTATTTATAACTTTAAAACAAATTTTCTCTCCGCCACTCTCTCTCCATATGGCACCACTTGAGCGCCAATGACGGAGATCTGTTATTTTGGTATTTTTAGTGATCGCGGAAGTAATGAATGAATGGGCACCGCATGAAGCGACCTCGGTTGCTACCGGTATGTGACGCTTAGAACTGAAAATGTTTCTCTCCATCCGCTCCTATGCTTTTAGATTTAGAAAAACCTGTTTATCTAGGAATTTCCCAGATTGCGTTTTTGTCAAAACAAGCTTTTTTCAACTGACCATAACTTAAGAACAGATTTTCTTTTCTGGGTGAAAGAAGAATCGTCGGATGTTACAGACAGTGTGTGTTTACATCGTGGTCACATGGTGCTTTCCGTGGGTCTGCGAAAAAAAAATCTGTCAGAGGTGGATGAATGAGTGAATTAATACCTGGCAGTGAATTAAGATCAATTGCCGACGTGTGTGCATGTCCACTTTTTTACATGTCAAATTTTTCTTTAATCCTCAAAGTATGACTGTTAATTCCTTCTGTAAATTGTGCTTGTATTGCGTCACCGGTGTAAGATAGGACCCTTAATGTTACAATGCATGCTAACCCCCACAGTGGCACACATCCACACACAGCACGGTCGTGTGTTAAGCCTTTTTTGGGGGGAATAAACAAAGCCCTTCTCTCTCTCTTATCCACATGCACCCTGCATGGCTGTCTCAGTAAAACGCTGACCTTGTCATATGTACAGGGTGGCTGCAGGATTGTTCCATCAGTAGCCCAGAGGCTTGAACGATGGTGCTTGTCACAGCGCGGCCCTATCTAATGAATCATCTTATCGCCAGGTGCACGCGGCATATTATAAAAGGAAAATGGTATGGACGACGTGCCCTTTCACGCCAGACCATGTTGTTTACCATAGCGCCGCCGTTCCAACCTTTTAACACGCCACTTTTACTGATCATGCTAACTTTAAAACATGGCGCGACCAACACCTCATTTTGCACTGTGTGTACGCACACAGCCTGCTGCAGTCAAGTGCAGCGACAATGTGCCTAAAGGGGGATTTTTTTAATACTCAGTTGCGCAGTGCACTGGTGGTGTCCAGTATAGCCTAATGGAAGAAGTACTCACATGTTTTACTTACAGTAAGTGAAGCCTCACAAGTAGAAGTCCCATATTCAAAATGTACTTGAGTAATAGTACAAAAGTATCTGCATCAAAATATACTTATATATTTATAATATCTTAGTACCAAAAGTAAAATAATACTCATTGTGCAGAATGTCCCATTTCACAATGTTCAAAATGTATAACAAATCTTTTGAAAATAGCTGATCTAGCCAATCATAGCTATGTCTCCTATAGTTTCAAAAGGCAGAAGTGGCTGAAGTGGTTAATGTGTGTTTTGTAATAATAATCAAAATCTACGGGCAGTCACTAGTATTGCTATTTTTGAAAATGTTCGAAAGATCTTGAAATTTGGAATCATTTTGAACTTTTTAACACAATGTTTTTCTTCTTCTGGGGGGGTCCCTGGCACAAAACATTTTCAGACCCGGGGGGGACCGCGGGCCAAATATATATCAAATTTGGGGTCATTGGCACGAAAAACAACTGGTTTATTGTGCAGTGTTTGTATGTGTTGCTGTGCATGTGTGTGTGTGCTTGTGCGAGTACGCGTTCGCGCGCGTGCGTGCGGCCATGCGCTCGCGTGCATTAAAGCCCTTGATGTTAAACGCTGGTAATGATACAGTATGGAGCCTCGCTGGCTCCCAGGCAGCCTGGAGCGCTGGGGGACAGCAGATCGCCATGGATATGGATTTGATGGGACGCTCTGTGCTTTTGTAGTAGCTATGGCGGCTGACACTCCCTGACATAATCAGGTCACCAAGACGGTCAAAGCCCTGAGCTACAGCCTTTGCTGCCCCACCTCATTATTATTCCCTCTTCCCTGGCATTATTCAGGGGGGAGGGCACCCTGTGACTTGTGCTGTACCACCACCCCTAAAAGAATTGGTATCAAAATGTACTTAAAGTAGAAAGTACTCATTATGCAGAATGTCCCATTTCTACAAGCTCACAATGCGTCCCATCGCAACGCTTTGTCAGCTTGTAGACGGTAGACCTGCTATTTTCAAATGGCCAATATGTACATACAAGTATTGTACAATCAGTATATATATATTATTTTTACTTTATTTGAATATTTCCAAATTTCTGTACTTTTACTTCTACTCCACTACATCTGAGAGGCAAATATTGTACTTTTACTCCACTACAATTATTTGAAAACGTTAGTTACTATTTACTTTGTAGATTTAGATTTATTACACAACATACATTAACCACTTCAGCCCTATACGTACATATTGGCCATTTGAAAATAGCAGGTGTGTCGCGATGGGACGCATTGTGAGCTTGTAGAAATGGGACATTCTGCATAATGAGTACTTTGTACTTTAAGTAGGCCTACTGTACATTTTGATACCAATACTTTTCTACTTTTACTCAAGTAAAAGTTGAATTCCGGACTTTCACTTTCAACAGAGTATTTCTACATTGCAGTAGTACATATGCAGTAAAATGTGAGTCGTTTTTCCACAACTGCTTGGGGCTAATTGTCTGCCCGTAAACATGGCTGGAGGACCCAACCAGTGTTGCTATGTCCGCTTGTATGTCTGTGACTTTGGGCTTCTTTTTCGGTAAAGTAGCTTGTAAATATCTGTGGTTGTGTGTGTGTGTGGGGGGGGGGGGGGGGGGCTTGTTTCTAACACGTAGTTGCTTATTTGGGCTTCTTTCCTAATGTAGTTAAACCAGTGGTTCTTAAACACGTTCTTGTTAACACATTCCCCGCCATTTAACAATACCTTCGTACTCTATGGTGCCTCTGGTCTCCATAGACTTCCATGTAATTCATAGTGCACGGATCATGCACACCCATGCCTAGATAATGCACCACGTGTGTCCACATTGCTCACAGCTTTCAAACAAAAAAATCCGAATGGAAATCCGTTCAGGCATTCATGAGATACAAGCCATTATGTTTTCCTAAAATGTAAACAAAGATGGCTGCCATGTTTGATAGATGGGGTTGCTATGGGGGTTAAACATGCAATTTCGCGATTTCTATCATGCCTACTACATTTTTTGGGGTCCAAAAAAAATTTTTTTTTTGATTTTTTTTTCTTTTTTTTTCAAAATGGCGGAAATTCTCGGGACTATCGGGCCTGGCAGGGAAAGACATTAAAATAATCTCGGGACTATCGGGCCTGGCATGCAATGAGTTGTTTAAAGACCCCCCAAATTGATATGTATTTGTCCCACATCTGTTTAAAACATCAAACATATAATTTTCCAAATGTCTGTCTGTCTGTCTGTCTGTCTGTCTGTCTGTCTGTCTGTCTGTCTGAGTGAGTGTCTGTCACAGCGTTTCTCCTCAGTGGCTGGAGCAATTGATCTGAAATCGCATCACCATTAGCATATGAACACACCTAACATAACTGTGAAGCCCGTTTGTCACTTTCACAAATCATATGCTGTATATTAGCATTTTTATGGTGTATCTATATCTATTCTGCATCTAGCTTGAGGCATATCTATTCTGCATCTAGGATGAGGCAACATGTTTAACCAGCTCTCTGTGTGTGTGTGTGTGTGTGTGTGTGTGTGTGTGTGTGTGTGTGTGTGTGTGTGTGTGTGTGTGTGTGTGTGTGTGTGTGTGTGTGTGTGTGTGTGTGTGGGCGGGCGGGCGGGCGGGCGGGGGGGGGTCTGTTGTCTGGCCCTGTTACAGATTTTGTCCAAAAATCATGCAGATCGGTACACAGTATCTCTGTAGCCATTAAACGAAACGGGTATTTCTTACATTGATGCTCCTATATTATCATGCAAGCACCAGTTAAAGTTACTTTCCATCCCTCATATACTGTGTGCACAGTGCACATCCCATAACCCACACACTGTACATCATTTCAGAGCTCATATCTTTGAACGGGTAAGGACTAGTTTTCCAAAACGACCTCATCGTGCCTCGTTGTGAGCTTGTAGATTTGTTGTTTCTTCACTTCTTTTAGCCTTGTTTTTCATAGCCCTGGTTGCTTATTTCTTTCACAAAATCTGGCAACACTGGACCCAACCAACACACTCTCAGAGGCTCAGCAACGACCACAGTAAGTAACAACACCACCAGGTGTTGTTACTTCATATTCGCTCTCCCATTTTGGCCTCACGGTAACTTGAGCACTTTCAGACTCAAGGTTTTTATCCAAAAGGTTTTAGAAAAACCTAGCTATCAGTCTTAATACACTAATGACGTTGAATGCCAGTAATTTTAATCATTTGATTGTGCAGAATTCATGGACATTCCCTTTTCACCTACTGTACTAATTTATTTCCAAAGTCACATGAAAGAGACGCGTTCTTGGAGACCTTGGAAATGTGTTGGCTTTGATCTTGATTTTTTTAATTTTAATATGTAACTGCATTGGGTACCAGGCTTTTTTTTAAGCCTCTCAAGAAAATCGATGAGCTTCTTTTATTTTCGATTTTATTTAAGCGAAAAAAATACCTGTTAAGGGAACGGTCACACCGCACTTTTATTCTACCCATGAAGGTAGATTCTGCCAATGCATTTCAATGGGAATGGTGCAGAAATCCGCAAATGGCAGCAATTCCCATTGAAATGCATTGGCAGAATCCACCCTCATAGGTAGAACTAAATTGTGGTGTGACCATTCCATAATACAGTTCAATTCTTTTAAGAATTGAACTGTAATTGGGCAATAGTCTTTAAGATTATTTTCCTATACAGAAGTTTTTCATTGCACAATTCTATGCCTGCCGCTTTTATATACACTGTATATAAAAAACATTGTCTGGTCCCTATGAATTTTTGAGCGGTGACACACCGTCTCCAATGCTTGACTGAGTGTGTATGTAACTATGTAACTAACTAACTATGTTTGTATGTAGCATGAGCTGCATTACCGCTGGGTGACCAGTGGCAGGCCTGGTATCCCTCATAATATGGGGTTGTGGTATAAGGCAGTTTGAGAACCCCTGGCTTAATGAAATGAACTCCTGTACACACACAGACAGTCAGACACACACGCGCACACACACACACACACACACATTCCTCTCTCTCACACACACACACACAGGGTATTAATAAAATGAACTGCTCACTTCAAACTGGGTTAGATTTTACTTTACGTCCGATTTTTATTCTTGAGGATAAATGAGTTGGGAAAAATATAGGAAGATTAAGGGTTCTTTCAAGGATGACCTGAAAGGGATAATTGCGACTATAGTTGCTAAGTGCGGTCTGGCCTTTAGACCTTTCTAATTCTAAATTGGCCAAGTTGTCAAATATGATGTAAGAAAGTGGCAAACGTGAAAATAGACGAACTACAAGTTCACAATGCCGTTGCGAGGCGTTGTGAGCTTGTAGTTAGTCTATTTTCACAATATTTATCCGTGGAACCAAGTCAGGCTAAATGTAATGCCTACAATTCCAATTCCAAGCTTTTATATAACCTATATTAAAAACATTGTCCGTTCCCTGTGAATTTGTATTCCACCTCCCGACTTTTATCCTGGAGGAGAACTGAGGTGCACGGGGAAAAAATAGGAAGATTAGTAAGTGTTCTTTCAATGATGAGCTGAAAAGGGGTAGACAGTACTACACCCTTGAATGGTCTGGTCTGTGTGTGGGGAAATCCCAGTTCAGTTAACCCCGGAGCCTGGTGGGCCTGTTTGGTGCGTTAACCTAACCTCCCCCAACAGGCTGCACTTCCCTTCACTCTGGCTCCTCTCTGCCTTTGGTGGAAAAGGCCAGGCCAGTACGCGTGATTCCTAAACCCACCAGGATTGAGTTAAGACCCGCCTCCTCTCGATAATCTTAAGTATGAAAGTGCCCATGAACGTTAGTGCTGCTTGCTCAAGTGCAAAGTACCTACTACCTACTGATCCATTACAATAATACACGCAACATAATACGCCCAAAGCCATATCCAAACCATAACAATTTAACTGAAAATCAGTAAGAGTTTTTATTTTGAGCACAGTAGTGACAAATTTATAGCTTTCTCAGTACGTTTTTCTCTTTAGCAAAGTTACAAAGTTTTCCCTTTATTAAATAAGCACAGTACAATTAAGTCAGTTTCAAGTTTTTTTTTAGCACAGTTTATTTTGAGCACTGTAGTGAGAAATTAATAGCTGTGCATTGTGCAAATGCAGGCTTTTCGCAAGTACAAGTCTTCATGCCTCTGACTTTATCCACCCTCCATGTGTCAGGCAGGGATTTCAGCCACTCCTGGAAGTCCTCGCGTTTCCGCGAGGCGGGTCTTAACGCAGGCCTGGTGGGTTTAGGAATCACGCGGCCAGTACATGTACTCTCATGCAATGTACTTAGCCCATTTAGGACTGAGTCCGATTCTAAAACCGCTTTCTAAATCCTGACCTAAGTTTTCTGAAAAACTTCAAATATTTATTCAAATATATGTTACAAAAACATTGTGTTGCTATATACTGTACTGTACTTAGCAACAATAACCCCAAAAGGGCTTCCTGCCCTGAAAGGTATAGTTACAAAATGGGGTTCCTGCACAAAGGGTGAGTACAATTTTGAGGTACTTTTACTTTACTGGAGTATTTACAATTGTTCTATAATGTACTTCTACTCCATTACATCTCAGAGCCAAGTATTGTACTTTTGAAAGGGGTTACTATAACTAACAAAAAATAAGTACACCCAAAAAATCATTCACTTTTATTCCGCGGAAAAACTTGCTGAATGCGCCTGAGAGCCGGCTCTATGGTGCTAAAAATAGCCTATTATGGCTCGATGTCTTTTTCAAAAACATGCCCGTTGCTACCCAACGGTCGACGCTTCCCTACAACGTGTGACCTGGCAGTGTACCCACCACCCATTCAACAGCAGATTTAACAGTGTACCCACCTCCCATTCGACAGCAAATTTAACAGTGTACCCACCTCCCATTAAACAGCAGATTTAACAGTGTACCCACCTCCCATTCAACAGCAGATTTAACAGTGTACCCACCTCCCATTCAACAGCATATTTAACAGTGTACCCACCACCTCCCATTCAACAGCAGATTTAACAGTGTACCCACCACCCATTCAACAGCAGATTTAACAGTGTACCCACCTCCCATTCAACAGCAGATTTAACAGTGTACCCACCTCCCATTAAACAGCAGATTTAACAGTGTACCCACCTCCCATTCAACAGCAGATTTAACAGTGTACCCACCTCCCATTCAACAGCATATTTAACAGTGTACCCACCACCTCCCATTCAACAGCAGATTTAACAGTGTACCCACCACCCATTCAACAGCAGATTTAACAGTGTACCCACCTCCCATTCAACAGCAGATTTAACAGTGTACCCACCTCCCATTAAACAGCAGATTTAACAGTGTACCCACCTCCCATTCAACAGCAGATTTAACAGTGTACCCACCTCCCATTCAACAGCATATTTAACAGTGTACCCACCACCTCCCATTCAACAGCAGATTTAACAGTGTACCCACCACCCATTCAACAGCAGATTTAACAGTGTACCCACCACCCATTCAACAGCAGATCCATCTGTTTGTTTCTGCTCTTTGTTACTGTTCTTATTCTAATTCATTATATTTAGACAAAATGTTCCACACTGTTTGTTTTCTACTATAGGCTTTAACCATGGGGATTGGGGTGGGGGCATCACACAGCTAAATTGCAGTTGTTGTTCCCTATTTTATTTATATTTTACTGTGACGTTCAATCCCTTCTGTCTGAAGAAACATATGTTGGATTAGCCTTACGGAATATTCAAAAAAAGTAATAAAATATTTGGAAAAGAAAGTGCATAATAGATCATTGTGAACTCACAACTGGAACTCAGACGGAATTCCAAAAAAGTCTTAAACATTTCCCCACCTGCCATCCCAGTAAACACCACACGTCATTTAGACCTATGGTTATGATTAGCCCTCATTTGAACCGTCTATCGTCAGTCTGTCTATAGACCGATTGTAGCTGATTACATTTAATCCATTATTCCATACTTGTTGATTAAAAAAACAGCTTTAATATCCACACCTGGTTTTCAAAATTTCAAATATAAGTAATTTTAAGAGCCAATTTCACTATATAGTCAGGTATAGTTGTAGCCGTCATCTGAACGCTTCCATTTAAACGATATATCACCGTTTGGGACAAACGTGTGTTAGACCATCTTTTTTTTTAAATACATTTTTATCAAGTTGTTCATTATCGGATGCTAACAGTATCTCCCGGTTCTACCTTAATAGTTGTAGTTTAATTGCATCCACTGAGCAGTTTTCTGGCCATATTTGCACATCTTTTAGCCGATTAAAAGACGTGCTGGGCAATACCTTTGAAAAATTCTAAAAGTGTAATAAATAATGGCATAATGCCGTGGTGCTGCTCATGACAGCATACTATTACTTCTCTGAGTTACATAATTCATTCTGACACCAACAGACACAAACACACAATACTGCATGTCTCCCTGGCCACATCCCCACCCCCACCATACGATAATGATTAAATAAAATCGTTTTATAGCTATGCATCAATATAAAGTTAGTTTGTGTTGTCAAAATGCACCGACCTAAAAGGAACAGCGGGAGGCGATATGTCAACTACTAATAGCTGCTGGAACACAAAGAAGTTATACGTTGTTGCCGTGGTCCAGCGGTAACGCACAGGTCTCGTGTACAGAAGTTCCCGAGTTCGAACCCCGTCGACTCCCTGTGTCAAATAATAGCATGCAAGAATGCAATACAAATACGATCAGCTGTGGGTGGTTCAGGAAGCATATGGCTCTCAGAACCATAGAATAGTGATTTTAAACCCTGCTGGCTGCCATCATTTTCACTACTTTCGGCGGCCGCTAACGGTGAAATGTAGCCGTTTATATGACGTTGATACAATGTCTCGTCTATGTATAGCCGTTGAAAAAACTTTAAAATTTAAACTCGTCACAGACCGGATCTAGCTAGACGTCCGGTTACGTCGAAGACGTGATTTGAACGTTCAAATCACCCCAAATTGCTTAGTGGGATGGGTTTCAATTCACAGCACGGAGGATGAAGGAAAAAAAAAAAAAGAATGGTGGAATGGTGGTCCCCAGATAATTAGCTTAATGTGCAACATGGTTTTCTCACTCAACAGTAAACACACCAACAGTCAGTAAAAGTATACAGGGTATCTATCTGCACATTTCTAAAGTGACAATTTCATTACTTTGATAAGACCTTTCTAATACCAAATTGGCCAAATTATCAAATATGTACGTAAGAAAAATATTGTGAAAATAGACTACAAGCTCACAACGCCTCAAACTTGTAGTTCGGCTAACGTCACAGTATTCATCCGTCCAAACGAGTCAAACTAAATGTAATGTCTACAAAAATGCTTGTCAGGGTTGGGGGTCCCAAGTTCAAATATGATTATTTTGGGGGTTCGTGGCCTGAAAAGTTTGGGAACCCTTGACTTGGGTCGAAAACAAACACAAGCGTCTGGAAAGAAAACAGTAGGCAAAGAGAGAGAGAGAGAATGACAGTCACAAACAGGAATCCTGTGGCATGAGAGGATGTATTTGAATGCTGCTTTACCCCTCTGTGTTAATATCTCTAATACCTACATTTTCTCAGTTGTGAAATATAGAGCGATCTTATTAAGTAACCCCCAAGACAACTGACTGGGCCCTCCAAAGAGCCACATCGCCTATACAAGCAGCGTGTGCAGGGGCGTCTCACCAAATTCTGGGCCCTGGGTACAAGGATTCACTGCGGGCCCCCCATGAATGTTAACTATTGAAAAATAGCAGATATACAAGCTCACAGCGCGGCACCGAGTGCCGCGATGCGAGCTTGTATATCTGCTATTTTTGAAAAAACGTGAAAATGTGTGCAAGAAACCTATGTCAAGGACCCCCAAGATGATATGTATTTGGCCATGGACCCCGATCTCAAAATATTTAGTTCCAGGGACCCCCAGAAGCAAAATTTGAGTTAGAAATGTTCGCTTAAAAAATACACATAATCAAAGATTTTCACACATTTTCACAACTTTTCAAAAATAGCAGATCTACAAGCTCGCAGCGCGGCACCCGGTGCCGCGCTGTGAGCTTGTATATCTGCTATTTTTCAATAGATAAAGTTATTAGGGCCCCTCCACCTTGGGCCCCAGTAACTCAGTCCCACTTTCCTACCCCTTGTGACTCCCCTGAGCGTGTGACACTGAAGAAGAAAGACTGAGTAGCAACGCACTGGCGGCAATGGGTTTGAGATGAGAGCTGAGCTGTCAGTACATTGCTCTTTTATTATGCTTATAGAACAACCACTTAGTCCAATGACGATGAATAATTGAGTGGAACAAGTTCCCCCTGCTGCACAAGGCATGCCGGGACTCCGGGGGGGGACACGAGCATCAGGCACCGCGCAATAAAATATGCTAAGTGGCAGGAGACTACATTACAGGGAGGGGGAATTTGTAAGAGGCGATGGATGCGCAGAGAGAGAGATAAATTATCTCTCTTCTAATGCGAAGCAACGTAAGCAAATGAGCCGTGGCGGGGATGAATTACAGATCGCCGGCCCACCTTTCTCCGGCTGATCCTTCCCTATTATGTCAAAGAGAGGGGTAGGGTGTTGGAGACATGAGAAGGGGGCGAGGGCGGGGGAGAAAGGGGGAATCAGATTAGCTAGCCGTGGCGGTGGAGCATGCAGCTATAGGGCCAGAGGGAGAGATAAAAGACCGCAAGCTGGCGTGCGGCAAAGCTTGTATGTGCACAGTAAAAATATATATATTGTTTGTTGCTGTCGGGCTAGAAACCTCTTATCTCCGTATTCTAACTTCTTGTGTTTTTTTCCCCGTAAATTAATGCCCTAACAAGCGACGTGTTCTGAGTTTGTCGATCTTCTACTTTTGCTGCTTTTGAATTTGGACCCTGAAAAGTAACAGTTTTGGATATGTGAGGTTTCCACCCGACAGAGACCGTACACTTTAGTATAAGTATAGGTGTCCTTTTTGACCAGATGCCGCCCGACATGACCCAGACCAAATGACCACATGTCACGATCATTGTGTCAAAAATAATTGCAATTAACGATAACGCGACAATCAAAATATGCGTAAAACCTAAAATGCCATGATCTGTCCCTTTTAGCGCCACCGCAGGCCGATGTTTGCAAAACACATTTTTGGACACTGCTCCAACAGATTTTGCCCTAAAATCACGCAAAGCAGTACACAGTACAGTAGTCATACATGTGACCTGACGGTCGCTTATCTCCCGATTTGGGAGTCTTACTGGTGTATTTTGTAATAATTTAAATCTACAAAAAGTTACAAGTAACCAAAGTGTTCAAATAATTGTAGTGGAGTAAAAGTATAATTCTTGCCTCTGAGATGTAGTGGAGTAGAAGTAAAAGTATTGGAAATTGGAGATACTCAAGTAAAGTAAAGTACAAATAGCTTACGTAAAAATGTTAAGTACAGTACTTAAGTAAATGAGTTACTTTATACCACTAATGGTGGGGTGGTGGTATTGATTGATTGAAGTATTTATTAGAAGTTTGCATAGGGAAAGTTACAGTTTCATGACAGTACAGTTCACTGGTACACGGTCAACTAAAAGGAAACTCAGATAAGACGAGGCTTATTTGCATTCAGATCCTTCTCTTTAACTCATATATCATTGAATGACAGACAGAACACAGTACTATGCAGTAGATATCATTAGAAAAAAAATGTTGTAAACAGAAAAAATAAATAAAAGGTATAAGAAGGGTCAGGGTTAACTTGGTTTATTTGTCACCAGTTTCGAGTGGCAGCCGGCTGTAAGTGTTTTTTCAGAGCGGTTTTAAAGGAAGTTAGGGATTTACACTCCTTCAAGGCCTTCGGTAGGGTGTTCCACATTTTAGTGTTATAGCCTGAGAACGAATTTGACCCTTTGTTTGAGCCAAATCTGTGGCGCTACCTCCATGATGTTTTGGAAGTAGCCTACTCCGTCAGGTACATCTTAATGTATCTTAGTGCTGTAGTGTATCTTGTACACCAGGCCCATTGCAAGATACTGTAAGGAGAAGGTTTGCAGAGAACTGCTGTCTCTGGGAAGTACCCATGACCAGTGTTGCCATGTCTGCTTATTATAAGCGACTTTGGGCTTGTTTTCTTTTTTCTTCTGTAAAGTCGCTTGTAAATATTGGTAGTTGTGTAGATCGTCTATTTTCAAATAGCCAATGTATGGGTTGAAAGTGCTCATGTGGCCTATAATAGTCGCTTCTTTTGGGATTTGTTGCTTATCTCTCTCGCAAGATCTGGCAACCGTGCCCATATGGCCCCTACAGATAACATTAACCTTCATCATGGTGAAGAGGTGCTAAGAAAGCCAAAGCAGCAGCACTCTTATTATGGTCACATACTGTCTGCTTCTGAGAGCTTGAAACACTGCAGTGACAGTCCTTTGATCTGCCCCTTCCTGAGAGAGGAGAGGAGAGGAGAGGAGAGGAGAGGAGAGGAGAGGAGAGGAGAGGAGAGGAGAGGAGAGGAGAGGAGAGGAGAGGATGAAGGGATTAGATGACGGGGGTCAAGTGCACCATAGGACTGTGTAGTTCCCTCTCTGTGACTCCCTGCTAACACTCTTTCTATTATATATGTTTGTCTCTCTCAGAGACAAACACACACACACACGCACGCACGCACGCACGCACGCACGCACACACGCACGCACGCACTCACGCAGTTACGCACGCACACACACACACACACACACACACACACACAAGCACGCACACACGCACGCAGGCACGCACGCACGCACGCACACACACCTATTTCTATTTATCTCTATCTATTTATCCATCTTGTTTTCCGTTTTTCTTACCTTTTCAAGTAGTCACAGATTATTTATCTTCAGTATGATCGATCCCCGAGTCGTTCCGACCAGCGGGTCTCTACAGTATATGGGCCGTTGAAACAGCATCCCTCGCCCAGGCATTGTGTTCCAAAAAATATATAACATGCCAATGTGAAAAGGGTGGCATTTGTTCCTTGACCCTGGTGGGAATACAGTATGTGTGCCAAATTTCACGGAAATCGCAAGCTGCGTTCATGATGTGAGGCATTTTAATCTAAACGGACCAATCCTGCATGCAAACTTTGGAAGGGGTAATCAGCTAATTTAGTCTCTTCTCTATTACCCCCCCCCCCCCCCCCTCTCCCCCTTTGTAGATAATCGGAACAATCCCACTGATGCCCAACTCTGCAGGGCCCTCGAGCCAATCAGGGGGTGGCTGCAACCCGGCACTGCAGGTGCAGCCAATTACACCGCAGCTGCTGACCAACGCTCAAGGCCAGATCATCGCCACAGTGATCGGGAATCAGATCCTGCCGGTCATCAACACCCAGGGGATCACGCTGTCACCAATCAAGCCTGGACAGCAGGTAGCTCACACACACACACACACACACACACACACACACACACACACACACACACACACACACACACACACACACACACACACACACGTATGCACGCACGTACGTACACACACACACACACACACACACACACACACACACACACACACACACACACACACACACACACACACACACACACACAAAAGGTTGGACACATTTTGAGTTTGTAGATTTGCTACTTTAGCTGTTTTTGAATTTGAATCCTGAAAAGTAACAGTTCTGGAAATGTTCCACCTGACAGAGATGAAAAACATGCCCATTATATCACCAAGCACGATATCATTTCAATAGCCATCCTAGATGGACAGACCTTGATTGATCCTGCAAGGGGATCATTTATTATAATGTTAGACATTAATCATCATGTTACACATTAAGTCAATATAATGGCAATTACTGAATTAGCCTTTCAACTGAACATACAGGAAACAACCCAAATAAATATGAATAAAGATAATGAGGACTATAATAATATGAATTGCCTGCCAGAGTGTGCAGAGTACAGTGCCAATACAAACAACAGATGATCTACCAGAGCTTATATCCCATCATCAGCAAGGAGACTTGTATTGCAGAAGACAGTCTGGCGTCTGGAAGCAGTGTTGCCATGTCTTCTTATTATAAGCGACTTCGGGCTTGTTTGTAATGTGGCCTATGTTAATATATTCGCTTCTTTTGGCCTTGTTTTCATAGACCTGGTTGCTTATTTCGCTCGCAGAATCTGGCAACGCTGCCTGGCAGATGCTGGCTCAGCCACAGCGGCTGTATATTCTGCTGTCTCTATGAGCTTCATAACACCCCCCCCCCCTTCCCCCCTAAACACACACACTCACATAAAAACACACACACACCCGGCATCACAATCCAGGCTTTTTTGTTTGTCATGAACGGCTCATGACAATTAGAGTGTGTTTCCTTGCCGTCATCAGAACGCCTGGTTGGATGCTAATAGCAGTCAGTGGCAGAAACATGTGGACACAGCGGTCCTCCCTCCTCCGTATCAAACATAATTCATGATCTCGCCGCGCGATGCACTACAGACGGCGCGGGGGGAAAACTATGTATTTTCATGTTTAATGCACATTGGAATTGCTCTTACAACATCAAGACGGGGGTGTGTGTGTGTGCTGTTACACGTCTTCACTCCCTCGAAAGTGAAGGTCGTCTCTGCCACACTAGAAAGCTAAGGCTCCTATTCCTACTATCCCTCTTTGCTATTAATTATTTTCCTCTCGCTGCATGTGTTTGTTTGGATGGTTTTGGGGGGTGGGGGGGATGTCAACAGCGATGCACACACTGTCAGGGGCTGTTGACAGGCCCGGGTAGAATTATCTAGCTTCACTTGGAAATATTCTTCTAGGCTGCAAGCGCTCTCTTGACAACCGTAAATTATTATGCCCCCCCGTTTGGAAACAATGTGTACACGAGGCTGGCTTTGAAGTGGCGACAAAAGCATAAACATTATTACATATGCATTAATTCGTTCAAGAGTGTGATTGTGTGTGTGTGTGTGTGTGTGTGTGTGTGTGTGTGTGTGTGTGTGTGTGTGTGTGTGTGTGTGTGTGTGTGTGTGTGTGTGTGTGTGTGTGGCCATGGTGACAATTAGGTGTTCATCTGCGGCGGGGTTGGGTTCATTCATCCATCCTGCAACCGTTAGAGAGAGAGGAGGCCCTTCGCCATAAACTGCTACCCTGTAATTCAGCGCTGACGATGTCATTACCAAGTCAATAGCATTTTGAATGGGGTGTGTCTGCGTGTCTGTGCGTGCGTGCGTGCGTGCGTGCGTGTGTGCGTGCGTGCGTGCGTGCATGTGTGTGTGTGTGTGTGTGTGTGTGTGTGCGTGCATGCGTGTGTGCGTGTGCGCGCGTGCGCGCGTGTGTATGTGTGTGGCTCCATGCCTGCACACTTTGGCACATTATAGATACTAGAATAGGGAGTAGATGTCGGGGTGGGAAGGAGGGGGAAGAGTTACTGTGCGTGTATAGAGCCAAACTCTAACTGTGCAAAGAAAAAAACGAACAAAACAAAACAGACAATTAAAACATCCTCGTACTGGTTGTATATAATTTGTTCTCTCTTCCATGCTGGATACAAGATGTTATCTCTTCCCTTTAAACATCTGATCAAAGGGAAATACAAACGGCCGCGGTCAGAGAGGACAAATCAGGGGGTTTGAAAGTGTGACTGAGGGCGAGGAGGAGAGAGAGAGGAGCAGAGGAAGGACTGTGTGTGTGTGTGTGTGTGTGAGTTTTCTAAATGGGGTGATGAAAAGTGATGGGTTTTTTGTTGAGCTCTGCAGGGGTCCAACAAGACTCCCGAAGTCTGAAAGGTTTCCTGGCAAGCACACACATTCCGCTCGCACACACACACGCACACGTGCAGAGAGGCATGCACACAGACACATGTGCAAGTGTGCAAAAAACAAAACAAAACAACCTTCCGTTATATTGAGGAAAGAAAGAAACAAACAAAAGAAAAAACATAAAACAGCCTCGACAGACTTTGATGTGTGATGGAAGTCACCACCGCCATATCCTCAGTAATCTGAACTGTGCAGAGACACCACATTTGAGCGATTTTCACTGAAGATAATGGTTGCCAAACATTAGGAGCAGCAGTCAGATGATGCAACTGTGAGTTATTATATGACTGTTATGAAGAAAGAGCTGTACACACACACACACACACACACACACACACACACACACACACACACACACACACACACACACACACACACACTCAGTCACTTAAAGCTTTTCAAAAATAAGAAGCCACAACGCAAGGCTCAGGCGACAAAACAGGTCGGGCTAGTTATGTTTGATTGTTTTCACTGGGTGAATACATAGAGCAGTGGTTCTCAACCTGGGGGCCTACATAAGACCAGTGTTTCCCCCTCTCTCTCTCTCTCTGTGTGTGTGTGTGTGTGTGTGTGTGTGTGTGTGTGTGTGTGTGTGTGTGTGTGTGTGTGTGTGTGTGTGTGTGTGTGTGTGTGTGTGTGTGTGTGTGTGTGAACATTTTGGAAGTGGGATGTACTGTACATATCTTAAGGGTGATATTATACAGCTTGGTTACAAATGTCCATACATTTGCTGTGAGAGGGGGAGCGGTGGGGGAGTCTGTGGGGGCAGGGCATGTTCTTTACTCTGCATCATGAGTGCCCATACCCTAGGTGGGGTTTGCATGTTCTCCCCGTGTTTCCTAGGGTAGGTACCCTCACAAAAGACATGCAGTAATCCTGGTCTCTATACTGCCCAGGATTACAGGCATTACATCGGCAAGGGGTATACAATCGGTTACAAAAATCGTGGGATAAAAATAAATGTATAATAATAATAATAAAAGATAAATTGCTATGAGAGGCCTGCAGATTGCAGGAATGCCCAAGCCAAGAGCTAATAAGGAATTGGCTAAATTCTGTTCAGTGTCTTTGATAATTGGCAGTCACCATAGCTGTGTGGAGGAGGCGATGCTTCCTGTACCCGTGATCTGTATCCTGAAACACTTATTGTTGAGTTTTCCAAGTTTGTGCTTCTACTGTTGTTTGTGTTCAAGAATGTCTTTTCAAATGTGAACGCAAATAAATATGTTAAATGTGTGTGTGTGTGTGTGTGTGTGTGTGTGTGTGTGTGTGTGTGTGTGTGTGTGTGTGTGTGTGTGTGTGTGTGTGTGTGTGTGTCCAAATGCCCAATGCTCAGCAGGGTCAGAGCGGTCCCTCCCCATCGCAGCAGCCCAGTCTCCTCCACATGTCCCACAGACAGAGCCCTCTGCACCATGCCTCTTCCTCCTCCTCCACCTCCTCCTCTTCCTCGGCTCTCAGCGTGGGACAGTTAGTCAGCAGTAAGTAGTGTCCAACGCAACGCACGCACGCACGCACGCACGCACGCACATACACATACATACACGCACACGCACACATGGATCTTGTATCCGGGGGCACGGTGGCGCAGTCAGTAGTGCTGTCGCCTCACAGCTAGAAGGTCCTGGGTTCGATTGGGGACGCTGTGGGCGCTGGGGGGCGTGTTCCCTCCTCCGCATCATCAGTGCCCATACCCTATGTGGGGTTGGCAAAAGGGAATTTCTGAGTGGAGTTTGCATGTTCTCCCCGGGTCTCCTAGAACATGCAGTATTCCTGGTCTCTATACCGCCTCCCCCTGGCCAGCCGGGGCGCCTGATGGAGGGGAAAGGAACTGGTTGGAATAACATGTTCCTTCCAACCGGGGGAAATTCCCCCCTGTCAGGTGAAATAAAGCAACTTGGACTCCTCATGCATAGAAGGAAGCATGAGGTCAGTCCGTTGTCTCCCCAGGTTGGCAGAGGGAGTGTAGCGCCCAGGATTACGTTAGATGATTGACACCGGGTTAAAAATGGGTTACAAAATCGTGGGATAAAAAAAGGATCTTGAATCCCTTCACCCTTTTTGACTTAAGAGGGGGGGGAAGCATGTTATGGGGATGGGTGGGGTCTCTGGGAATGCACTGTGTTAATTTAACTCTGAGAGTGTACAAATGGAACCAAATGGACTTGTGAGGGTCCATTTGGATCCATGTGTACACTCGCAGAGTTACTGACCGGTAAGGGTCCATTTGGACCGCTGGTGGTCCCCAGACCTGCCGTTGAGAACCAGCCTCATACCATTATGGCTTGTAAAGCCATGTAACATCGAGTGAAGCTTCCTGAACACTGTCTACGCATTTCTTTCCAGCGTATTGCTTACTGTAGCATTAGTGTGAGATTTATGGCAAATTTGTTAAATTAACATCGTCGCTTGAGCACTGAACATGACGGACATGCCGTGCTTACACGGCTATCGGTATAGGAAGCTTCCGATTGATTCCCGCTGTCCTATAGTCTACATGGGTTATTTCTTCCTGGCTATGTCAATTCAGAGGTTGTGTGTGTATGTAATGAACATAAGCTTCACTCTCTCATTGCCTGGGCACTTGGCAGAGCCTTATAAATCACTAGGCTACAGTCTGTCAGCATGACCCCCCCCTACCCTACCCTCCATCGTCTTAAAAACTCTCTTTTATTCAGATAAATTTCATTTGTCAGAGTCAATTCCCTTAAACTCCAGGTAAACACATTTCAAAGGCAACTACAATGCCGGGCAATGTAATAAAAACGAAGTTGCCATTGATCAACTGTTTGTAGACATTTTAGTTTAGTTTGTTGTTTGGCTCCTTCCTTGGCAAATATCCTATAAGCCAATTCTGAGGCTGCACAATGGAACAGTCCTCTCAGTCCGATTATTTAATACAGTTAATATTTTTCTCCTGAAAGTAAGCCATCTATTCTCAATATTGCTTATAGCGCAAGTCCCACGCGACAAGAGTGCCATCCGTGAAAATGAAATGCTATTGTTGTGCACCGTCCGTCGGTAGCAAGGAACTTAACACAACTGTGAATCTCTGCGTTATTCCTAATTATTTCTAGAGATGTACCGATTTTTTTCCTTCCCGATACCGAGTACAGATCCGATACCAGTGTGTCATTTTAAAATAATCTAGGACAGTGGCTCTCAGTGGGTTAGTATGTAGTGCAGCTACAGTAAGAGCATAAAACAGTGTTGCCACACCAACTGAGGTATTCAAAATACAAAATAATTTAAACGTACATGACGTATCATGTGATAAATTACATGGTATCGGAATGGCATAGACTGACATACTCGCCGTTACCAGCATTTTATGCAGTATCGGCAGCTTTTCCTATACTGGTATCGGTCTCTTACTCATCCCCCCCCCCCCCCCCCCCCCCAGCGAACCAAAAATGACACATAAAAAAGAGAATAGAAGTTTTGCTATTTACGCACTGAGGACCACATCAGTGGAGGGCTTTTCAACTATAAGTGCTATAAAGAGAACTCCGGCTTGGATCTCCCCTGAGAGCGATGATGACGAAGGTGCTAATGCTCATCCTGCCGCCTTCAGTCAACTCGGGAGGCTCCAGATCCCTCGCCGCCCCTCCAAATGTTCACACGTCTGGAGGAGGCGCGCGCCGCGCATGCATGCCACGCATCACTTATGAGGCACTGCGAGATGGCGGGGCCCCATAGATTTTTGCTTAAATACGCATGGAGGATTCCTTTTAATAATTCATTGATAATGACCAAGATGAATAATTCAGGGGCATAAACTTTGCTTTAGTAAGCAGGATGGCAGGGCACCTGACATTGATGTACAATGTGAAATCGCTTTTTATTAGCCGGGAAATTCTTCAAAAATGCCTCCCAGTGAAGTTTTTTTGTTTTTTTCAAGGCTGCTTAAATGTGGTTGTGGAAAACGCGGTGGTGTACAAACAGCATTTCTCCGTACTGAGAGAAAAAAAGGGTATTTGTTGAATGAAGACGGATATCATTTTTATCAACAACACGCTTTTATGGTGTGGAGGTTGTCAGTTGTCATCCTCGTGGATGGAAAGGAGCGCAGGAATGATTCTTTAATACATTCCAGGATGCTTGCTTTTATTGTAAAGGGGAGAATGTCTATTTTCTTTAGCACAGAGAGAGGAATGAAAAGGAATCCAGAGAATGCTAGTGGGCCTGCCCCGCATATTTACCTTTTCAGTCGATCTGTGTCCATCTATTTATGACAATCGGCTTTTATAGTAGATCAAGTCGACCTGTGTCCATCTATTTGTGACAATGGGCTTTTATAGTAGATCAAAGACGTCACAGAGTCTTTCAATTTATGTTTACCATGCCACACTTTTGTATCCACACTCCAGAGGATTGTACAGCATACCAAATATATTGTTTTGAATTACGAGACTGCATAAAGACTATAAGATAAATCATTTATTCTTATCTTAATATAACCAAATCATCACCATGCTAGATTGGAACATTGCTTGTAGAAAAAGAATGAACTTTAAGGTATAAGTGATTTGTCTTTGGTTAAAATAAGTGGTGAATACCTCTATATTCTGATAGTACTCATTGACTTTTTGTTCACAGGAGTTTCCATGTCTCTCCAGCTCTTTATTAAACAGACAATTCATGTTCAGGTTGGGATAGCAATTTTATCCAATCAGGATAGAGAACTCAGTCAGGACTCAGGATACAGATTAAAAAAGTGAAATTGGAAGTGATGACACAAAGAAATGAGCAGACAATACAATACAATACAATACAATACAATACAATACAATACAATACAATACAATACAATACAATTGGAAAACAAAATATGTACAAGTGAAAGGAGTGTAACAGTTTTCATGCATCAAGGTTACATGCAGGCAGAGCAGGGATATATACAATGGTTTTTAAGTTGGTTGGGTTCCATTTGATATCCTTCTCCTATCACAGCAGCTTACGAATCTTGCTGCTGTGTTTGCACATTGTTTTACTTCACCCAGCAGGTATGGGAGTTTTTCATCATTGGTCATGTTTTCAAACTCTCCTTACTCTCTCCTGATTGGCTGAAATATGCTTTAGCCTTTTAACAAAAACGAGAAAGCATCTATTCATTTTAGATTTTAACCACTTTAACCGTGTCAATCTGCACAGTGCTGCATGCTCTTAGATCTGCTATTTTTGAAAAATCATGACAATGTTTGCAAATCGTCATATTTTTAAAGATTTTAAAGATCTTTAATTAAAATCTTTGCTTCTGGGGGGTACGTGGAACAACATATTGTCAGATGGGGATCGGGGATGTCCTTGACATGGAAAAGTTTGAGAACCCACTGAGAAACAGAACACTGTTTGGATTTAGAAGGCATGCGTAGAATCAGCCTCAGGTCGATTGCAAGTGTGGTTGCCTTGAGGTGAGTTTATCTATAGGAGGCCCTGGAAGATGGATGGATGGAATAAAGTCTGACAAGTACTATAGTCTGGCTGCCCTGCAGGTGCAACCACACTAATAAACACAGCGATATATCCATGTTGTGTCGTAGACCCCCAGACGGCTCCCAGTGAGGTGGACGGGGTCAACCTGGAGGAGATACGGGAGTTCGCCAAAGCTTTCAAGATCCGCCGGCTGTCGCTGGGCCTGACCCAGACCCAGGTGGGCCAGGCGCTCAGCGCCGCAGAGGGACCTGCCTACAGCCAGTCTGCCATCTGCAGGTAAGAAGGACAACCAACTGGTGTTGATTTTGATGGCAATGTTTGACTTAGTTTTAGTTATAGTCTTTTGAATACATCTTCATTTAGTTTTAGTCACATTTTAGTCATCTAACTCTAAAACTAAAACGACTAATTGCAGTAGATTTTGTCGACTAACATGTGTTTTTGGTGAGCCTTGATGGCGTTGAAATGGCAGATTTTCACTTAGCTGCATGCCGAAAATAGCTCACAACGCGACGCGTGCATAGCCGCGGGAAGTCATTTACAGCAGGGGTGGGCTGGGCTTGGCCCCTCATGCACTTGCGCTTGCATGAGGGTTTTACCTGGTTTTCTTTGTGTTTTTATCGGGTTTCCTTCGTGGGGTCACTCTTGAATAATAATAATTATTATTATTCATCAACCAGCCCTTATTCAAGAATTTCCTTTGTGTTTTTATCGGGTTTCCACAGTTAGCTAGAAATCAAGAACTACACTTTCCCTTTCCATCTCCCCACGCTGTGGACAGTGTGGAGACAGATCAATAAGCCTAAATGGAACACATACAGTGTTCTTAGATGGTGTTTTTGAAAACGGTCTCTTCGGATAGTCTCTCTGCGTTGCTCACCACTAGACCTGTTTTGATTCTTTTGAAACACATGTTTTTGAATCTGCAGCAAAATCTGATCCTTTCCGTCAAGTGACAAAGCTCTGTGACCACATAAAAACATTCAGCTCTTCTGAAATATGATTACATTTTCACAAAAAGACATCAAATCAGAGAGTACACCACCCAAGTTAGTGTTTTTGATATTTTCATCTTTTGTAGAAACCAACTTACAGTACTATAGTGGTAATGAGTAATACATCACTTTTAGTGTATACAATTATTAGGTCAACAGCTTCCGAAATTAATGTTTATAACGGCAATGTCAGATTCCATTTAACCACACTTTTACCACAATGACTAAAAGGATTACCAGTATGTCATGGAATTCTGGATCATTCAGTAATTGATGAGACAGGAGTTGAGACAATACGTAACAACCATTGAGTTAAATAAATAAATAAATCAGTTTTGATTCAAATCATTTCCATGTAAATACTGTATATGGCAGATCACAGAGGAGCTAGTTGTCGAAAGAGTCATATGTAAAATGGATGTTGAGGAATGCCAAGAATGCTCTTTCTAAAAGTATTTTATTGTTAAATGGTATTGCTTCCACATGGTATTGCTAAAGTTATCTGAAGGTCCATTGATTCTAATCCCTGTTACTATCTTGCCATCTAGTGGATAGGTGTCTCAGATTTAGGAGAGATTTTTTTTTCTTCTTTTTTGAAAAAACATATAGTAACATACAGTAGCTAAGTTTCAATTGGGCCTTTTGACTCTGAGGCTTTCAAGAAGTAACCAAAACTACACAGGGAAGACATATTTGCATATTATAACCCCACCGGGGGGTCTATTAGTGTAATGTTAATGCCATAGACACATACAAAACAGAAAAAGTACAAAACTATGGCACAACCTCTTTAAAATTAAGGAATTTAAGTAATTTCTGTCTGCTACTGGCTTAGAAGAGAGGTATTCATGCTTTTATCTCGTCTTGTTTACTATCGCAACTCTGTTTACACATGTCTCTCTGTCTTGTCTCCAGCTTTTGGAAAAGAATGTCACAACTAAATTATCTTCCTCATCAAATAACACCATTTATTGCAAAGTCTTATCTAACAAAATATTTTTTTTACCTGACTAGCTTTTCTGTAAACTGTCCTAATTTATATTATGAATGTGGACAAGGCCTAAAAATGGTTATAAAAAGAGGAACTTTAAAGAGAGGTCCCAAAATCGGAACTTTGTCCAAAAGCAGGCCAAGAGAGCCCAACAGACAGACACAGTCTGTTCATTGTGACTCTGCCTACAGTATGTTAGCATAGGAACTATGTACTCTGCTCCTCCTCAGCCTTGAAAGACACAAAGATAAGCTTGACGGCTGCTGCCAGTTGACTGTCTGCAGCAGGTGCAACCACTTAGTATGTTTTGTCTCTTTAGCTTTATTCGTTTATTTTTGCTTTATTTTGATAATATATGCGCTGTATAAAAGCAATTTGTTTTCAATTGAGTTTTCAGAAAGGCGTTCTACATGCTCCGGAAACCTTATATCTCCAAAACTCAAATTCCGAAACGCATCGCTTCGTGGCGCGTTTCGAGCTTGCGGATCTGCTACTTTTGATGCTTTTGTGAGACGCTTGATGAGGTGCAATTATATTATTATGTTATATTGCTTAGTAGTGAATACATTTGCTAGTTTGAGAGTCCTGAGAACTTGGATCTAACACCATTTGCAGATTTCAGACCCTGAGACACAGCTGCTGATAAGCTTAGGATGAGGGAGGAGAGGTAGAGAGTGCATAGATGCCACTGCCAGTCAGTGGCCCCTTTGTTTTATTGCTGTGTGAAAGAGATACGTTCTTGGCTTTTAACTAGAGCTGTAGAGAAGAATGTGTTATTGTTAAGCCAACTATGAACTGAGAGTCAGGGTAGGGCAAGTCAGTCTTCGTCTTGTCTGTCGTTGGTGAAGGACATATGTTTATGTTGTGTGACTGTTACATACAGCGCTGTGAATAAATATTTTCGAGTCTTCAATTCCGCTGGACTTTAATCATAAAGTCCATAAATAAGTAGGATTTCTATGTCATGCTGTAGTATGATCAAGTAGAGTGTTAATTTACGAAAAAACACAAAGTTAAAATATGGAGATAAGAGGTTTCTGCCTGACAGCAACACATATTATATACATTACCACTGGTTAGCTGTCAGTTCAGTCAGGCTGCATATAGCAGCAGATGATGAAGCCACTCAGCCGTGTAGTGACGCCTAATTGCTTGCTGTCTGGAACTGCCATCGCAATTTCCGTTTAAATTTTAACAGACACCAGATTAAGATATTAAATACATAATTAAACAACCTGATGAATTAAGTCTTGCACTCTAGTACTTCACGTCACCTCCTCCCACTCTGACCTGACAGCGCTGTGTCGTTTATGCAAAACACGTAGCGGAGTATTAGACACGGAAGCACTTTGAAGCATTAAATAATTACTAAGGCCCTACTATCGCCCGTTCACTCTGCTTTGGCATGAGAGAACTTGACAGGAGATGATCTGTTAATAAGATTACCATGTTTTACTGGGTCTGCCTCTGCCACGAGGCGCGCTTATCATAAATGCTACAGCACATTACATATTCATAGACAATAGGCGTTTAACTAGAGTCGTAGCTGTCGGGTGGAAACATTGTATGTTTCAAACAGTTTAACCCGTTAACCCAGGGGTCTTCAACAGGGGGTCCGGGACCCCTAGGGCGTCCTCAGAGTTACTACAGGGGGTCCTCCAAATCTTTGTGTGATAGGATGAGAGGCGTTGAGAGCTTGTAGATTGGCTATTTTTGGCAAATAGTTTTGGTGTAGAGGTAAAAAAAAAGAGCAAAAGTCTGAAAGAAAAACACATCAACACAAATCTAACAGACTGATGACAGTGCTGTCAAACAAGTTTATGAATCTATCTATGAAATCGATGAAAATATGCATGTATCACATTTATACAATATGTAGAGGGGGTATCTTCTTCATGTCTCTCTCAGCTAAGGGGTCCTTGGCCTGAAACCTGCGTTAACCCATTAATACCTCGGGCCGATTCTACAAATGTAGAATCGGATCCTGAGAACAAAGATCCTGGATCTTTGAGAACAAAGATCCTGAGAACAAAGTGGTTCTACGGCGTGCCTCAGTCTACACGGCTAGTCCGGTGCATCACAGGAGCAGGGACAGAAGTATGCAATGGAGAGAGACTGGAGCAGCTCGGACTAATTAAGTCTTTTATTTAGGTGCTAGTACAAAGATAAAAATGACTGACGTTTCGATTCTACTGCATCTTGTCATGACTCTGAGGAAGATGCAGTAGCATCGAAACGTCGGTAACACTTTCTATGAATCCTATGTCTATAATGCATTATAAACATACTTATAATGTATTATAATCTGCTTATAACACTGTATAGTTATAGTTATAAGAACTCATTAATGCTCATAATGCTTATTATAACAATAATCATACCACACTATAAAGCATTCTATAATGACGTATAGGTCAAGTATAAATGCATTGTAATATGCATAATGACCGTTGTTTTAACACCCCACAAGAAGGCTTGCCTATAGGGAGTTAACCTCTCGGTTAACTGGGAGAAGAAGCAGTGCATGAACTCCCGGTATGAAACATTTCCAAGAAATTGCAGACTGGGCCATGCTGAATCACAGCTGTGAGGCTCCTACTCCTACAACTTTTTTTTTAATTTCCACACAACTCCCCTGAGGTGTATAGTTCAATATTGAAAATGGGTGGTTTTCCCCTTTAAGTACAATTTTGAGGTATTTGTACTTTACTTGAGTATTTCCAATATCCAATACTTTTACTTCTACCCAAAGCATCTGGCATCCAAATATTGTAATTTTACTCCACTACATTTATTAGAAAACTTTAGTTACTAGTTACTTTGCAGATATACATTATAATATTATTAAACATACATAAACCACTTTATCCCTATTTTATACCTTGGCTATTTGAAAATAGCCGATCTACAAGCTGACAACGTGTCGCATCGCGACAAACATTTCGTACTTTTACTTTTAGTACTTTAAGTACAATTTGATGCCAATACTTTTGTACTTTTACTTGAATTCTGGACTTCTGACTTGTACCACTACAATGCAGTACTGATACTTTTACTCAAGTAGAAAATGTCAGTACATTTTCCACCACTGCCTGATTTTACACTTAAGGGTGCCCTCACACCAAAATACCTAGAGTGGAATCCGCCAATGCATTTCAATGAGAATGGAGCGTTTTTTTTTTGCCAGTAGAGGATTTCTGCAAAAAACGCTCCATTCTCATTGAAAAGCATTGGCGGATTCCACTCTAGGTATTTTGTTGTGAGGGCACCCTAATGAATGATATCACACATGAACACATCTATCAAAGACAACTCTGTTTCACGTCAGACTGGGAGGTGTAGACAAGGTCAAATCATCACTTTATTTAAAGAGGTAGTAAAGTACACTAGCGTCATGTCCAGGGGTGTACTTGTACATCAAGCTGCCTCACGTCACGCTACACAAACAGGAGGTATAGGCTCCTGCACTGTGGGCATCATGGCTCTGCAAGTCTTAACTCATTCTGTGCCTATCCCGAACATGTTCGGGATATGTTCAATCCAAAACAATTTTTTTTTTATTAATTGACTTACCCTGAGCTGCTTGTAGAGTCGTGGGTGGTCCTGGCTCGTCCTACGCTAGCCAGCTAGCCATTTTACATGGTCCGACGATATATTCCATTAAAAATGGTTTAAAATACATTTTTGAGACCCCCAATGTTCACCGAATGTTCAGCGCCGCTTCCGGAACGTAGTCCAGTGTGCCTATCCCGAACATGTTCGGGATTTTTAATGAAATGAATAAAATGATCCGAGGCCTTCTGAAGCCTGAGCCTAAATTTAGTCCAGTGGTCCAAATCCTGGGGAAGCCATGCCGGCCGTGAGCCGCGAACGTAGCCGCGAATCGCCGCCGAATCCAATGAAAAACCACATCTTTGGAGGCCCATATCTCTGGATTGTGTTTTTAGGGATGTGGCGTGAGGTTTATTTATGGCGAAATCGCCGAAAAATGATCTTTAAAATGACAAAATGGGAATAGCTATTCTGTTAGCATTATCATCCGGGACATTTCCATGACGTGCACGAACGTGAGCACGCGCGTCACTGCAACGTGAGTCCCCGGATGCTAATGCAGTCCCCTATGCGTATTTGGAAATGACACCCGGGCTCCAGGCGGAGCCGCTCGATTGTCCACGACACTGCAAGCGGCGCGCAGGCCAGCGGACCTTGGTCCTGCTCTTCGCCCCCGAGCGCCGCAGGCGCGAGTGGCCGCGAAGCCGTGGTGAATGCAATCGTTATATTTATGCCCAGGCCGTAAGGCCTGGGCAAGCCCACGATAAACGCCCTGTCCAAGCGACTACAATGGAGCGCTCCCTAGCTCCGCTTCAGCCAATCAAAAGCTTCAGTGGGCGGGGTTTCCCTGGAGCCCGGGTGTCATTTCCAATCACGCGCGAGAAAGTCTGGCATTCTTTGGCGCCATCTAGGGGCTGGCACTGGTAGGGTTAAGTATAGACCGTCACCTAAGCAGAGCATTTTCGTGTCAATGACCCCCAAATTGATATCTGTTTGGCCACGGAAATGTTTTGTGCCAGGGACCCCCAGAAGCAAAGATTTGTGTGTTGTTCACTTTTTAAAAAAGATATTCAAAGATTTGCACGAATTATTACGATTGATTTTTCAAAAATAGTAGAGCTTGTATATCTGCTATTTTTTAATAGACAAAGTATAAAATATATTTAAAGTGGTTAACATGATTGTCATGCTATATTAACTAATTTAGATGGGGTCCCGCTCAACTAATTTAGATGGGGACCCGCTCCTAACCCCAACATCCATATTGTGGTCAAAGCTTTGTCAGAAAATAACAACGCGCCACAGTGTGACGCGCTGTGAGCTTGTCGATCTGGCAATTTTCTGCCAAAGCTTTCATCACGAAAACAGAAAACAGAAAATACACTAGTATAGAGCCCTGAGGGACTCCGGTCAACCATAATGGTTAAATCAAATTACGTAGTGAATTGCTTTTGAAATAATTCACACTTACTTGTTAATGTTTGAGGTTTTCAGCGCTACAATTCCCCCTTGTGTTTGCAGCAAAACACCCCGTTCTTCTCCTACATTATATTAATTTTAAATGTACCCTTGAAATGCATGTTGCGTTGCTGATGACCTGCCCTGTTTAAGTATGTGACACAGTGCTGCCACGCACCTCTGAAAATTTCATCACATCAACATCAAACGGCCAATAAAATGTGAAACTCTATCAGGCACGGCCCAGCACCAAAGTAATGTTTTAAGTCTTAAAAATAAAATCACGCATGAAAAATTCACAGCCATGCATAATTGAAATATTTATAGCATACATTAAAGACCATTAGCTTAAAAAAATGTATAAACACTCCGTGGCCTGTTATTCATGCCTTTATGACAATTCTTTTTGCATAACATTGGACATGACAGGCATCTCCTGATGTTTTAAGTAGAGGGCCGAACCCCGCATGCTTTGGTTTAGTTAACATCAACAGAGACATGGACATTTGAGGTTTAGAGAGACATGGCAGTACCTGAGGGTAATGGGGGGAGGGGAGTCTGAACTCAGGGGAAGCGACAGTGACAGATACATACTTCCATCTTGTCTCCTTCTATCTCTCAGCTGTGTATTTGGAAGCACTGCATTAGCTTTGTTTTATCAGATGCACTGATGTTGCATGAGGATATCTTCAGACCAATGATGCTCTATCATCTCACAGAAGTGATGGTGTGTCTAATTTGTCACAACTTTCATTTAAATAACATGTTTGATTTGATAGACCCAGTTTAATATGGCTCTATTTGTTTGTAACGCGGTGGTGAATCTATATTTGCAGTGTAATATTGTACATTTATTTATTACTTGTGCCAGCAAAGTGTGCGAGTACTGCGAATCTGTCGCGTATCTGTCTGTGTTTACGCCCATAGCCGACTTACTTTGTGGTTGGTCATAGTCCTGACAAAAAAATATGGACACATCTAGAGGTCGCACTGCCGATCTGACTGATATGCTCATATATGGAGATCTCTGTATCTGTCAGTCCTTGTCCCTTTTATGCCCATATATATACTGTGGGGGCCCAGATTTAGAACTCAAACCAACACCAGACAAATGGACAGTTTAAGCCACTTTAGGGCACGTTTATTAAGTATATAGCAGAATAATCAACAGCAGCGGAGCCTCGCTCCGTTCAATGCAAGTACTTCACCAACACAAATGGTATTGTTTTCTTAAACGTTTCAGAATAACTCAGATCAACATTTGTTTAAAGAATGAATTGCTATCTAGGCAGAGCAAAGTCAAATAACTTAAGCGAGTATAAGTGTAACCAAAGTTCTCCCCGGCCCGGGGCGGATTGATACTTGCAGTCTTTCAGTAGTAGGTTTATGTTTCAAGGCACAATTTCAAAGCCGTCACACTCACGGGCAGTGCGCAAAGAGTACGTAATGTTTACAGGTACAATTCCAAAACCCTCGCACCCTCCATCGTGCGGCTCTCCAGGTCAGTATCAGCGTCTCCTCTATATTGCCTGGTGAAGGACAGATAACGTCGGGTTAGTATTGCATTCCTCTGTATTACAATTAGAAGCAGAATATGTGGAGTGTAGCTCAATATCTAAAGCTTTCTTACCGCCAGTAGCCTGACCGCCAGCATAGTGAGTCAGTGCAGACTGGGGCAGAGGAGGCTCTTTTGTTTGGCAAGGGGACCCAGCCCTGAGCAACGCAGCTGTACCTGTACTCAGATTAGGCTGATTGAACAGGTAACTCGGCAGGTAACGCCCTTCTATTACCTGTCCCAGGGCTGGGCGTCGTCTCTGAGAGCCAGCTCTCCTCCCTCTCCACTGACACACTGTGCTGTGTGGGGCTCACCTGTGAGGCGGTTGCCTAGCGACACTCCACACATCCTCCCCCTAAGCTCGCCGTTGCTAGCGGGAGCTTCACTCTTCTCATCTTCATACAGTCTTGAAAGGGCATCGGCATGGGGAATTTGTTTCCCGGGTCTGTGTTCCACATTGAAATGATAATCTTGGAGCTCCAGGAACCAGCGTGTGACTCGGCTGTTCCTATCCTTGTTGCGAGACATCCACTTCAGGGGTGCATGGTCAGTGATGAGGGTGAAGGTGCGGCCCCACAGGTAATACCTCAGGTGATGTATGGCCCACTTCACGGCAAGAGCTTCTTTCTCCACGACGGCATAGTTCCTCTCATGCTTCAACAGCTTCCGGCTGACATATAGGACGGGGTGCTCCTCTCCATTCACCACCTGGGCGAGCACGGCTCCCAACCCGGTATTGGAGGCGTCGGTGTGGAGTAAGAAGGGCTTTTTGAAGTCTGGTGCCACCAGCACAGGTTCTTCACACAGGGCGTCTTTCAACGTTTGGAAAGCTGTTTCCGTCTCGGGCGTCCACCTGACCAGTCGGGGCAGGGACTGGCGCGTCAGGTCGTATAGGGGGGCTGCAACAGTAGCATAACCTTTAATAAACTTTTGATAATATGACAACAAGCCTAAATATGACTTCACCTGTTTCTGGGTGACAGGGCGGGGCCAGTTCCTTATTTTCTCCACTTTCCTCTCCTGGGGTTTCACGCACCCCCGACCGATTGTGAAACCGAGGTAGTTGGTCTCGGTGAGACCGACGCGACACTTCTTGGCGTTGGCGGTGAGCCCAGCCTTGCGGAGGGCCCCTAGGACAGCTTCCAGGTGGTGGAGGTGCAGGTCCCAGCTGGAGCTGTGGATCACGATGTCGTCGAGGTAGGCGGCTGCGTAGTCCCGGTGGGGTCTCAACACGCAGTCCATCAGCCGTTGGAAGGTGGCGGGGGCCCCATGGACTCCGAAAGGTAGGACGGTATACTGGTAGAGCCCCTCGGGGGTGGAGAAGGCCGTCTTCTCCTTGGCTCTCTCCGTCAGGGGTACCTGCCAGTACCCTTTCGTGAGGTCGAGGGTGCTCACGTACCGCGCCGGGCCCAGTCGTTCGATCAGCTCGTCTACTCGTGGCATGGGGTATGCGTCAAAGGCGGAGACTTCATTCAGCTTTCGAAAGTCATTGCAGAAGCGTAGAGACCCATCTGGCTTCGGGACGATGACGATAGGGCTGGACCATGGGCTTCGAGACTCCTCGATCACTCCGAGCCCCAACATCATCTCCACTTCTTCCTTGATGGCTTTACGACTGGCTTCTGGGATACGATACGGTCGCTGTCGGACCACCCTTCCGGGTGTAGTTATGATGTCATGGCGAATGACCGGGGTCCGACCGGGTAGGACGGAGAAGACGTCACAGGCCCGACTCAGCACTTCTTTTACGTCTTGCTTCTGAGCCGGGGCTAGGTCCTCTCCTATGGGCACTTCAGGGAAAGACTGGGGAGAACTGGACGTTAATAGGACAGAGGACGGCAGAGGCTCCTCCACATGCCATTTCTTCAACAGGTTCACATGGTAAATCTGTTTCCGTTTCCGGCGGCCTGGCTGGCTCACACAATAGTTCACAGGGCCCACTTTCTCCACCACCTCGTAGGGGCCGTGCCATTTTGCCAGAAATTTACATTCAGAGGTGGGTATTAGGACCAAGACTTTCTCCCCCACTTTGAATTCTCTAATGGTGGCCCCCCGGTTATAAGTGCGAGCTTGCTCCCGCTGGGCTTGTTGCATATGCTCTCTGACTATGGGCCACACCTTCCTGGCCCGGGCCTGCAGAACATCTACATGTTCAATTACGTTCCGGTGGCCTGGCTGTTGGCTCTCCCAAGTTTCTTTTGCAATGTCTAGTAGTCCACGGGGACTCCTCCCATACAACAGTTCAAAGGGGGAGAAGCCCGTGGAGGACTGGGGAACCTCTCGGATGGCAAACAGTACATATGGAATTAATTGGTCCCAATCTTTCCCATCTTTGTCAATTATTTTCTTTAGCATTTTCTTTAATGTCGCATTAAAGCGTTCACAGAGGCCATCAGTCTGGGGGTGAAAGACTGACGTACGTATACGTTTAACTTTAAGCCACCGATACAACATTGCCAAAACTCTTGACATAAAACAGGTGCCCTGGTCAGTCAAAATTTCATTCGCAATTCCCACCCGGCTAAACAGCATGACTAGTTCGTGTGCTATGGCCTTGGCTGTAGCCGCCCCCAGGGGAATGGCTTCGGGAAACCTAGTGGCATAGTCGATTATTACAAGTAAGTATTTGTGACCTCGGCCAGATTTTGGTAGGGGCCCCACAATGTCCATGGCGATACGTGAGAATGGGGTTTCAATAATTGGCAGAGGTATCAGGGGGTTTCTAAAGTAGGGCCGTGGGGCCGTTTTCTGGCAGTCTGGGCAGCTTTTACAAAAATCCTCTACTGCCCGCTTTACGCCGGGCCAATAAAACCGGGCCAAAATACGTTCGTAAGTCTTTTCTACTGCCAAATGAGCCCCCAGTTGGTGAGTGTGAGCTAAATACAGAACCCGTGACACATAAGACTTAGGGACCAACAATTGCTCTAGAGTGTCACCTGCCCTGTCTTTAGTTAGCCTGTACGATAGGTCATTTTTCACTATAAAGCAAGGAAACGTGTATTCACTCACCCCCTCACACTTTTGGCCGTCTATGGCCACCACACGCTGTCTGGCTAGGTTCAGGTTCGGGTCCGCCCATTGGTCGGCGGCGTACTTCCCGCTCCTCGGCCCACGGTCCGGCTC
Organism: Nannobrachium achirus; assembly: GCF_963921795.1. Lineage (NCBI taxonomy): Eukaryota > Metazoa > Chordata > Actinopteri > Myctophiformes > Myctophidae > Nannobrachium > Nannobrachium achirus. The sequence continues at coordinate 41,530,928 of NC_137828.1, forward strand.
CAATGCCGAAAACCCGGGGACTTCATCTCCCTCCGGCGTCACGCTGTTCTCTGCGGCCGCCCGGCGTCCCCGCCGGGTCCGCACTCCCTTTACGCCGGGCCAATAAAACCGGGCCAAAATACGTTCGTAAGTCTTTTCTACTGCCAAATGAGCCCCCAGTTGGTGAGTGTGAGCTAAATACAGAACCCGTGACACATAAGACTTAGGGACCAACAATTGCTCTAGAGTGTCACCTGCCCTGTCTTTAGTTAGCCTGTACGATAGGTCATTTTTCACTATAAAGCAAGGAAACGTGTATTCACTCACCCCCTCACACTTTTGGCCGTCTATGGCCACCACACGCTGTCTGGCTAGGTTCAGGTTCGGGTCCGCCCATTGGTCGGCGGCGTACTTCCCGCTCCTCGGCCCACGGTCCGGCTCCAATGCCGAAAACCCGGGGACTTCATCTCCCTCCGGCGTCACGCTGTTCTCTGCGGCCGCCCGGCGTCCCCGCCGGGTCCGCACTCCACTGGTTGCCAACCCGTCTTCACTTTTCTCGCTCTCCCTCTCGAGCGCCTCCTCCCCCCCTCTTCTTTCCTCCGCGGAGGTGCTGTCGTCGTGGGCCTCGTCGCTCGGGCCGAACACGGGGCAGGCGCGGTAGGTGGTTCTCGGCTGGCTGTGGCGGGGACGGCGTCGTCTTCGCACCTCGAGGTTTCGTCTCGGCGGCCAGTACTGATCGTAGAGCGGGCAGTCAGAGCCGATGAGCAGTGGGACAGGGAGGTTGGGAACCACTCCAGCCGTCACGAGCAGGTCTCCCCTCGGCGAGAGCACTTTGATCTGTGTGACGGGGTAGAAGCGGAGATCGCCGTGGACGCAGGTTACGGGAACGGGTGGCGAAAAAGTGAAAAACTTCTGGGAACCCAGATTACGGGAACGGTGACGTCGCCCACCTTCCCCGCCAGGTCAGGGTGAACTAGTGTGACAGCGCTGCCCGAATCTAATAGGGCGTGGGTGTCCACGCCGTGGATGCGCACCGGTACTGTGGCGTGCCGTCGTCTTCCCGTGCCGGAGTGTAGACACGGCCTTGGCGGCTCCGAGCCGGACGCACTGGGCATGGACACGTCCCTCCTCACCTCCAGACAGGACCAGGACAGGTGATCCGGCTGGCCGCAGACGTAGCACCGCCGCTGGGTAGGGGGAGTTCGCCCGCTTCTCTCCGGCGGCGCGCTCCGTGGACGTGGTGGCGAGCGGGGAGCGTTTGGTCGCCGTTGTTTCTCTCGGCCGGCGCGCTCCTCCCGCCTCATCATCTCTGTGCTGACATGGTGGTTTTCAAGCAGGGCTATCAGCTCTTGCAATGAACCGGGACTCACTCTAGATGCGTATTGTCGGGCGTCTGGCGGCAATGCTCTAATACAGCGGTCGATTACGAGTCTCTCCACAGCGGGGGGATCACCCGGGCTGGTCAGCCAGCTAGTCGTCAGACGGAGCAGGGAAGCAAGCTGGGCACGGGGCGGCCCGTCTGTTCGATACATCCAATTGTGGTACCGCTGTGCCCGGGCCGGGATACTATAACCATAACTCGCTAATATAGCTGCCTTTAATTTATTGAAGTCTCGAGCGTCAACTGTTGAGAGGTCGCGGCAAGCGCGCTGCGCCTCGCCGGTCAGAAACGGTGCCAAAATCGCGGCCCACTCAGCCTGTGGCCACCGTTCCTGAGTAGCAGTGCGCTCAAATAGTTCCAAATAAGCTTCAATATCATCGTCACCGGGGGTAAACTTAGTAAGTACCTCGGCTGGGGCTCGCGCTGCTGCTGTATCCCTATTAATTTTACGTACAAGCTCATGCACGGCTGTCTGTAGCTCAGCCTGGCTTTTTAACAGCGCCGTAAGCGCCTGTGCATGCTCCATTGTGTGTGGTTGGTGAGGTTCGAGACCCGATTCTCCACCAAATGTGGGGGCCCAGATTTAGAACTCAAACCAACACCAGACAAATGGACAGTTTAAGCCACTTTAGGGCACGTTTATTAAGTATATAGCAGAATAATCAACAGCAGCGGAGCCTCGCTCCGTTCAATGCAAGTACTTCACCAACACAAATGGTATTGTTTTCTTAAACGTTTCAGAATAACTCAGATCAACATTTGTTTAAAGAATGAATTGCTATCTAGGCAGAGCAAAGTCAAATAACTTAAGCGAGTATAAGTGTAACCAAAGTTCTCCCCGGCCCGGGGCGGATTGATACTTGCAGTCTTTCAGTAGTAGGTTTATGTTTCAAGGCACAATTTCAAAGCCGTCACACTCACGGGCAGTGCGCAAAGAGTACGTAATGTTTACAGGTACAATTCCAAAACCCTCGCACCCTCCATCGTGCGGCTCTCCAGGTCAGTATCAGCGTCTCCTCTATATTGCCTGGTGAAGGACAGATAACGTCGGGTTAGTATTGCATTCCTCTGTATTACAATTAGAAGCAGAATATGTGGAGTGTAGCTCAATATCTAAAGCTTTCTTACCGCCAGTAGCCTGACCGCCAGCATAGTGAGTCAGTGCAGACTGGGGCAGAGGAGGCTCTTTTGTTTGGCCAGGGGACCCAGCCCTGAGCAACGCAGCTGTACTCAGATTAGGCTGATTGAACAGGTAACTCGGCAGGTAACGCCCTTCTATTACCTGTCCCAGGGCTGGGCGTCGTCTCTGAGAGCCAGCTCTCCTCCCTCTCCACTGACACACTGTGCTGTGGGGCCAAGCCCCCAGAACCCTGGGGGTGCCCTGAAACCAAAAGGACATGTTGGCCATTTTGAGGTACTGCAGTTGGGTCTACTCACATGAACGCGCGTCTAGGCTTCTTTGTATTGACGCGCGTTCATACCGGAAGTGCTCGTTCATGAAGCGCGTCCATGAACACAAATTATGACGAAAAATGCGTCACAGTAGACCCACTACGTCACGGTTTTACTCCCCGGAAGGAGGGGTGAAAACGCCTCATGCGCTGGGTGAGCAACTCAATGCAAGTGGACGGGCGGGGATATTTGTGTCCTCTCTATTCTTATTATAACTCTATGTGTGGGGCTCACCTGTGAGGCGGTTGCCTAGCGACACTCCACAATGCATACTGCCATACTGTAGTTAATCAACACATATAAGCATAGCCTCTAACCCTCCAACCTAATACTATTCACTAAATGTCTTTCTGACTATAACCCATCATTCATGACACCATAAGATAATAACAATTGACCTAAATGAAGCATATTAACATTCTATGCCAGGTATTTATTAATTCCGGTCGGTAGACCTTGCCAGCATTGATCCTCATTGATTGTACCTTACTTTGAAGATCCACGGAAGTCACAAGCGTGTCCACGTTGTGTAAATTCACACTACTGTATCAACATGTTTTTTTACGCGACCGTTCACCGCATAGTTACGGCCCGTTGAAAAAGAAAAGCGTTACCCGTCGATAGACACAATCTGCAGTAGAATCCGAGATAAATGCATTTTTCTGCATCCCCGTTCCATTGAAGTGAACCCGGAAGCGAATATGCGGATGCCTACCACCGCCCAAAGCATCATGGGAAGCTGAGTTCCTGCATAACTCCGGGCTTCATGAGACCACTATTTTTTAATGCAGAGAGAGGTGGGGGCGAAAGTTAGGTCCCCCTGTGTTTATGAAGCGTGGGAGTTTATGAAGCGGTGGGAGTGTGAATACAGTGCAGTACACACTGCACTGTATTCCCTACAGTGCAGGGCCCTCCTCCTTCTAGTGTTTAGCAGGAAATAAAGTTTATAGAATAAAGCCTGTTGTCGACATGGCTTAATACACAAACAGGGCGTAGAAAAAGAGAGACAATCTGTGCAGGCATGGTATCTTTGTCGAATACAAGAAAGCTCGTCCCGGTATTCCTAAACCTCAGTAAAACAAATGTTCTTATTTTGCACTGGCAGATCTGTCTGGTTTCCAGGCTAGTAGCAGCGCACCTCATTCCTAAAAAATACTTTTGTGCGTTGTTGTTTGTTCCTCAGAGAGTGCTGTTCTGACAACTGTCTGTCCGTTTTGAGTCCACCTTAAAGCATCTTTACACTTCACTCTTTGGTCCCAAAGCTCTTTCAGTGAAATACGCAGGTAGACTAGAGAGAGTAGCTTGGCTTTTCTTTTGGGACAAAACCCACATAGACCGATGTTGTTGTTGTTGTTGTTGTTGTTGTTCTTGTTTTTTAAGGTGAATCTTGCAGCCCCCTCCTCACCCTAAACCAGTGGTTCACCAGCGATGATTATGATGATAGATGATTATTTTTTTAATACAAGATTCACAAATACATTTGAATTGAATTGTGTTAGATGTGAGTGCAGTTATATTGTCATATTGAGATTTTAATGCTCAGCGGCACCATGTAACGTTTTTTTTTTTAAATTAATACAATTATACAATTATATATAGTAGAGTATGTTAATACAATATAATGTAAACAATGGGAGTGGTTGTATATTGTCTCTCCCTGCTCTTCTACTGAGACATTTAGATCATGTCTCACGTAGACACAGGATCTGACACGGGATTCTGACCTGATCCTGGTCAAGAGTACATTTATCCCCTAAGCAAGCCAAGCAGGCAGGCTCTATTAGCTCAATGGTTAAAAAAAGAAAAAGAATCTGCTCATTGAGGGTTCAAATCTGTGTAGAAGAGGACATTTCATTATGCAGCTTTAAACACTTGAACCCCACCATCCATATTCTCACAATGCAAATGCAACACATTGTGAGCTTGTAGATCAACTGTTTTTGGTGAAGAGATTTGCTGCGTCCCGAGTTGTCCAAGTACAGAGCCATCTCAGGTCCAGCTTAAGATTAAGACCTGAGACCGATTCTACGAATGTCTTCTAAATCCAAACAGTTTTTCTGAAAAACTGTTATTTCTATATCAGTGGTGCTCAAACTTTTTCATTTCAAGGACCCCTAAAATTATATGTATTTTGCTGCCGATCCCAATCTCAAAATGTGTTGTTTCAGGGACCCCCAGAAGCAGAGATTTGAGTTAAAAATGTTCGCTTTAATAGCCTATAGCGAGGGCTTGGAGCGCAAAGGGCCTAAGTGACATTTTCATTTTTTTCACAGGACAGTTTTTCATTGATTGTAATAATTAAACTACAAACAACATTAAAAAAGTATAATTTAAAATACATTCATTGAAGCCTAATCTGTATTAAAGTATAGATTGATTAAACATATTTCTTTTTATTAAATAATTACAATCAATGGAAAGCTGTCCTGTGAAAAAAAACTAAAATATCACTTAGGCCCTTTGCGCTCCAAGCCCTCGAAATTATATTCAAAGATTTGCACAGAGTATCAAGCTCATAACACGGCACTAAGTATAAAATAATGGTGTTACACTGGTTACACAGATCTGCTTTCCCTGTTTTAAATTGAATCTTGACCACGAGGTCAATTCATGTCACATCCTCCTGTTTGTAGGTGAAACATGACCTTTGACATGATCTAAATTTCTCAATAGAAGAGCAGGGAGACAAAATACAACCACCTCAATAAGTTATATTGCATTAAAGATGGGGTGCGGTAATTTTTTCCCTCCTACAACATAATCACCAGGTATTATGATTATTCTTGGAGGACGTTTTTTTTTTTTCTTCAAAAAAGTGTACAGAAAGTTTTAAAATTATGTTTTTATGTGGCCACACCCACCTGCTCATTAAGTATGCCTGGTTGTCAGGTGGGTGGTGACCCAGCTGAAGTTAGCCACACCCAGAGATGTTGTTGAATGGTAAAAAAGAGGGGGGGATGATATTATGATGTCATTATATCAGTGTATTTCAACTGGGCCTTTTGACTCAGAGGCTTTCAGCTTTCAGGAAGTAACCAAAAATGCACAGGGAAGACATGTTTGCATATCATAACCACACTAGAGTCTATTAGAGTAATGTTTAAGTCACCGGCTAGCTGTCTTCAGCAACTAACAGGAAAAGCTACAATTTTTTTTCAAACTCATAAGAGGCTTGCCATTATGAAATGATGTGCCAGAGGCCACAAAACGTGCAAGGATATTCAACATTAGAGTGTGCAAATGTTTTCATATTAAATATACAATACAATGAGAGGTTGTTAGGATAGGAAGGGAGAAAAATATTTGAAAAATGTATTAAATGTACATTTTGATTAATAATTCAAGCTTATTTTCTATAAATAAATGATAGTGCTATATTTAAGTGCTTGCAATTGTGGGTTTTTTGGTTTTTATCTCTTGACGGAAGGATGTTGGTGTGGTGCAGTACTTGCTCTCATTTCTATTTCATTTTATTTATTTATTTTCCTGATTGGTGAAATCTAATTTCAAAGCACAGTATTTATTTAATAATCTGTAGTCAGGTGTTTTGTATATGTGTTGATGCAATTGGACATAACTTCTAGCCAATAGCTGGGTCTCCTTGCTCCATCACTGCCAATCACGGGGCAGAGAATCCAAACACCACTGGTCCCCGTGGCAACCATCACCATATCCCAGTCGTGGAACACACAGTGCAGTGGTTCTCAACGTGAGGTCTGGGGACCCCCAAGTGGTCCTTGAGGGGGTTCCAGGGGGTCTTCTCTTCTGGGGATTCCTGGGCAAAAATATTTCCAGATGGAGGGGTCCGCAGGGACAAACATTGAAAATGTTTGAGAACCACTGACATAGAGGGGTGGTTTGGGATGATGGGGGGAGTTTCTGGTCCCAATGGCATGCTGGTTCGAGGAGACCGCTTCACTTATAAGGCAGGCAGCTTATCCATATGTTCTGGCGCAGGGCACCTAAGTAAGATTCTTCTCTCTCAATTCTCCCCAGACACACCATCCTGAGAAGCCACTTTTTCCTACCACAGGAAGCCCAAGAGAACACTATAGGTAGCAGTCTGACAGGCAAACTGAACCCTGGCCTTTTATATCCTGCCAGGTTTGAGAAGTTGGACATCACCCCTAAAAGCGCCCAGAAGATAAAGCCCGTTCTCGAGCGCTGGATGGCGGAGGCGGAAGCCCGCCACCGGTCCGGCATGCAGAACCTGACTGAGTTTATCGGCAGCGAGCCCTCGAAAAAGCGCAAGCGGCGGACCTCGTTCACGCCGCAGGCGCTGGAGATCCTCAACAGTCACTTTGAGAAGAACACGCACCCGTCGGGACAGGAAATGACGGAGATCGCAGAGAAACTGAACTATGACCGCGAGGTGGTGCGCGTCTGGTTCTGCAACAAGAGGCAGGCATTGAAAAACACGATAAAGCGCTTGAAACAGCCCGGCGACCTGGACCTCGGCCCGGCCTCGGCGCCGATGGACCCTCACACCGACTCCCTAGAGGAGCTCCCGAATTGACGGGAGCTTTTTACCCAAATAAAAGAAAAGGGTTGGAGCGAAAAGTCTTGAAACGACAAAGTGGATCATGAAACCACAATGGAACGAAACTGAAAAAGAATACAAAATTTAATTTAAAAAATAAATACACCCTTCTCCTTTCATGAAGTCAACTGGATGGAGAGTCATGAGTTTGCAAACAAAAACTATGTGTTGTCAGTGTTATCACAAATTATGTAAATGACCTTGACGAAAAACCAAAAACGTGAAAAAAGAGATTAATATCTTGCAAGATTATGTACAAACATACAAGTGTGCTGTTTCAAAGAGTATTAGATTCTGGCCAAACAGACCAGAACATTGCCCAAAAGTTTTGGTTCCCGTGATGAGGGGGGATTTAGTAAAGAGATCATACCAAATCAAAAACACTATTTACCAAAGTCTGTTGCATCTGAGTACGAAGAATAATTTTGTAATGTAAATGTGTTCTAAATTTTTACATTTGTACTGGCAAAACTAAGCTATATGTATGTGTGAGGTTGGGTACACGTTTTTGTCTTGCTTACGTTTTTCCTTCATTGTTTGTATGTAAATATTGAGAAGAAAAAAATGCTGTCTTCATATTTAAAAACGCACTGATAAAAAGTTATCTTTTTGGAAAAAGGAAAAAAAATGTACATTTGTGCAATTGCATAACGTTGTTTGCCTCCAATTTGTGTTCCATACGCAAGATATTTTCTGTCATGGTGTAAAACTTTGTACAACTTTTACAGGTATTTATTGATAATTTAACACAATTGTTTTTGGGACATCGGAAAAGGATAGTGAACTGGGGACTGTCATTTAGACCAGTGGTTCTCAAAGTTGGGTTCTGAATGGACTCCTTACAAGTGTCAGTGTGTAAAGGTGGTTGCACACTGCTGCGTTTTTCGGGCCGAATATCGGAGTGAATTTCGGAGCGTGTGAATAAAAAAATCAACCTCACGTTATGTCAGTCACGTTTGCACACTGCCGTCCGTTTCGCGCACCACTCGGTCCCTTGCTCTCTCTATCTCTCTCTCTCTCCTTGCCCTGAAAAACGCATTTCGCAACGAAAAACGCAGCAGTGTGCAACCAGCTTAACTCTATACAAATGGAACCAAATGGACTCTGACGGCTCCTTTTAGTTCCATTTGCACACTGTCAGAGTTAGGGGGGGTCCTTAAATATAAAAGGTTTGAGAACCACTGATTTAGACATGGGTGTCTCTCAGGTCTATTATTCCGCAGCTTGGTTTGGATCTATTACCTGTATACTACTATGTCCTTCTGTTGCCAAAGCCTGATAGCCAAAGAACACATCACTTCTGCTCAAGGACTGGGGAAGATTCAAAGTTTTTTATGTTTTTTGGACATGGTTGTGTAACCCTTTTTCTATAACATGTGTTATTCACTGGGGTTTTTCATGCTACAAAAATACTAACGTACTGTAATGTTTTTTTTTTTAGTTTTTTTTTTAGAAAGTGTCTGTTGTAGCCCCTTTTTTATTGCAATACAAAGAAATATGTAGGATCTTCACTTATTTATTTATTTATTATTATATTTATTTTGTTATTTACTATTTATATATTTTTTGTTTGAATAACGTATTTGCCTCTACCACACAGCCCCTCCTGCTTAATAATTTACCCAAATAAATCTCCATAAGCAATGCCATGATAAAAATTCAGTTAGCCTATCTACCGGTACCGGTATATCATTTTGAGTGATGCCATCCATGAAAACTCTTGTTTGTTTGTTTGTTTGTTTGTTTTTCTGCTTTGATTGTTATTACAGTTAATATTCATTATCTGACTAATCCTTTAATACATACTCCCACCAAATACTATAGGGAGTCTCCCTATAGTATTTGGTGACCATGTGTGTGGAACACACTGACCAACCAAGTCATAAGTCAACATGATCAATCAACTGCTTGAAAAAAAAGAAAGAAAGAAGACGATTTACTATCCTTTAACCTTAATAATGGGATAGAAGGGGCAGAAACCTCTGAAATCTCCATGTTCTAACTTTTTGTGTTTTTTCTGTCATTTAATGCCCTACTTGATCATACTTCACTTCAGCGTCGCACAAAAGTATCAAAAGTAGCAGATCCACAAGATCGAAGCAACACGTTTTAAGCTTGTAGATCTGCAACTATTGCATTTTTTTTTCTTTTAAACCTGAAAAGTAACAGTTTTGGAGGTTTCCACCCCACAGAAACCTTATGTATTCCCATACGTAAACTGGAATATTTCACTTTCAAACATGTTTGAGGTCATTTTAAACTACTCTTTTGTTGAATCAAGTTTCTTGATTCAATATTTAGATATTTGATATTCTTTAAGTTTTTGGGGCTAATATCAGTCACCAGAACCAAGGATGGGTGTTTTTAATGAATCTAACATGGTTAAAATTGAGTTTGAAGTTCCAGTGGGTTTGTATTGGAAGGGCCCATGTTAAAATTAATCAAGCAACTTAAAAACTGTCTGGGATGCTGAGATGGTAATCTTACCTTTAGAAGTTATTATCTCCCCAAAAAGTAGTCCAGGTGATTGTTTGTTTGTTTTTTCCCATGCGACACGTCTGGGTGCCGAGATTTCAAACGTTACTTCAAAGTTCATGGCTTCGCGACAATAATAGCATTGCCTGGTGGGAATAGACACTGTTTACTGACTAGTGACATTATGTACGGCAGACATTTACAGAAACAAATAGATTTTTGAGCAAGAGAAAATAGCAGATTAACAAACAACCGCTCCTGTTTGGAGCTGTGGTCGGGTAGTGCAAATGGACAAGATTGCCTGTTATTAGTATGATGGGAAAATAAAACTACTTTTTGGGGGAGATAATAACTTCTAAAGGTAAGATTACCTTCTAGGACAGAATTCTCCAGACATGTTTGAAAGTGAAATATCCCTTTAAGTATGGGATTGCATATCGTCTCTGTCAGGTGGAAACCTCATAAGTCCAAAACTGTTACTTTCAAATTCCTGTTGTTATTCATCAGAATCCCATTGGAAGCTTAAGGGATTCACCTCGTAACACCAATCTTTTGAGTAATTACAGTATATTAACACATTATTGTAAGTAGCCTTTTTCCCCTTTTTTGTGGGTGGGGGGGGGGAATGCAAATCACTAATATTGAATTCACATAAATCCTTGAAGACAGAAGGGGTGAATGTTTGAGAATAGAGTGTCACATGTCACAGCTAGTGAACCTAATTTGAACTGAGCTGAAATGTGATGTATTCCAAAGTGTCTGTTCAATATCTGTCCTTCCATGTCACATTGGTGGCATCAGCCCCTGGAATTCACTCCACAAAGTCAGTTTCTCCAAGAATCTCCACATGTGTGAAGCATTATGACCTCATCAATGAAACCAATCGATTTTTCACCTCTTTTTATAGGGCTGCATTTTAGAGGACAAGAATGAATCGGTGCCCTAAAGTAGAGTTGATAATAATACAATTTTCTTTTACTTTTACTTTTTCATACAGTTTCAGTGTGAAGATGAAGCTTAAAAAGAATGATGTTGATGTTGTGAATAGCAGGTAGCGTACAGTACATACTGTACAACCTTGTATGTAACATCTCAATGTACCAATTTAGTACGCATCGGTTTGGAGCTGCAAGGTCGTCTATCATTATTCATAATTCATAGCATTCGCTCATCTGCAACACCACAAATTGATGTTTGATTATCTTTTATTGTACCTTTTCTTTCTTTTTCTTTTTTACGATTTGCACATTTTCAATTTTACTTTCGGGGAAAATTGCTTTATTCTGTTTTTAAAACAAATCATTGGCCAAGAACTATTCCTATCTGTGTGTGTTTCTTCACTGTCTGATACAGCTACCACCACCAGACAAATGTACAGTATGAGAAACCTGTAGACTCCCGGTATAATACAATGTTCTGAGGTTTATCCAGAGAACCAAAAAAGAAAAACTAAAAACAGAACGCAGAACAGAATTATTATGCCTTCACTCATCTTTTCAATGCTGGACCAAAGCTCTATAGTTATGCACATTGTACAGATAAAATAGATTCACGATGTTGACAATCTTTAAGAAATTTGAAATAAAGAATTGAAGAGCGGAACTTTTTTGTTCATTCAAGGTTTTACCTCAGTATTCACTTGTCCTTGTACATTCAAATTCCATACAAACACGTGAAAAGAAAAACCCACTACTCATTCACTGTGCTGTTCGTTTGAATTAACTGTTGTTGGTTCCGTTGTTCACCCCCTGATTTGTGTGTGTGTGTGTGTGTGTATTTTTTTTAACAATGATGATGTGAGACATCATGTTTTATATCTAGGAAGTGTTTTTTTTCCTGGGCCACATGTATGATGTTCTAGATATTTGATTTTGTCTGTTATGATGTTTCTCTCCTTTATTTATTTCATCACTTGTAGAGGTAAACAGTGTCATCGTCAGCCTGTACACCTACAGATAGGAGACAAATCATGGCCATTTGACATTAGCTACCCAATTAGAAAAAAACGAAAGAAAGAAGATAATCACATTGAACCATAAAGGTTTTGAAATGTTATCAACACAGTCACATGCACACACAAAATGGTTTTAACATGTTATGTTATCAATAATAAAGAACTCTAAACCAAAGCTAAAAGAGCCTGCAGAGGTTGGTTTTAATTTTTATAGACTGAAAACTCGACTTAATCTATAGAGCAATATCTGTTTGGTCAGTTAAGTATAATTTATGCTTGATGCGAAAAAGTGTGGTGGGAACATGTCATGTGTCGACAGTCTGTCGAGTTGGAGATATGTCATCTTTGTCGAGCCACGTGCCACGCACAACACTTTTTCTGCTGAAGGATTAATTAGACTTTAAGCAGCACTTTGTGTATTTCCTAAAAAGCTTCATGTCTGTCATATTGATTTGTACCATAATTAGTAATAAACAATTGTTTGACATGAAATGTCTTGTCTTGTTTCCAATAGATCTTTATTTTAGATCAGGCAAGCTGAGTGAAACCACATTCTTACTCACAGCAACAACCGCCTGAGCCTGAGGGGGGGGACACGGAGCACACACATACTGTAGTGGCACTAGTCACTGTTGGAAAGTAACATTTACTTGAGTACTGTTGACTTGAGGTATATTCACTTTACTGTAGTAGGCCTATTTCCAATTTTCTGTAATTATACTTCTACTCCACTACATGTCAAAGGCAAATGTTATACTTTTACTCCACTGCAATGATGTGAAACCTTTAGTTACTAGTTACTTTGTAGTTTTTGGATTATTATTACAAAACATACATACATTTTGAAACTTGTGAAATGGGACATTCTGCATAATGAGTACTTTCAGTACTTATATTTTAATGTGAATACATTTTCCCTTTACTCAAGTCAACCGGACTCAATGTATTTCTACATTGTGGTGATGGTACTTAAGTACAAAATGGGAGTATTTCTTCCACCACTGCCTACAATGGGCCTCAATACCCTGTCAGCCATGCACGGCTGCTGTTCTGTCTGAGTTGTTGGCACATCACAACTTTGCTCAAGGACATTTTGACATAAGTTGATGAGGGAGGGAGAGAAATACCGCCGAAATACTTATACTTGTCAAGCCCTTATACTAGATGCCTGAACCACCTCAACGGGCTCCTTTCCCTGCAAAGCAGCAGCGGCTCAACTGAGTCGACTTCCATCATCCAACCTACCAAACAACAGCAAACTGGAGTCAAGCTGTTTGGAGCAGAGAAGATTTGACACATTTGTCAAGATGGGCTTAACCCACAGATGCATGGGCGGCTCATCCCACGAATGCATGTTCCTTACAAATGGACCAATTCAAAAGAATAAAAGTGTTTACTTTAAAACACAGAGAATATTATTACATGGTACGTTTCGGCCACAGTTGGCCTTCATCAGGTGACATAATTTGTGACCCACTCCCCTTAGCAGGTTAAAAAGAATCTCTCAAGACAGATTCAGAGCTCCGCAGCTGAATCTGTCGGCAACTCCCGTTACAACATTTAGAGTTGTTATTATTGTCTCCGCCAGGCCGAAAGGTATGGGGAGACTATGTTTTGCACCCTGTCCGTTCGTCCGCCTGCCCGTCCATCTGTGTGTGTGTGTGTGTGTGTGTGTGTGTGTGTGTGTGTGTGTGTGTGTGTGTGTGTGTGTGTGTGTGTGTGTGTGTGTGTGCGTGTGTGTGTGTGTGTGTGTGTGTGTGTTGTTCCATCCGTCTGTTATAGAGGGTGTCAACGGCTCTTGCTGGCAGCAGGTCAACTACACAGTGAAATACATTCAGTCAAATAATCATGCTACTGTAGGAATCCAGACAACATCCTGGTTAAAAATCAGTAAAGTCATTTTGTAAAAGGAAGACGAGCTAATTCCAGCTATTTGAATCCATGTATAAAGTGACCCTTCTCTTCCAAGAAGCATTGTTGACTTCTATGTCCTTATATTATCATCACTTTACCCAAATACAGCTAGCTAAAATGGAGTTAGGAGGTTTTTGACCATTAATGTGGAGATTTGTCCTTCATTGATTAGAATGACAGAATGAATAAATAATAAAACAAAAAAACTGAGTCGGAGGTGGTTCGTCCGACGGTTTCAGGAGGTGTTGATAGAGGTGTCAGAAGTGCTTTTTAATACTTTTCATTGGTTCAATATTTGTAAAACCCACACGCAGACATAAAGGGTGTTCAATAGCACAGATCCTTTTTTTTAAGTAAAAAATTTGAGTTTTTTGGTTTCTCCCGACAGCGAAGATATATAGGTGGCAGAGGTGACAGAGAAAAGATTAGTTTTTCTCTCTTTCTCTCACTTTGATTAATCTCTGTTATTCATTTATGAAAGTAGTACAGTAGCTATACCACAGTGACCTTCACACCAATGTACAACCACTACATTGGTGTGTACAAGTTTTAGAAGCTTTGTACCAACTATCCGGGGTTACTCACAATTCATTTCAATTGCAACACGGTCAGTAGACAACAATGTATATCATCAGGGTTATTTCACATCAATGTTTCATGTACAGTATTTGCCTTGCACAAATAACAATAACAAGACAAGGAGAAGAGAGTGCGGGGAAAAAAGAAAGGATCATTCTTGGGTGAAAGCCTTTTGATAAACTCAAGCTCCAAAGTTTTTGAAACAGCTGCCTCATCCGCGATGCCTTTGAAAAACTGACTGCCTGCTGAAAAAGACAGTAGGCTAGTAAATAAATAAATAATAATCATAAAAAGCACAGGCAACATAAATTATTAACATTAGACTGAGAACTGATGTTGGAAATGTCTTTTCTTCTTCCTTTCAGCCCCTAGCCCCCCCCGTTCTTTATTTCAAAAATACTGAACGTGTTTTTGAGTGCTGATGGGTGCTACGTTATATACGGGGTGTGCATTATTTGTTATTCTTTTGTTTTATATCTCCATGGTTCTATTAACAATGTAATTGTCAGATGCAGCGCCTGACCCAAGTCTGTTTGTCAGCATCTGAAAGTGTTGGTAGATGCAAAAAGTTGTATATGTATCCTTTTTTTATGACAATACAACAGTATTACAACACCGTAGCCACAAACAGTGGCGGACAGTAACAAAGAATTGAGCACTGTACTTAAAGCGGCGCCATGTAATCGTTTTAATGAATCAAATGTATTTTTGTCCAATCTGTATGGTAGAGTATGTTAAAAGGGTCATGTCTCACCTAGACACAGGATCGGTCACACATTCAAGATTCAATTTATCCCCCGAGCAAGCAGGCTCTATATTAGGGTTTTTTTTTTTTTTTGGATACTTCTGACTCAATGTTAGATATTGTACTTTTGATAAATGACAACTTCATTGTTCATGATAATATGCATAGAACATTGGAAAGAATATGTATGTATGTATGTATGTATGTATGTATGTATGTATGTATGTATGTACCGGTATGTACCGGTATGTATGTATGTATGTATGTATGTATGTATGTATGTATGTATGTATGTATGTAGGTATGTATGCACAGTGTGTATGTACACTACAGTATATATGCCTGTATATACACACACTCTGTGTACAGTATGTTTCATGCTTTCGTCCCTCTAATATGTACCCACAGTTCTGCCACCTTCTCTCTGCCTGTTCTTCTGTCTGTCTGTATGTCCTTTTTCCCTGAAAGAAGTACACTCTTGTTTTGCCAACTGTCTGACTTGTTGAAGAAATAAAAACATTCCTGTTCGACCTGCAACCACCTGAAATTGTCCTGAAAGGGAAACGGGGGCCGTATAGATATATTATGACATGTCGGGAGCTCCAAAATGGATTATGTTTCAATATCAGTCAGGACACAGTCAGCGAGAGGGGAAGGTGGAGGGAGAGTGAATGCATTGTGTTGGATGCAGATGGTTTTAAATTGCTGCCTTTGTTTCCCATCAGCCATGAAGCATTCGCTGTCCTTATCTTTCCGACAATGTGCAGTGAAGGCTGATGTTCTGCGTAAATGAGCTGTCGGGTGTGTATCCCTCAACCACCTCCACCTTCTTGTTTCCACTTCCTGCTCAAGGTTGAGACGTTGGTACACACTGACTGACTGTGAAGCCCACTATAGTGAGTGTATCCCCACTTTGTTGCTCCGGGCTGCACACCTAGATGCCTCTGGGGGTGCAATTATCAATCCACACATCATGCAATTCAAGTTGTCCATGCATATGATCCTCCTTTTGCTTTTGCTGTTCAACAACTTCTCTCTCCCATTCTTTTTGTTGCCCCGTTATTAGCAAATGTCACACACAGTCAATGTGAGGTATTTGTGGGCAGAAGAGTTAATAGTCCGGTCCTTAATGGAGATGGCTGTCTGACTGACCGTAAGTCCATTTAACTTTCCTACCAGCCTGCTGTTCTCTAACTTTGTGATGTCTCTGTCTCCTACAGAATCAGTGTTCAGCTGAGCTGGGCTCCAAACCTTACACTAACCATAACAGGAACATGGCACCATAGGAATGACCCCCCAACCAGTGGTGGAAAGTAACTTAGTACATTTACCCAAGTACTGTAGGCTACAATTTCGAGGTGATCTTTACTTTACTGGAGTATTTTCAATTTTCAATACTTCTACTCCATTTCAATACTTCTACTCCACTACATCTCAGAGGCAAACATTGTACTTTTCACACCACACTACAGTTTGAAAACGTTCCACTTCAACCCTATATGAAAATAGCAGATCTACAAGCTCACAACACGTTGCTTTGTGAGCTTGTAGATTTGCTATTTTCAAAAGATTGTTATACACAAAGTAATAGTGAGATAGGACATACTGCATAATGAGTATATCCTTTTGGTACTTTAAAGGACGACTTCGCCAATTTTCTTAATTTTCTTCATATAATTAGTCCTCACTAATGCTCATGAGCATTAGCAAGGACCAATATGAAGACAGGTTGAAAATGGGTGAAGTCGTCCTTTAATTCTATTTTAATGCCAATACTTGGGCACTCTCTTACTCGAGTACATTTTTAACATCGGACTTTCACATGTAACATTATAAGTATTTCTACCTTTTGTGGTATTGATACTTTTACTTTAGTAAAACAATACAGAGGAGCATTGTATTTTGTATCAACATCTTTAGTTTTCCCTATATATAGACTGATAGAAAAAAGGACTTGACCTGCCTCTTTTCTTCTAAATCATTATTGTATGAGCATCAGGTTAATTTTATGGTTTGTTAACCATTTAAACTCCATATCTATGGCTGAACGGAGTCCCTGAGGGCTCTATATCAGGTTTTTTTTTCTGTTTTCCGTTATTGTGGGGAAAGCTCAAAGCTTTCGCTGGAAATAGCCGATCGACAAGCCCACAAGCTCACACAACACACAATACATAGGACCACAATGGAAACAAGTCAGGACATGTTATCCTTTTAGTCTTAATGCCTTACTTTCCCACAATAGCTACGGATGCTGGGGTTTAAGTGGTTAATCAATTAATACATTACTGTATGTATTTGTGCTGTCATGAAGATCATGTGAATATTATTTGCCATTATAAAGACACTACAGTCTCCATGAATTATTCAGTATATATGCACACAGTGTGTATGCAGGAAAAGTGAGGTTAATAGGTGAGGTGAGACCCTTTTCTAAACTTTTGACAAAGTTGCCTGCCTGGGGAAAAGATTTTGCTATCATAATTAGTGACAAATGCTGCTGGCATTTTTCTCTATAAACTCCAGGCACCAACTGGTACAGTTTAAGGAATTCCAAAGACTACATTACTCCTGTGCCAAACTGCTTCAGTACCCACATTTGTGCTTGAAATGTAACTCCACACAGAAGGCACTCTGGGACAGCTCTCTGTTGGTGTTTTCCCAAGGTTTCTCGTGGTACAATAGACCGTTTGTCAGCCTTCTGATTGGTCCCTGAGACTCCCTGACTGGCCAACCAGAAAAAAACATTCACTTTTTGCTATCGGGGGTGGAGTTTGTGCAGTGGAGAATATTGAATGTGGCTTTCAACAACTGTCCGCAGTGCGCGACACGGAGATCGGCCGGTACGGTGATAGCGACGGCAAGCGTCAAGCGATCTCGCTCATCATAACGAATAAGCTTCAACAAACTAGTTCACATGTACCTTATCAATGGTCTAAGAGTCACGATTGGGTACATATAATTTAAATGGGCAGAATTACGAAAAGCCAGCCTATTATGTGAGGAGAAACATTCTCTCTGTCCTCTTCCTAGTACCCAAGATGCAATGCGCTTCTCTTTCTATCTCTGATCCAGAGGATTAAACTAATTAAAACATTTATTTTTCGGGGGAAAACTACTGTTTTGCTATGTAATTACTGTACCTTTTTCTTCCCTTTTTATTAATATCACGTAGATGTGTTTTTTGTGGTACTTTATATAGCTGTAATGAGGCTATGAAGGGGAAAAAAATCCCATCCACTACCACTATAAAAGAATCTGCAAAGAGGATTCTGTCCCACTGGGATTAAACAAATTAAAACATATATTTTCGGGTAAACCCCCTGTTTTGCAATGTAACTACTGTACCTTTGTCTTTCCTTTTTATTAATATCACCTAGGTGTTTTTCCTTTGGTACTTTATATAGCTGTAATGAGGCTATGAAGGGAAAAAAAAATCCCATCCACTTCCACTATAAAAACAATCTGCCCAGGGTTAATGTCCCATCATAGTAACAGGGCAGAATGGGGCGGGATTTACAAAAGGGTTTATTGTGTCATTGTCCCAGACCCCTATACTGTACCGTTCTGGACTGGACAGGTCCCAATATACCGGTAGCATCTCTATCATTGTCAACAAAATGCAACATACGTAATCTGGGACCCCTACTTAAGATTCATTGGGCCCACGTTGTCTGCTGCTGTGCTTAAAGGGTTCCCCTGTCGGCCTTGACTTCTATCTGTTACTGTTTTTCTTGTCTTGATGTTTCTCGACTGATGCTGAACTGTGCTCAGTGAATCTAGTTCTGATCTGGGTCGGGTGCCTGCCCTCTCCACTCTGAGGGGGTCGTGGGGGGGCTGGGGACTGATTGCTTCGCTCTTCATGTATTCATTTTTCCATTCTACATGTTATTGCCTGAGCTTGTTATGATTATTATTTTTTTGTTGTTGTTGTCTTTTTTTCTTTTTCTTGTATAGTTTTGTTGTTGTCTACATATTGTGTGTTTAAGATTTAATAAACATATTATTCAAAAAAAAATGCAACATACGTGTTGTTGCAAAAGAGAGCAAGCAGAAAACTGTTTTTTTGTGTTTCACAGAGCAAGAGACATTTTGAGTGGTATACTTTTTTTCTTTTTCTTTTTACCAATTTTCTCCCCAATTTAGTCATTATACCAACCCCCCACATATTTCTGTGTTGTCTCTGCTGTTGTATCCTACTGACTCACCTACACACCTGCTGACAGGTGCCCCCCAGCCCGCAGGAATACATGAAGTGACAATTATCACCCTCCCCGACCCCGCCTGTCTTCCCTCCTATGAACATGGGCCAATTGTGTTTATGTGTAGACACTCGACAAAGCCGGATGCACCACTGTGGATTTGAACCCGAGCTGTGTACTTTGAAAGCCCTTTGGCAGAGTGCAACTCCTCTGGCTCTGAAGGCTACGATGCCTTTAATAGCCAGCCCTGTGATTCGCTGATGTTGATGTTTTTTCTGATAAGATGTCTGTGTATAGTCAAGACGAGAGAGAGAGAGAGAGAGAGAGAGAGAGAGAGAGAGAGAGAGAGAGAGAGAGAGAGAGAGAGAGAGACTCTCTTAAAGAAGTAAATCCTATACATTGGGGGGAACCTTAGGCACAGTCACTGTACTGGCATAAGTGTGAGAGAAAGGATTTCCTTCAAGCAGACAAAGCAGAGTCAATAAAATATGATGTGTCCAGGTATACAAACTGTGAACTCTGAATTGAGAGATTATGTGGAGGTTATTACTCTGAGTCTAATGATCATTACAATGTCCTGATGTGAAAGAAAATGTATGTTGTATATTGAGAGCCACAATCTCTTGGATTTTATTTTTATTTTTATTAAACTTAATATTGATATGGCACACTGTCTATCAAGACATTTTAAACATTGCACTTCAAAAGGTTGCCAACCTCTGCTATACAACTACTTAGTTTTACGTCAGTGTTGCTCACCGAAAATCTGTTATTCTCTGTCAGCAACACCACCGTACAATTGAGGGTGTATGCCGATAGAGCTTCAGAGCTTGGGGACCATAAAGAAGATGGCCAAAGACAATTGTTGCCCTATGCGCCAGCCAGCATAATGTGGATAATAAGTAAGTAAGAGGTAAAACACACCAGGGGTGGAAGCTTTGTGTCTTGTTTTCTGCAACCAATACTCTTTGTTTCGTCGTGTCCAGTCTCTCTTTCTTCTCCATATTTATTTCTCTCTAACTTCATGGAGGAGGGTCAGGGGAGCGAGAGACGAGAGAGAGAGAGAGAGAGAGAGTGAGAAAGAGAGAGAGAGAGAGAGAGAGAGAGAGAGAGAGAGAGAGAGAGAGAGAGAGAGAGAGAGAGAGAGAGAGACAGACAGACAGACAGACAGACAGACAGACAGACAGACAGACAGACAGACAGAGAGAGAGAGAGAGAGAGAGAGAGAGAGAGAGAGAGAGAGAGACGGTTCCCTTTGAGATACCAAGGTGCTCCCAGTCCATTGTGCTGCTGGCTGTCAGGTTAAATTAGGGAGTACAGGCTCTGTGAGTGTAAAAAAATCAATACTTGATGGAAGATTGCTCCCCGGAAAATCTGTTTTGATTCCAGGATTAATTCTTGACCAAAGGCTCCGGCTAAAATGACATGCCATTAGGCCGAAAATGAACACGTTTCTGCAGTGGAAATTGGATGGAAATGTGTCAGGCTTTTGGCCCTGGTTGGGTTTGTTTTCGCTCTCTGAACAAGGGGTGGGGGGGTGGTGGGGCTGAAGGTGTGGTTGCAGTGAATGAGGCAGAGGGGCCTCCCGACTCCATTTCCTAGAGCTCAGACAACTCCACTGTGGCCACAGCGAGTATTCTCAAGGCCATTGTTGTCCAGCTCCTGCAAATGCATTCTAACCCAGGTGAAATGCATTTGCCCGTCATTTCTACAGTTACAGGTCTCCTGTGTTTTCCATAAAACGTGGCGTGCGGAATGAGAAATCTGAAAATAAACTGTTTTCCTTTTTTCTCTTACCGGTGAGGAAAGAGGAGGTGGAATGCATTGCTGATGAATGGGGTCATGTGTTTGACATGAAGGATGACATTTCCCTGTTTGGAAAAACAGGAAATTGTAAAAACAGCTCATTCGTTTTCAACTAAACATTTGGAAGGATGTTCAATTTGCTGCAGTAACATAAACCGACACACAATGTTTCACATTATGTCTCAGTAAGATTTGGAAAAACTCATGCGTTCATCTTCAACAGACTGTGTTTCTTTAAAGATCTACAAGCTCACACTGCCTCACGCTGCGTGTGAAGCACTGTGAGCTTGTAGATCGGCTATTCTCTGCTAGAGGTTTGGTGTAGGGTGGAGGGAAGAGCAGACCAAGTACAAGTTTGAGTCTTTAAGTGGTTAACTGTCTGAAAATGCATCTTTTGTATATCTTTTTTTTTACCTGCAACACAATTTTATACAACATGTAGTGGGGGTCCCGTCCTGGGTTCATCTCT
Source organism: Nannobrachium achirus (assembly GCF_963921795.1). Classification (NCBI taxonomy): domain Eukaryota; kingdom Metazoa; phylum Chordata; class Actinopteri; order Myctophiformes; family Myctophidae; genus Nannobrachium; species Nannobrachium achirus. Next base: position 41,552,421 of record NC_137828.1, read on the forward strand.
CTCAGCTAAGGGGTCTTTGGGCAGAAAAGCATTGAAAACGCCATGGCCTCTCAGGTCATCTGGGACTAAGTCTGCTTTCTGAACACAGAATCACAACTAAACAACTAAAGACAAGAAGGATTCAGCTGGGTTTGTATGCACTGCATATCTGGAACCAACTCCCAAAAAACTTAAAGTCTGACACGTACAACTCTCAGTTCTTTTACATTTCAAGTGGCACTACACCTTTTCTGAATGAATAAAATGTATTTTTTGAGTACGGTATGTTAATACAATATATCTTACCGGTATGTGGTTGTATTGTGTCTCCCTGGCTCTTTTATTGAGACATTTAGATTGTGTCAAAGGCCATGTCTCACCTAGACACAGGATCTGACACAAATTTTGATGATTCAATTTATCCTCCGAGCAAAGCAGGCAGGCTCTAGCTATTGGAATGGGCAATACCAATAAACTTGCCTTGCATGCAGGCCAGGGGTGTCGAAACGAAATTCTGGGCCCTGGGTACAAGGATTCACTGCGGGCCCCCCATGAATGTTCTTCATAGGGGAGGGGGTTTAACCCATTTAGACTGGGAACACATTATTACGCATTATTTTGTTCTTTAACTATTGAAAAATAGCAGCTATACAAGCACACAGTGCGATCTGCTATTTTTGAAAAATATTGAAAATGTGTTTTTTTTTTAAACCTGTTTTTCTATGTCAGTGGTGCTCAAACTTTTTCATGTGAAGGACCCCCAAAATGATATGTATTTGGCCACGGACCCTCATCTCAAAATATTTCGTTCCAGCCGAGGGACCCCCAGAAACAAAATTTGAGTTGTTCGCTTAAAAAATACATAAATTCAAAGATTTGCACACAAAGTGCACACACTTTAAAAAATAGCAGATTTACAAGCTCGCAGCGTGGCACTCTGTGCACGCTGCATCTGCACTATAACTTTCCTCTTCTACTACCCCAGATTTGAACCCTGATTTTGAAGTGCAGATTGTTTTTTTTACCATTGGGCTAATAGAGCCTGCCTGCTTGCTCGGGGGATACATTGAATTGACCATCAAGTCAGTATTTGTACATTTATTAATTGATGGTGCACAAGTAACTTAAACTGATCAAATAGGCTATATCTTGCTTATATGCCATTTCCTTTTAGAAAAATAAAAAAGTATAGATTGAGGGGTCAAAAATGTTAACGGGTTGATACAAATAGATGCACAATCATGACAAAAGTTAACTTGGGATTCAAAGTCAGTTCAAGTTCAAGCAGTGTATTTTCACATGCACTGTTAGAAATATTGCAGGCAGCAGAACATTATTGCAAATGGTTTTCAACCGGTGGTCCGGGGACCACCAGTGGTCCTTGAGGGGGTTCCAGGTGGTCCCCAGCTAAATGATGGAGAGTTGATAACCAAATTGAGACAACTCTTGAGAGTGTAAAATGAAACCAAATAGACCCAAGAGTTAAATTATTGTTAAACACCTACATTGCTCAATTTACAAGAAGACACAATTAGAGAATGTAGAAGAACTGTTATTTTGATCAACGTTTGCCTGTTAATATGGTACCAACATCAATACAGCACCAAATTGTGGACAAAATCTTATCCAACAACAACAAAATATTTTACGTTTTGGTTCTAAATGTCATCAAATGTGGTGGTCTGCTGCTCAAATGCTGAATAAATAATGTACCTTGATATGAAAAAGGTTGTAAACCACAAAACCACATAGACAGGTTGATAGTGATGCTTTTGGCATGACGTTTTCTATAAGGGTTATAGCACCCTCTGCAGGTACATTTACTTAAGTAGCCTACTGTTCTTGCAATTTTGAGGTATTTGTTGTACTTCACGCCTATTTCCAATTTCCAATACTTTTACGTCTACATCTCAGAGGCAAATCTACTTTTACTCCATTACAATTATTTGAAAACTTCAGTTACTAGTTAGCCTACTTTGTAGATTGATTGTTATTACAAAACATACATTAACATTTCCTCCATTTGAAAATAGATCTACAAGAGCTCACAGTGAGCATTGAAATGGCACATTCTGCACAATGAGTACTTTTACTTTTGGTAATTTAACTAGATTTTGATGCCATTAAGTGCTTTTCTAGGATCTCCTTTTAGTAGACCTTGTACCAGTGAACTGTACCGTCATGAAACTAACTGTACCTTTTCCTATGCAATTTGACAGGTAACACCACTGGCACTGTCACAGTCACTATAGAATAATAATTAAATGACAAAGGAATAATATGCACATGGACAGTCTGACAGCAGATTTGAGGGTATAGGGTGTGCCAAATGTAGTTCTAAGAGCGGCCATTTCTTGGGTAAACACAGCCTTACACAGGTGTTCTGATTAGACTATCGCATTAGTTCTATGCAATCAAACAATTGAAACACCTGTGTTTTGACCCAAGAAATGGCCGCTAAGGACTACAATGACGTAGCCACTGGCTCTTCAATCTTCAACGGTGGTGATAGACTCTCCTCGGCGAAAATGCCAGGCGAAAGGACCAAAAGGCGAATATGTTTTAGGCGAATGTGCCTGACACACCTTCAATCAATCAATCAAAACTCAAGTCTATATTTTGAATTCCGGACTTTCTACATGATTGCTGCCACCAATGTTATAATGTTATGAGATACTTAAATGGTTTCCTGTGGAAATAAGCTTAGTCTTTTCATGGATCTCCTTTTAGTAAAGTGAACTGTACCGTCATGAAACTGTACCTTTTCCTATGCAAACTTCTAATAAAGTCTTCAATCAATCAATCAAACCACTGGGTGGCAGTATTTAGTTAGCCTGGCTTGGCTGGGCTTTACCACAGAAGAAAACAGAAAAGCTCCAGAGATGGGACGTTCGCGAACGAATCGAGTCTTTTGAACGGCTCGTTGAAATGAATGATGGGATCCGGTTCGCAGTAGGGAGCCGTGAATTCCTTTCTAAATTAACAGTTGTGGAAAAAGTACAAACATTCTTTACTTATGTAAAAGTATAAATACTGCAATGTAGAAATACTCTGCCTCAAAAAGTTTGGAATTCAAATGTACTTGAGTAAAAGTACAAAAGTATTGGTATCATAGTAGAAAGTACTCATAGGCCTATGCAAAATATCCCATTTCACAAGTTTTCCAATGAATATTTTATGCGTTGCAAGTCGCGACGCATTGTGAGCTTGTAGATGTACTATTTTCGAATGGCCAAAATGTATAGGGTTGAAGTGATTTGTAATTATAATCAAAATCTAAAGTAACTAGTACCACTAAGCACGCCGTCTAAAAGTGGTCTAATAGTGGTATAGATTTGAAAGTTTTTTTGTTGTCTAAACTTAAGAAGTCTAATAGTCGTCTAAATGCAGACCGTCTATATTTAGACGACTATTAGACGTCTATTAGTCGTCTAGTCTAAGTTTAGACGACAAAAAAACGTTCAAATCTATACCACTATTAGACCACTTTTAGACGGCGTGCTTAGTGGGTAAAATTAGTCTTTTGAACGGTTCTTTGAGAGGAACGGATCCCAGCCCTGCTAGAAAAACCAGCACAGACCAGCACAATTTTCATGCTGGTCTGTGCTGGTTTATGCTGGTTCATGCTGGTCTGTGCTGGTGCTGGTCTATGCTGGTCTGTGCTGGTCCCATGCTGGTCCACCAGCACAGACCAGCATGAACCAGCATAGACCAGCACCAGCACAGACCAGCATGAACCAGCATAGACCAGCACAGACCAGCACCAGCACAAACCAGCACATGCTGTGTTTTACTGCTGGTCTGTGCTGGTGCTGGTCCAGCATAGACCAGCACCAGCACAGACCAGCATGAACCAGCATAGACCAGCACAGACCAGCACCAGCACAGACCAGCACCAGCACAAACCAGCACATGTTGTGTTTTACTGCTGGTCTGTGCTGGTGCTGGTCTGTGCTGGTGCTGGTCTGTGCTGGTCTAAGCTGGTCATATACAAATAGGGACAAACACCCATTTTAACTAACAGGTTCCAGTGGCGCAGAGGATGAGTGCAGGACTGAAGCACCAGAGGTAGTAAGTTCGAATTCCACTCACAATGTCAAAAATAATGTCACAATCTAATATGGTCAAATACCCATGGAGCAGAGCATCAGAACAGGACTCAAGCACCAGAGCAAAGAGCAAATTAGACCAGCTAAACCTAGACCAGCACCAGCACAGACCAGCAGTAAAACACAACATGTGCTGGTTTGTGCTGGTGCTGGTCTTATTGCTGGTCAGCACAGACCAGCACCAGCACAGACCAGCAGTAAAACACAACATGTGCTGGTTTGTGCTGGTGCTGGTCTTACTGCTGGTCTTGTGCTGGTTTTTCTAGCAGGGAGAGATCCGGCTCACTTCAAATAGCCATAAATCCCATCTTAAAAACCTCGCGCACGATGATGACGTCACCCGCTTTCAGGCAACCACGAGATATTGCCGAGCTTGGTTGAAAACCGTCTCTAAAACTGGTTTAAAACGCGTTTTCAAAGAACAGAATCGTGTTATAGGTCACCATTAAAACGTCCACGATGTCCTGGATTAAGTCTCTTTCATTTAACGGGGAAGACGTCTTCGACGAAGACGCCAATGACCTGAGTTTGGCAGGCAAAGAATGGAGGTCTAACATGAAGAAGCGCGTCAAGGTAAATAACACTGTGTGTCAAACGTTACAAAGCTAAATATGTACGGTAACTAACAACCGTTACAACGCTAAATATAGAGGCGAATCTTTACATATCTACTGCATAGTACTGTGTTCTATTCGTCTGTCATGCAATGTTATATGAGATACTTAGATGGTTTCCTGTGGAAATAAGCTTAGTCTTTTCTAGGATCTCCTTTTAGTAGACCTTGTACCAGTGAACTGTACCGTCAAATCATGAAACTGTACCTTTTCCTATGCAAACTTCTAATAAAGTCTTCAATCAATCAAATGTGGGGAACGTCGATGACCAACTAGGGCTGTCACGATTATTATGACATTTTACAGGACGATGAATTGTCTCAAATAATTGCGATTAACGATTTGATTGTGTTTTTGTCGTTGACAATTACATTTCTCTTTGGCTTTTAGGCTTTGAAGTTGCTCATGGCAGATATGACACACAAAGAATTTAAGAAATGACTAACATAATAACATATAGCCTATCATACAATATCGATAGTGGAATCGACGCCTTGTGAGCTTGTAGATCTGCTATTTCCACTATTTTGAAAATATATGAACATTTTTCAACATGGAAACTATTATGACGATTATGACAATAATTATGTCAAATAACTGTGATTAGACGATTATATAATAACTGTGACCTATATGTCCAACGTGTTAAAAAACGAATGATTAGAACATGCCTGAACATTTCACAATTAAGGTATTGTATTGCTACAAATTGCTACCCAAAACCTGTATATCCAATCATGTGGGCACAAACAAACAAGAAGTCTGATAATAACGATGAATCGTGCAAGGCAAGCATGTTTACACATCATGTATACTACTTTACATTACTTTACGTTTTTCTTTAGGACTACACAAGGCCAATCTACAGTTAGATACCCATATATGCCTCTGGAACAACTTTGCCAGGACACCTGAAAAGATAATATACATCTATTTTAATTTAATTTAAAAACAGGACTTAAAAAGCATCCTATCAAAAAACATCAATAATTGGAGTGTTTGTCTAACTCTTTGTTTTTATTTTATTTTAGCTATTTTAACGTGTCTTAACTTAATTCTTTTCTCCTACAGGTTAAACTGATTTAATTTATCTTCTCTTTTTCTAGGGTAGGTCTTCTTCGTATAAGCCCAATAGGGTTTCATAGGTAGCCTAGCTGGAGCTAGACATCATCCACACACATGTTAAAACCTATGGTTAAAACAAGGAGTTACTAGTTAGCTGCATTAGTATAAAAGCTGGCCCCAGGCTATTTCATATGTCTCCTGTACATTCCAAAATATGTTTCTTTTTGTCTGTATCTTTCATTGTGTGTGCAAATAACAAACAAACATGTTTTTCTCTCCAGGATGGTTATGTAGACGGCATTGATTGTGCAAAAGAATCTTCACTTCAAGAAGGCTTCAACCTCGGTTACAGAGAGGGAGCGAGAAAGACCGTTGCTGTGGGGCGTCTCAAAGGGATTTTAAGGTAACTTGGATCTGTGTTTTTTTATTGCTGATGTGCTTTTTAGTGCTTTGTTATTGACATTTTGCTGTTAGTTTCATAACATGCAAATATACACTTTTTAAGCTGTCAGAATGTCGTTGTGTTTGTTGCCCTTCTTTGTACAGAATGGTCGTGAGCCTCTTGTTTGTGCTAGCTCTCTCTCCCTGTGTTCTGTTCCGCATGACAGGCAGTGTTGCCAGATTTCACGAGAGATATAAGCAACCAGGTCTATGAAAACAAGCCTAAAAGAAGCGACTAGGCCACACTTTAAATCGTCTTTTTAAATGCCTATGCCTAGGTTTAAAGTTTAAACCTACAGTATATGCATAGGCCATATAGGCCGATCTACAAGCTCGTAGATCTGCTATTTTCAAGGAAAAAAATATTTTATGTGAACAAACAACACAAATCTTGTATGGTGGTCCGTGGCCACAAAATACAAATTATTCTGTGCCATTCTGCCGTTCCTTAGTCTCGCGTGGCCAGACTGTTGACTCCCGCGATTTGCAAATGCTCCGGCCGTCATACAGTCTGGGGCGACGGAGATCTTATAATGAGTATTCGGATAAAGCGGAAGTGAAGCCTCCTCACCACCTCCATTTAGTTTTTAACATCGTGCACATTTATTCTAATCTAAATAAAAATCATCTGAGCATATTTAGCTTGCTGCTTAGCAGAAATGACATTTTAAAATATATTTTCATGATCGGAAATGCCCGCTTCCGTTACTCACCGTTAGTCAGGAGCTGTCGTTCCAGACTATTTAGCATACAGAGATTGTGGAATAGTTGTCTGGCTACTCGAGACTAGCGGGTCCTTGACATGAAAATTCTTGAACCACTGGTTTAAACAACATTTAGGAAGCAAGCCCAAATAAGCAACTACTACCAATATTTACAAGCGACTTTACAGAAAAACAAGCACAAAGTCGCTTATAATAAGCAGACGTGGCAACACTGCCCCAGTGGCTTCTCCCTCTCTCTCTCCCATTGTATCTGAAACTGTTGTACCTTTGTGTGTATGTGACATGTCCAGTGCTATACAGTGCTGGTACCAGTTCCAGCATCCAGAAACGCCCGCCCCGGCCGCCGTGACCGAACTGCTCCAGCGGGTCGAGCAACGCGAGGCTCTCATCGCCGAGGGAATGAGAAAGGCTTACGAGAGCCCGCCACCCAGCGTGAGCGACGTCGCGGAAAACATGCAGACTCTGGAGGTGGACGGGGGAAGTGCATGCTGCAAGGGAGAGGGGGGGTGTGGGGAGGCAGACTGCTGCAAGGGGGACAGTGAAAACAACATGGACCTGGAGTTTCCAGAAAAGCCACAGAAGATGCATTCAGGCTGTTCCCACTCGGGGGAAATAATGTGGGAGCAGCTACTTCAACGCTGTGTAGATTTAGTGGCAGAACTGGGACTGCCTCAGGAATTGACTCAGCACCTACAAGCCTTGAAGTGCTTGGAGAATGTCACTGAGAAGAACTGAACAAAAACTTGTGATCCTTCCCTCCCACATGGGAAGGAACAGTGTGAATATTTGCCAGAACAATTTTGAAAAGAATGGATAAGTTTCAAAACTTTCAATTTGTTGTTATTTGTCTGAAACAGGCATGATGACAAATTATTGGCTCAGGAATGCGAGAAAAATAAATAAATCTCCATGAATTCAAGGGAGAACTACTCCTTTAAAGCCGCACTATGTAACTTTCCTCTTCTACCCCGGATTTGAAAGTGCTGTTTGAGTCATTGAGCTAATAGAGCCTGCCTGCTTGCTCAGGGGATACATTGAATCTGTACCATCGGGTCAAAATTTGTGTCCGATCCTGTCTAGATGTGAAATGGTACACAATCATACACCAGGTTTTGATTGATTTTGTTTGATTGAATACTTTATTAACAGTTTGCAAAAAAAGCCATGGTGGCACAGATTTATCAGATTTATCCAAAGAATGCTAAAAAGATATACGTCTAGGGCTTATTCCCATTGAGGTTCTGTGTGTATTCAATTCACAGAGACATTTAAAAACAAACAATGTACAATAAGGGTACGGTCACACCAAAATATTAATCTACCTTGAGGGCGGATTCTGCTAATGCTTTTCAATGGAAACTGTATTTTTGCAGGAATCTGCGAATAGCAAGCCACTCCATTCCCATTGAAAAGCACTGGCAGAATCCGCCCTCATAGATAGAATTAAACTTCGGTGTGACCGCTCATGTACTGTAAGTTGTCTCCTAAGTGGACGTGTTTGCCTCTCCCCACCTCATTCACTTATCTTCAGTCAGACAGAGTTCCACACCCTGTAGTCATTTTGTCTACTTGCCTCTTTTTTCCACTTTATGGGAGGATACTGGTGACAAAAAGATTAAAAAAAAAAGAACAAGATTAAGTTGCAGCAGCTGTCAATTTAACCATGGAAGCTAGGATTCATGAGGTTATATTGTAGAATAACAAGTGTACAAGCCAAGGGCAGTTTTAAAGTTGATCGCATGGATGTTGTGGAGATAATGTGAAGGAACAGACAACATTCATACATGGGCTAGAGTACATTCCTGGAATTGTACATGGAATTGTAATGCATCAAGACTTATTTTGTAATCAAATTTTGATGCTTTTAGGACACAATAAAAAAGAATCATGCTTCTCATGGGCTTAACTTTGTGACATTAGTTTTCCTTTCTACTGTTTGTTACGATGTTTGGAAAGAACAGATGTGTAGATGAACAGTGTCATAATATCACATTGCAGGCCGCCAAATAGAGAGTATGCGCGTGGCATCATCATCATACCCGGAAGTTATGCGGGAACGCCTAATGAGTGGCAAAAAAACTACTTTCTGGCCTTGTTAGCCCATACATCCAAGTACATTTCCGGAATTTGTACATGGAATTGTAATACATCAAGACTTATTTTGTAATAAAATTTTGATGCTTTTAGGACATTAAAAAAAAGATGCTTCTCATGGGCTTAACTTTGTGACATTAGTTTTCCTTTCTACTGTTTGTTATTACGATGTGTGGAAAGAACAGATGTGTAGATGAACAGCGTCATAATATCACATTGCAGGCTGCCAAATGGAGAGTATGCGCGTAGAAGGGTGGATCTTAAATCACCTTTTTTTGATTTTCTTGAGTCTCACCCCCCAATTATGTTCCTATGTACAAAAAACTGCTTTGGTTAAAATGTGGTTGAATTTCAAGCATATTTAGAGGTAGCTCAATCAAGTCAAAGATTGTACATTTTATGGTCAAAATCGAATTGCACTGCAGGCACATTTAAGTTATACATTACACATTATTCTTATACTAAGCACAGAAATTATATTTTTAAGCTTACAAATCTAAACACAAATCTGATTACATGTTTGTCATATGTCAAACCAGAATTAATGTATAGTAGGAAATAGCAAAGCAAAGAATGACAAATTGCTATTTTTCATTTAACGTGCAGAATGACATGTCTTTATTACCCACTCTTCAATCATATTCACAGCACACAGCCCCACTTCCTTGTTTACCTCCAAAACCCCCGAAAGTCACTGCAGTATAGTAATTCAGTAGTTACTGATCAATTAAAGTTTGTTTACGGCTATCGGGATACTTGTGCCGATGGTTCTGCACAATTCTGCACAAAAGTACTGGAGTTGGGACTCATCTTTAGTAATGAGACCATAATATTCTTGTATTAGGGCAACCCCACACTCTGCATGATCACTGACAACATTCATCGTCTTCACTACAGCCAGAGCTTCTTAGTAGTCCTCCCTGGGCTCCCACTCATCGGGATCAAGGTCAAGGATGTCATCTGGGAGATCCGTCATTTTGAAAAGCACCTTGGATTTGGGAGACACAAAATCTTCAATGTTCTTCCTTGCAATTGTTCCAAGGTCAACAGTAATTCTCTTCATATGCCCCTGTTCATCATCTTCATTTCCATCTTCATGGCTCTTCGTTTGCGCACTCACTTGACTGTCAAACAATGTAAGTCCGACGATCTCTGGAGCGGATGCAAGTCATTTAGTGGAGCGCTGACAGCAACAGTTGCCATCATCCATGCCTTTACATAAATGCAAACTGCAAAAATGCACAAATCCATGCATGCTTTTTCTTCCCTGTGGGTCAGTTTGAATTGGCCATGAAACATCCGCTCCAGAGATCGTCGGACTTGCATTGTTTGACAGTCAAGTGAGTGCGCAAATGAAGAGGCTGATGGTTAGAGCCATGAAAGATGGAAAAGAAGATGATGAACAGGGGCATATGAAGAGAATTACTGTTGACCTTGGAGTGTAGCCCCCACAGTTAGTACCAGCCATGAACCAGCGACAACAGCCCTGCTAATCGGGCTCAGCCCTATTAGCACGACTGGTTGTGTGTTGGACTGGCGAGTCCCGGGTTCAATCCCCGCTTCCGCGTATCACTACACAAGGAAGAACATTGAAGATTTTGTGTCTCCCAAATCCAAGGTGCTTTTCAAAATGATGGATCTCCCAGATGACTTCCTTGACGTTGATCCCGATGAGTGGGAGCCCAGGGAGGACTACCAAGAAGCTCTGGCTGTAGTGAAGGCGATGAATGTTGTCAATGATCATGCAGAGCGTGGGGTTGCCCTAATACAAGAATATTGTGGTCTCATTACTAAAGATGAGTCCCAACTCCAGTACTTGCTGCAAATTGTGCAGAACCATCGACACAAGTATCCCGATAGCCGTGAACAAACTTTAATTGATCAGTAAATACTGAATTACTATACTGCAGTGACTTTCGGGGGTTTGGGGGTAAACAAGGAAGTGGGGCTGTGTGCTTGTTGTGTGTTGTGAGTATGATTGAAGAGTGGGCAATAAAGACAAGTCATTCTGCACGTTAAATGAAAAATAGCAATTTGTCATTCTTTGCTTTGCTATTTCCTACAATACATTAATTCTGGTTTGACATCATATATGACAAACATCAGATTTGTGTTTAGATTTGTAATCTTAAAAAATATAATTTCTGTGCTTAGTATAAGAATAATGTGTAATGTATAACTTAAATGTGCCTGCAGTGTAATTCGATTTTGACCAATAAAATGTACAATCTTTGACTTGATTGAGCTACCTCTAAATATGCTTGAAATTCAACCAAATTTTAACCAAAGCAGTTTTTTGTACATAGGAACATAATTGGGGGGTGAGACTCAAGAAAATCTAAAAAAGGTGATTTAAGATCCACCCTAGCGTAGCATCTGGCATCATCATACCCGGAAGTTATGCGGGAACGCCTACTGAGTGGCAAAAAAAACGACTTTCTGGCCTTGTCAGCCCATACATCCAAACAGAAAAGTCCTATCTGATTGCATTCAACGTTGTTTAAACAACGTTAAACTCACTTTGCCACTCGATATTTGCCATTCACTTTATGCATGCGCAATTGCGCATACCCTCTATTGGACCTCTCATCCTAGCTGGCTATACTTCTTTTTACCCACTGTCAAATATATAAAGCCATGCAGTTACTTCAGCGAGTAGCTGCTAAAATCTTATCTAGGGCATTAAATTGGCCAAGGCCAGGTCCTAATTAGAAGGTGCAGTGCAGTAAGTGATTATTAGTGACAGTAGCTCTTTGTTATGATGGTAATCATTATAGAGTAGACACAGTGGTTCCCAAACCTTTCAGTACAAGACCCAAAAGAGAGATTAGACGTTTGCCTGGGACCCAAACTAGTGAAAATAGCAGATCTACAAGCGCACAATGGATCGCTTTGCGCCCCGTAGAGCTTGTAGATTGGATATGTTCACGACTTCATTATATTTTCTTTTAATTTATGGAATTTATTTATTTTTGTTTGTTTTTAAAAGTGTGTGTGTGTGTGTGTGTGTGTGTGCGCGTGTGTGTGTGTGTGTGTGTGTAAAATACATCTTTTGAAATATATATTATTTTAATAAAGAAAATGGGATTTTTACTCGAACCGTGACCTAAAAAATTGGACCGTGACCCACAAACGGGTCCCGACCCACTATTTGGGAAACAGTGGAGTAGAGCTTTAGTTCTCAGTGGGGTCCGGGGTCCCACCAGGGGTCCTAACATTTTTTCGAGTTTTTTTTGCATAGCAATGTTTTGATCATAAGACCCATTTACTGAAGTTCAATTTGCATATTGTCTTCACAATAGGCTATGTATGAGTGTTTCTCAAACTTTCTTTTATTCAAGGACCCCCATAACTCTTGAGTGTGTATAAATGGAACCAAATGAACCCTCCCTACGGCTAGCACTTTATGTGGGGGTTTCTGGTTATTGTCTGCTCATTTGCATGTCATAGACCTGACCAGTGGTGGAAATTTAAGTAACTAGTACATTTACTTAAGTACTGTAATTAAGTACAATTTTGAGATATTTGTACTTGAGTATTTCTTCAATATCCAGTACTTTTACTTATACTCCACTACATCTCAGAGGCAAATATTGTACTTTACTCCACTACAATCATTTTAAAACTTAAGTTACTACCGGTAGTTACTTTGTAGGTTTATTATTACAAAAATCTACAAGCTCACATATCTGTATCTTGTAGATCTGCTATTTTCAATAGTTTGTAATGTATACATTTGAAAGAATTAAATGGGACATTCTGCATTATGAGTACTTTTACTCGTGATTGATTATTGATTGATTGACGACTTTATTAGAGTTTGCATAGGTAAAGGTACAGACAGTTTCATGGCAGTACTGGTATAATGTCAACTAAAAGGATTCCTCAAAAAAATCTTTTGGACCCTTTTTTTTTAAAAGAAATCTCATATAACATAGAATGACAGACAAATACACTTTAGAATTAGTACATTTTAATGCCAATATTTTTTTTTACTTTTACTCAAGTCAATTTCGAATTCCACAAGACTTGTAATACAGAGTATTTCTACATTGGTTGCAGTAGTATAGATACTTTTACTTGAGTAAAAATTGTGATGACATTTTCCACCACTGGACCTGACGTCATAGACCCGCGCCCAGCGGTGGAAGAATCAGGGCGTACAATATTATTTTATTCGGATGTTTCGTGCAGGGGAATTGATCGACATTTCGTTGTTTTCCAAAAAAGTGTAATGCGTTCTAATGAACGGTAGCACATAGCAAGGCACCACTGTGTCTCTAATGTACGTCGGTCACTCTCTCGCCACACGACTGTTAGTAGTAAACTCACTGGGTTGGTTGGTTGACGATAGCTAGCTTGGCTAGCTAGCTAATGCTGTTGTTTAAAAGCAGCAAGCCAGATGAAAATGAAAAAATGAGTTCCCCCAGCATTAAACCTTTTGGAGGTTGTTATCTCCAGTAACACACAGACAGGTACAGGCATTGTTCTTATCTCACAGACCACAGTAACGACGGAAGCTTGATTTCTGTGTCATAAATATAGTTAGCTGCATGCCTAATGATGTCAGATTGATTGATTGATTGATTGATTGATTTATAATACTTTATTGGTCAGAAATGTAAACGGCACGAGGTACAGTCAGATATTGGGGCTAAAAGTATAACACCAAAAAGTCCTGGGGGCTTGTTTCCATTTTGCTCCTGGGTATGACATGATATATACATTACTGCCTCTTGCTTGGGGAAACGCATGTTAACACCGTCTGTTGTTATTACTAACACATAATACAGAGATGTTTCATATTCATACACCCCCCCCCCCCCCCCCCCCCCTATTGTGTTGGACACATTCCAAATGTATGAACATATTCCCTGCTTTAGCACCAGCTGTATGATGCAATTCACCATGGACTGTTGAAATATTTATAAATTACTACTCATCAGACTAGGGTCAGTCAGAGAGCTTTTACAATTTCTCAACCCCAGAGGTCAGAAGCGTGGCCTGCTGCTGTCCCCGCGGTCTGCCTTGGGTAGTAGAGCGGGAGGAGGGAGCAGATGGGGAACTGCTGCTGCTGCACTGCTTCTAACCCCTGTGACAACGTGGAAGAGACAAGTGGCCTGCTGCAGGATGCCACCAAGGCTGCAGTGCCCGCGGCGGAGTCGGGAGGTGTGGTGGGTGCATTTCAAGACAGTCCCGAGGCAGATGCCGATCAAAGGTAAGATGAATCATCATCACCATCATCATCTTCACAGTTATGTATTTATGCTAGAGACATCAGTTGAGAGGCAAGCTCTCATTTATTTACCCCAGGGGTCTTCAACGTTTTCAGGCCAAGGACCCCTTAGTTGAGACTGAGAGAGAGATGAAGCAGGGACCCCCACAACCTCTTCATAGATTCCATATCGTTTCATTGTTTGACAGCACAATTGTCACTGTATTTTGAATTCATGTCAGTTTGTGTTTTCAGATATGTATTTAACCACTTGAACCGTCAATACTTAACTTGACATTTCACTGTACTTAGTCCGCTCTTTTTCCCCCTCTACGCCAAATGTCTTTGCCGAAAATAGCCGATCTACAAGCTCACAACGCCTCGCTGAGCGAGGCGTTGTGAGCTTGTAGATTTGCTATTCTTGGCTAATGTTGTCAGGATATGGACGCTAGGATTGAAGAGGTTAATATGAAAAATTCTATCACAGAGATTTGGAGGACCCCCTGTAGTATGTCTGAGGACCCCCTAGGAGTCCCGGACCCCCTGTTGAATGAAGACCCTTGATTTACTCTCATAACTCTCAGTGTTACAGACCTGTAAGGGTCCATTTGGAACCCCCTCAAGGAACCCAGAGGGTCCCTGGACCCCACTTTGAGAACCACTGTCCTAGATTTGTTTAAATTTCACACTGGTGTCGGATCGGTAGGTACTCTGTATCAACAGATGCACAAGTTATGGGTATCGGAATCAATGTCGGGAAGGAAAAATATGTATCGGTACTTCTCTAGGTACGCCCTTTCTTACACTGTCTCCTTGCTGTGAATATGGGCAGTTAAACTATACTAGTCCTGTACACAGTATATGAGGGATTGAGTGTCCCTGAGGAGTCTCAGAAGTAATGTTGGAGAACCCAGGCCGGTGCCCGTTGGGCAGAATAGTCATCATTGACGTCCAGTTGTGCAATACCCATTCGCCATTGTATCCGTCTGTCTGTCTGTGTCCCTTTCATGCCCATACATTATATGGAGATCTCTTATCTCTGTCTGTCTGGCTCTCTTTTATGGTGTTCCGTGTCCAGGCCAGTCATCTCCAAATTTGGGCACTGTAGTGATGTCAGTCATCTCCAAATGTGGTCACTTGTTTCATTATGTCAGACAGACATTATTTGGGCATTGTTTCAGCATGCGGCTGTTACCATGGCGGGGACACTGTTTAATATCAGTGATGTCAGCATGCGGACAGACATTTTCCGTAAATTAATAGTTAGATATTGAAACCGGTAATATTTTGTAAATTATATATCAATAAATCTACAGATCAACATTGTATTATTATATAATAATAACACCCATGATGCTGTCTGTCATGTTTGTTCAGGAAAATAAACGATGAGGCTGAGATCAAGGAGGAAGGAAAGGTCCTTGTTACGGTGCAGGTGAAGCAGAGTCCCCAAGCCAATGGACCCACTACTCACAATGGATCTCAACCCGCGGAGGAGCGCGACGACACCGCCAACGACGGTGCCCAAATAAAAGAAAACGCAGCCAACACAGCATCAGACAACGACACACAGGAAACCGCCGAACGTCTGATATGCACTTTGGAACCCTCGCAGACGGAAGACGCTCCGCCCGAAGAACAGGAGGAGGCAGCCACGGAATCGCACGTAAGTGCTGTTGGAGCGAAGCCCGTAAACCCGGAGGAACTGTCCGCCGCGGTGCAACAGGACACGATCCCCGAAACAAGTGTCCCACAAGAGGCAGAGGAGGCAGTGTCCCTCAGTGGCCCTGAAATCCCTTCCCTAAGGTAGGCCTGTCACAATTATTACATCATTATTACATTATTTTGCGTAATCGTCATCATAATCGTTTCCATGGTGAAAAATGTTCATGCATTTTCCAAAAATAGCAGTAATTGCAGATCTTACTTTCTTATTTTTTAGATCTTAGATCTTATTTTTAGTATGACATTATTATGAAATATGTCCGTAAATTCTTTGTACCGTATTTTCCGGACTATAAGGCGCACTTAAAAGCCTTTAATTTTCTCAAAAAACTACAGTGCGCCTTATAGTCCAGTGCGCCTTATATATGGATCATTCATTGACATTGACATTCCCTTTAGCACAGCTCCATCTGTTGGATGCATAACGCAACGGTAGCGTCTATTATGTGCGCCTTATAGTCAGGTGCGCCTTATATATGAAAACAGTTTGAAAATAGACCATTCATTGACAGTGCGCCTTATAGTCAGGTGCGCCTTATAGTCCAGAAAATACTGTATCTTACATTAAGGTTATGTTATTTGTCATGTCTCCCCTGTGTGACTGTGATTATGAAACAGAAATTACATTTGTATTCATATGTTCCAATGTCCAATGCCAAAAAACACGATTAAATCGCAACTATTCATGTGACAATGAATCCTCAACTTAAATGTTATAATGGTGACACAGTCCTAGCATGGGGGCGGACGTACAGACGGAGCCTGTCGCAGCACCAGAAGAAGCGGCACCCGATGGCAGTGATGACGAACATATAGACGACAGCTCCTCGTCGCCTGCTCACGCCGTTGGCCTTCCCTCCGGGGATTCTTCGCCTCGCCGTGATGGAGGGTCATCTACAGCAGATGCTCCTCAGATCCCCACGGAGGCTTGTGGCCGAGCGTCCTCTCCCCCTAGGCCTGTGTCCAGCCAGGAGGAGGAGGAGGTCAGAGAAGAGACAAACCTCGCCCAAAGTGTTCCCGACTCAATCTCCTCCCCCTGCTCTGCCTCCCCAGGCCGGTGAGTCTTATATGACCAGCGGTGGAAAAAGTGCTCAAATGTTTTACTTTAGTAAAAGTATCAGTACTGCAAAATACTCTGTTAGGGTGCCATTACACCAAAATACCTATGAGAGTGGAATCCGCGTTCCGCCAATGCATTTCAATGAGAGTGAAGCGGTTTCATGCCAGCAGAGGATTTCTGCAAAAAACGCTCCCTTATCATTGAAATGCATTGGCGGAAAGCAGATTCCACTCTCATAGGTATTTTGGTGTGAGGGCACCCTTTAAGGGAGCGTTTTTGCAGAAATCCTCTGCTGGCATGAAACCACTTCACTCTCATTGAAATGCATTGGCGGAACGTGGATTCCACTCTCATAGGTACTTTGGTGTGAGGGCACCCTTACAAAAAAAGTCCAGAATTCAAAATTGACTTGATTAAAAGTACAAAAGTATTGGTATCAAAATGTACTTAATGTACAAAAGTAGAAAGTACTCGTATGCAGACTGTGCCATTTCACAAATGTCAAATGTATAAAAATCTTTAGAAAATAGCAGATCTACAAGCTCACAATGCGTCAAAAGTCAAATGACCAAAATGTATATAGGGCTGAAGTGGGTTATGTCTGCTTTGCCATAATAATCAAAGTCTTCAAACTAAGTAACTAGTAATTAAAGTATTCATATAATTGTACTGGAGAAAAGTACAATATTTTGAGAGATGTAGTGGTGTAGAAAACAAAAAGTACTGAGAATTGGAAACACTCAAGTAAAGTAAATAATACCTCAAAATTGTACTGTACAGTACTTTAGTAAATTTACTTAGTTACTTTACACCACTGCATAATTATGACAATGGCAAGCAGCAGCCACTGTCACTGGCTTTGTCAGTGATAGTATAATTTTAAAAACTAAGCTGCACACCGAAACCATGACTAAATATAGTGACAATTTCGTCAATAAATAAAAACTAGACTAAATGTTAGGGAGGGACTAGTGGAGAAGAGTTCTAGTAAGTCATTTTATGCATGGTTGCGGATGGGTGTCGCGCTCGGAACATCTTGTAGATCAGCTTGTAGATCTGCTATTTTCAGGGTCCAGAATCAATCGGGCATTACGACACCATCAAGGCCTGTAGATTTAGTCGACTAAAATCGCATGATATTTTGTCAGCTAAAACTAGAATAAAACTAAAACATATATTTTATGTGTATATATAATATAATATAATATAATTTATATATATATATATTTTTTTTTAATGACTAAAACTAAATGGAATTGTATTCAGAAGACTAAAACTACATAAAGATTTGCTGTCAAAATCAACACTGCTTTGATGTCATACTTAATGTTATCTAATTGTTTCTTTAAATCCACATTCACCAACTATTCACTAAAAAAAATTACATCCAGAAAAAAAAAGCAGAGAAGAAGCTGGAATTACCTCAAGCATGTTTGAAAGTTTGAAATATCCCTTTAACTCAGGTTAGTGAGATTTACAAATACAGATATAATCCATAAGATGTTTCTTTAATTTGTTTAAACTAGCCCTTACCCGTTCAAAGATATGAGCTCCGAAATGATGTGCAGTGTGTGGATTATGGGATGTGCACTGTTCACACAGTATATGAGGGATGGAAAGTAACTTTAACTGGTGCTTGCATGCTAATATAGGAGCATCAATGTAAGAAATACCCGTTCCATTTAACGGCTACAGAGATACTGTGTACCGATCTGCATGATTTTGGACAACATCTGTAACAGGGCCAGAACCCCCCCCCCCACCCGCCCGCCCGCCTGCACACACACACACTCCCCCCCCCCCCCGTGTGTGTGTGTGTGTGTGTGTGTGTGTGTGTGTGTGTGTGTGTGTGTGTGTGTGTGTGTGTGGGTTTGTGTGTGATTGTGCATGGCCTGAACAACAGCGCCCCTCCCTTAACATGTGTGGTCACAAAAGGTACTGTAGGCTAAATAGATATAGATACACCATAAAAATGCTATTATACAGCATACGATTTGTGAAAGTGACAAACGGGCTTCACAGTTATGTCAGGTGTGTTCATATGCTGATGGTGATGCGATTTCAGATCAATTGCTCCAGCCACTGAGGAGAAACGCTGTTACAGACGGACACTCAGACAGACGGACGGACAGACATTCGGAAAATTATATGTTAGATGACATTACTGTGTGTTGCATTGAGAAGGGTAGTGCAGATCTAACCACCATACCCAAAATATTCCAAAACACTAGGTTGGAGTCAGCCGGCATCATTTCCCCCACCCTGATTACGATGAAGCGAGACGTTGAGGAGATGCAAAAAGGACAATATGTGAACCCGTGTGTGCAATCACAAGCATAGTGTGTATGTGTTTTGTGCATTAGGACAGTGGTTATCTTCTCAACCATAGGTCTGCGAACCCAGTACATTCCACAGAATATGGGCTTACCAGGCTGCATTGTGTCAGTCTCCCCTGGCACCAGTGTTCATTTAATCGACTAAGATTATTACCAAAAATGTTGGTTGGCTACCTTTTTTCACTGAAGAAAACTAAATAAAAACTAACTAACTAAAACTATGACTAAATGTATTGACGATTTTGTCAACAAATGTAAAAACGAAACTAAAATGGTAAGTGGATAACTTAACTAAAACAAAATTAAGTTTTATTCAAAAGACTATGACAGACTAAACTAAATAATAATGTGCTGTCAAAATGAACACTGACTGGAACGTGGCATAATGGAACTTTGTACTGTAGTGGCACTGTGGCGAGCATGTGCCATCAGCAAAGTTACTCTTTGGTGTGTTTACTCTTTTTGTGTGTGTGCGTGCGTGCGCGCGCGCGTGCGTGCGTGTGGTTGGCGGAGAATCGTTTGTTTGACTGCCAATTTGTTCTGACCATTGTCTCTGTGGTTTCATTCCCGGATTTCGACAAAATATAACCCTCTAGCCTATTTTCTTCCTGTCAATCAAATGTGTAACATATTCACGTAGCTTAGTGGTATCCTGCATTCCACACATGGCTTTTTGGGGGTGCACAATAATTTGAAAATGCATGCCGTCCCCCAAAAACAAAAAGAAGTGAAGTGAGCAGTGCGGAAGCGCAGAGTTAATCTCATTAACGCATCTCTGATTACTTCCGCTCGGTCACTATGGGCGTATTTTCTTTCACCCAGAAGAGAAAGATTACAACTGCTGTCATCTGTGCTTTTGTTATGGTCCGTAGAGAAGGGCTAGTTTCCTTTTCCTTAACAGCAATCCATTGCAGTAAACAGAGGTTTACATTTCCGGATGCCTACATCTCCCGAAGGATTATGGGAATTGGAGTTTTTTCATCAGTGCATAGACCGCATGCTACGGTTTACAATAGGAAAAGCACAATAGGAAAAGCACTCAACGGTCGGATTTGAAATCCCGACTTTAGTCGGGATAAGCATCCTGTGTGTTAAAAGCCCAGCTTTGCAGGACGGACATACATGCATACAGACAAAGACAGATGTAGGAACGGTTTGCACCTCTCAAAAAGTGGAGAACCTCGTGGAGTGGAGAGTCCCTGCAGTACCGTGTTTCCTTTTAAGGATGGGACGATAAATGTTATTATCGTTTATGGTGATTAAAGAAACACTCACAATAATCGTATCGTGGAGATTTTAATTGATCGTGAAATTATTCTCCATCATGCACTGGGGTTAATTCACTGTGAATTTGCAGAGCTGCATATCCGGTACCATTTAATTACCCGTTATAATTGTTAGAAACTGACCTGGAAATAACGTACGTATTTGTCTTTTTCACTCTCTACCAAATCTTTTTGCCAAAGAATTGCAGATCTACAAGCTCACAACAATGTTCTGCCCCTGGATAATGGATGTTGGGGATATTTTGATTATCGCGATAATATCGTAAATCGAAATTTCTTTGATCACAATAATCTCCTTCTTGTGTCCTCTTCAGTGCTGTGACAAAGGAGGAGGTTGTTCCAGAGAATGAAAGCCTGTCAGAAGAACACAAGGAGACCGGCCCGACGACACAATAAGCCGCAATATTCTTATTCCTGAACCATCTCCAGAGGCAGATTCCACAGGAGGCCTCCATGAAAACGGTCCAGACTCGGAGCACATCCCCACCCGGTCCGTTGGGGATTCGGTGACCACGAGTCCCCCTCCCATAGCCAGTGAGAGGTGAGCCGGGTTCAACTTTTAGTGTGAGGTTGTTTTCAACCAATCATTGTGGGAAGGCAATTAGCCAATCAAATTAATTTACTGTACTTACTGTACTAATTGTCATCCATTGTTGGGGGGCGAGGGGCAGATGAGTAAGCCTGGCTATGCAAGGTTTTGTAGCTTTCTCCCCCCGTGCTCTGGCTGTTTTTACCGGCTAATGGCGGCTATGTAATCGGCTGGAAGCACCGGACGCTGGTAGTAGGCTAATGTTGACTTCTCCCCCCGCTCATATACAAACACAGTGTGTGTGTGTGTGTGTGTGTGTGTGTGTGTGTGTGTGTGTGTGTGTGTGTGTGTGTGTGTGCGCGCGCGCGCGCACATAGACATCAAAGGGGGCTTGAACCCCTGCCCTTTTATCCGCCTGTAAAAAGTCAAGTGCCCTCTCCAGACCATGAATGCAGTTTTTACTATGGTGAAAGAAATGAAAACGCCCTCTTTCCATGCCATACCTGAAGGCAGCATTCAAGAGAATTGCCTTGTCCAAACTCCCCTGAACTTGGATGCAGCATGTTATGTTGAAAGATTGCCCTCTTTATGTAGAAATCCATGCTGTTACGCCAGTATCTCCAGTATTCACTTGATAATGCTTAGTTCAGTGTGGTATCAATTACCGAAAATAACCGACCTCCAAGCTCACAACGCGCCGCACTGCGACGCGTTGTGTGCTTGGAGGTCTGCTATTTTAGATATTTTCACCAAAATGCCCTTTTATAAATTTCAGCCCCTGCCTCTCTAACATACATTGTATGTGTGTGTGTGTGTGTGTGTGTGTGTGTGTGTGTGTGTGTGTGTGTGTGTGTGTGTGTGTGTGTGTGGTGACAGAAAATAGCAGATCTACATGCTCACAACTTGTACTTGTAACAGACTTGTACTTGTAACAGAGTAATTCTATATTGCACTATTGACACCTCTACTTGAGTAAAAACACGCAAGTACTTCTAACATCACCGTATCTTAGTGTGACGAAAAACCAGGGGAGGCCATTAAAACTTGTTTTCAACCTTACCTTCCATATGTTTTGGCTCTAGTCTACTATATAATGGCCTCTAGGGGGTGTGAAAACATTGTGGGTAAAAGGGTATGCTATGCAGGGGTTTGTCAAACATTTTCCTGGAATATTTTGCATGACAGAAATTGTGGTATGTGATGTTTGTGTCTCCAAACAGTTCCTACTGTACTGAGGTAGAACAGGGCCTGAGCTGTTATGCTTACTCACCGTTTGTATACACAAATATGCTGTGTGTTATGTTTGCTTCATCCCTCCTGGGGCAGATTTAAGTGTGACAGCAGAGTATGTTGTTGTTTTTTTCCTCAAAATTGTATATTTGTAGGGCTGTCACGATTATTCAAACGATTACTGTAACTCACTTAATTGTCATATAAATAATCTTGATTAACCATTTAATTGTGTGGCTTTTAGGCCTTGTGGAAAGCTCACAACGCGTCGGGATGCGACACGTTGTGAGCATGTAGATCATCTATTTCCACACATTTTGTTACTCATTTTTAAATATGAAATACAGCGTATTTTGGCCATAATACATAGTTTATTCCTGGAAATATTTTGAAATGAGAAGAAAACTGTTTTCCAGGCCTGTAAAAGGTTTGGAATTAATCAGATATTTTAGAAATTAGTTTTTGGCTGTTGATTCTGTTCATAAAAAAAAGAAAAACATGTCCCAAAACAACATTAACAACATGTAGGCTATAGGACGTCACGTGACAAAAACAATACATCTACATGCCAACAACACGTTGCACTGTGATTCTTGTTCTTTTTGTCACGTGACACCTTCGCTCGAAGGCTGTAGCAAGAGACTCACTATTGCACTATATTGCTATGGGCCTGGAAATGGGGTAAAATATTTGGAAAAGTTATGGAAAAGGACATGTGTGGGAACCCTGTACATTTGACTTGACTTGACCACGATGTTTCTCAGATTTGAACAATATAAGACTCAACACGATTTACATGAATCTAATACAAGCGTCATTCATTTCGTCTCCAGTCTGAACTCCCACCAGGATGCGAGTCTAGATCTTCTAAGCACTTCATCCGTCAGCTTGAAGGAGGTCGCCTGCTTAGACATCGTTGTGCAGGAGGACACAGCTGAGGAGGACATTGTGCCAAAAGGAGCAGAAGAAGACGGTGACGCGTCCAAGGACAAGGTGGAGGCAACGGGGAAGAAGACACAACACGCCTCCTCTGAGGCTGACACAGAGGAGGGAGAGGTGCTGGGTCTGAATGGAGAAACAGAGAAACTGGCGTCCGTCACCTCTTCCCAGGTGCCGGTGGTGCTCGTCACACAGCAAGACGACTTCGGCGAGGAGGAGGGAGTTGGGAACAGGTTTGTGCGTAATTTGATCCATTGAGACCTGAAAAATACCTAAGAATGTCTTCTAAATCCTAATGGTTTTCTGAAAGACTTAGGTTTCTTTATATGTGGTGCTCAAAGTTTTTAATGTCAAGGAATTAGAATTATGAAGTATTTGACCGCGGACCCCCATCTCAAAATATTTTGTTCCAGGAAACCCCCAGAAGCAAAGATTTGAGTTAGATGTTTCGCTTTAAAAGAATTTCAAAGATTTGCACAAATGTTCATGATTTAAAAAAAAATGCAGATCTACAAGCTTGCAGTGCCGCGCTGTGAGCTTGTATGTCTGCTATTTTTGAATAGCCAAAGTATAAAAAAACAATGGTTTAAGTGGTTAAGTGACAGAGATGCGTTCCCGGTCTTAATCTGCAACATAGTTTTATACAATATCTTGTGGGGGTTGGGGGTCCCTGCTTCATCTCTGACTCAGCTAAGGGGTCCTTGGCCAGAAAAAATAAGGCTTTCATATCATAGTTGCCAGCCGTAGTCGCAACGGACATACCACCGCAAGTTAGACCGTGTTCAGAAGGCCTGGCACCCCAAATATGGAGATAATTGACCTATTCAAGTATTTGGGACTCCGTGTATGAATATGACTCATAGCGACATCACCGGGTTGACACAAGCACCGTAGCCAACGATATAAAAAGCGAGGGAATCTCAGAGTTAGATGAGTAAGACCTGACCTTCAAGACTTTGACCAGTTCGGCTCCCGCTAGGAGAGAACTCGTCGCCCTCTGTATGAACCCGGGGCCTTACAACCCAGATACTCACAGATTCCTTCCCAGTGACTCTCCTTCCCCTCTACTGCTAAGGGACATCTCTGCTTAATTCCTGCTTGGACACACTATCACAGCAGGTCTTGACTTAGGTTTAGACAACCAGTCCAGACTTTGGTCTTTTACACCCCTGGTCTACGCCCTCCCCAAGACCAACCAGGAGGGGTCAGCATTGACAGCGACTACATGGGGTAATTTGGCATATAAATAAATTACTACTTTTCGAAAGAAAAATACATATAGTAATGACCGATCATGACCTTTGAATTACCATATGTGAGTGAATGAACCGGTCAATGTAACAGATTGACCTTCTTAAACATTTTGAATGTCACTATTTGGTGTGGTCAAAGTAGTCAGTGTCATTTAGACATACATTTCATTAATCAAAAGTATATATAACGGTGGTTCTCAACCGGTGGTCCTTGAGGGGTTTCCAGGTGGTCCCCAGCTAGATGATGGAGAGTTGCTAACCACATGGACCCTTATAGATATTTAACTCTTGAGAGTGTAAAGTCCCGTTTTACAATCTCAAGATTTAAGTTATTGTTAAACACCTGCCTTACTTAATTTACAAGAAGTCTATGCAATTATGGAATGTAGAAGAATTGTTATTTCCATCAATATTGGCGCCTGTTATCTCTCCTATGGTACCACATCAACACAGCATGGAATTGTGGACAAAATCTTATCTGACGATGATAAAATATTCTACGTTTTGGGTCTGAGAGACTAAATCTCATCAAATGGTGGTCCGTGGCTAAAATGCTGAATAATAAATAATGGACCTTGATGTGAAAAAGTTTGAAAACCACTGGATTAACCCATTTAGGAAAAAACGCCTTCTAAATCATGACCTAAGTTTTCTGAAAAACTTAAAATATTCATTCAATAATTACTAAAACATTATGCTGCTATATACTGTACATAGCAACAAGAACCCCAAAAGAGGTTCACTTCACGTCCTGAAGGGTAAAAACATCAAAAGGGGTTCCTGCCCCATAACGGGTTAATTGCGACCGTAGGTCGCAGTTTAGTATCAAAACCTCCACCGGCCGTCCGTCGGTCGGTCACACGTCACACCTTTGCCCTGCTCATATCTCCGCATCAGTATGACATCACACCACATGTATACACAAACCTTTGTGTACGTTGCTGTGGCAACAGTCTGTTGTTGCTGGTCTGTTAGTGTACGTTAGCAACCACCTTAGCAACCATGGTTTTACCCTAGCAACCAACTGTGAGAATTGCCCCTTTATATAGGGCTTGTTTGTGTATTGTATGACATCACGCCACATCATCAGCTGTGGACTCTGTGATGTCATCGTATCTCCATATATGGCCATCTCCGTATATGGAGATATAAGTCGTCCATGCCCAAGTATGGGCTGGTGAGGTCAGACTTTGTGTGATGCGTAGGTTATCTCCATATATGGAGATTCAACATTCCAGGCAATGCTCTCTTCCCTGGTGAGAATTGCCCCTTTATATAGGGCTTGTTTGTGTATTGTATGACATCACGCCACATCATCAGCTGTGGACTCTGTGATGTCATCGTATCTCCATATATGGCCATCTCCGTATATGGAGATATAAGTCGTCCATGCCCAAGTATGGGCTGGTGAGGTCAGACTTTGTGTGATGCGTAGGTTATCTCCATATATGGAGATTCAACATTCCAGGTGTAACTATGGCTGCCCGTATGACGTGAGAGGTGGAGGTTGTGATATTTGTGGAGATAAGCGACCAACGGTCGCTTATCTCCCGATTAGGGAGTCTTACTGGTATACATAAGTATGGAACAGTGTGTGTCACTGTATTTAAAACCATTGTTTTCCTTGCAGTGATGAAGACCTGTATCGTGGAGCCGAGGAGCTTCCCCCGGCACAAGTAAAAACGACGGAACCCGTGCCTCTGTTCGAAATCACACGTTAGTAAATCATAAACAACTGCAACGACAGCTATTTGTGTAACACGGAATGCACATTTGTGGTACTTTTTTCCTGAGGTGTGGAATACACACACAATAGTCCTTTTGTTCCATCAATTATATTCTCTTACTTTTTTTTCACGTAGTTCCAAAGGTGGAGGACAGATGCAGCTTGGCTCCGGCCGTGGATATTCTGTCCTATAGCGAGAGAGAGTGGAAAGGAAATACTGCCAAAAGCACTCTGATTAGAAAGGTCAGTGGATATGGCAATGGCAAGCTGTGTTTTTCAGGTTGTGGCTGGTTGTTGTTCCACGTTGCACGTTGTTAAGTTTTATAAGCCTGTTTTGTTCTGGGCGTTTTTAAAATATTACCAGCGCAAATGAACTCGTTCCTCAACTTTCAGTGTTTTTTATCTCCACCAACAGAGATTGATGGGAAAAATAGAGCACCGAATTCTAACATAATTGATGAATCCTACCTTGGTTATGTTTTTTTTAATTATTATTTTTTCCTTTCTCCGTATTCCAATTTCCCATAGCTGTGATTGATATCGTGTCAAATAATAACTGTGTTCCAACAATAAAGAAATGAGCTTGGTTGATATAAGTTGACGGGGAGAAAACCCTAACGTTGGCGCTGCCGAATTAATACAACTTTCAGCAGAAACTGACGATATCAAATATGAGTGAACCATATAGAGTCTCCTCCCTGACAATATTGCTGGGACAACTTGTTTATTTTTGGACCACAATTCTTACATGAGACAATTCTAAGATGACCCAATGTTTTCTCCATAGAGAAATTACTTCTGTGACCCAGGGGATAAGCGAGTGACGTCAGTAGTCTATACTGGAGCACTCAATTGGGTCTGACGTTGCGTCTTCCTCAGTCTGGTGTGCCCAGGCATTTCTCTTTTTAGATTCTCATGAAAGTGTTGGTGGGGAAGGATCAGTAGGCTGCCCCGAAGAGATGATTAACTTTTCAGTGGAAGAACAAAGCGCTCCAAATTCAACTCGTTGTGGTACTTTCTTTTCATCCTCCAGGGTTATAAGGAGATGTCTCATCGGTTCGGCAGCCTGAGGAGAGTGAGAGGAGACAACTACTGCGCCCTGCGAGCCACTCTGTTCCAGGTGCTCTCCAACAGCACCCAGCTGCCTGCATGGCTGCAGCAGGAAGACTTTATCATGGTACGTATAGATATTTACACAGACAGGGATTGTTTCAACTTGGTTGTTTAACCCATTTAGGCTGGGAACCCCTTTTGGGGTTCGTCAATCCTGTCAATCCGGGAACCCCTTTTGGGGTAGTTATTGCTATGTACAGTATATACCAGCATGCTTTTTTTTGTAATTGTGGGCTCGCTGAAAGCGAGAACAGTATTTCTAGTTTTTGAATAGATATTTGAATGTTTTTCAGAAAACTTAGGTCAGGATTTCAAAGGCATTTTTAGAATCGGTATTAATTGGAAATGAAGAAATAGCCGATCTACAAGCTTTTCGCCTATAAAAGATGTTTGCCTGTATGTGTATGTGTCCAAAATAGGGACGACAGGTTGAAAGGTCTTAAAGCAAGCACAATGTAACTTTCCTCTTATACCCTGCATTTGAACCCGGTTTCCTGCGCAAGACTAAGAGCTGACATTTTAACCATTGAGCTAATAGAGCCTGCCTGCTTGCTCAGGGGATGAATTCAACATTGACCATCAGGTCAAAGTTGGTGTCAGATCCTGTGTCTTTGATGTGATCTAACCGTCTCAATAGAAGAGCAGGGAGACAAAATACAACCAACCCAAGTGTAGGACTTTATTGTACAACACTCTCTAGCATGCAGATTGGACAACATTACATTTTATATTACACATGCTAAAGAATCACCTTTTCACTGTAAAGGACTCCTGGGTTCACCTTTCTCTTCTCTTTTGTTTTGTGTGTGTGTGTGTGTGTGTGTGTGTGTGTGTGTGTGTGTGTGTGTGTGTGTGTGTGTGTGTGTGTGTGTGTGTGTGTGTGTGTGTGTGTGTGTGTGTGTGTGTTTAGTTTCTACTCCCTCCTGTTGTGAATGACTGACAGACTGTGACTGAGGGCTCTATTTTGATTGTCTTAAGTACCAGCTCTTATGCCTTAACTTACCCGTATTTTCCGGACTATAAGGCGCACTTAAAAGCCTTTAATTTTCTCAAAAAACGACAGTGCGGCTTATAGTCCAGTGCGCCTTATATATGGATCATACATTGACATTCCCTTTAGCACAGCTCCATCTGTTGGATGCATAACGCAACGGTAGCGTCTATTATGTGCGCCTTATAGTCAGGTGCGCCTTATATATGAAAACAGTTTGAAAATAGACCGGTCAGGTGCGCCTTATAGTCCAGAAAATACTGTAACTCATTTTCTGCTATCACCGCCGAAACCGGAGATTTTCCGCTGTACCGCCCTGCCATGCCCGTAGATCCTGGAAATGTAATTAGCTTTAATCATTATGAAACAATTAAAAGTATGATTGCTGTTTACCGTTGATTCAGACTCTTTAGGCCCGCCTCCTAACTGTATCCTGCCGCATTTCCGGTTTTGACCGGATCTAGGTTTCTGTATCCGGTCTAAGGCCCAATCATAGCTCCGCTCCCATAGGTTTCCATTGTAAACAAGGAAGCTGCCTGCACGGCAATAACATGGTATTTTTTTACGCTGAATATTTTATTTGGAAGCGATTCTTTTACCCGCCTGGCATATGATCTGCGCACATATCGTCTGCTATGTGCACGACGTGCCCTCGCAGGACCATAGCGCACAGCTCGGCCTTTTACATGAGTTTTTCTGTAAACAGTGGCAGATACAGCCTGACAACGGATATTTCTTTTTCCAATGGGATTGTTTTTTTCGAAAGCTGTGGTCCAGTCTACAACGCTGGTACATGTTACATGCACAGATCGTGCGCGATGCGCGCACGTGCCCACGTTAAAAGGTAAGGACAATTTGGCAGTTAGGCAGTTCAGCTATGTTTAAAATGGCAGCTAAAAAGTTAAAGGCCTGTACATACTGTCTCCAACCACCGAACTTTTCGTCGGAAAGGACCGGTTCAACTACAGAATGACGTCACTCGCATCTTCTGAAAAGCATTACCCTGAATTAAAGTTCGGAAAGCTGCACGTCGGAAAGTCGGAACTCTCAGACGAAAAGTTTGGTGGTCGGAGACAGTATGGACAGGCCTTTAAGTTAAGGCATAAGAGCTGGTACTTAAGACAATCAAAATACACCCCTGAGTTTCTTGTTGTCTTGTCAAGTCTTCTCCTATGTTTTCTCTCTCCTTTTTCTCAGGGCTTCGCCCCAGGCCAGTGTAATAACCGAACCCCTGGATTAAAGACTGATTTCACTCATTTGGATTCCATAGAAGTCAGCATGTCTTCTGGAAGCATGTTGCATAGGGTGGATCTTAAATGACCTTTTTTAGATTTTCTTGAGTCTCACCCCCCAATTATGTTCCAATGTACAAAAAAATGCTTTGGTTAAAATTTGGTTGAATTTCAAGCATATTTAGAGGTAGCTCAATCAAGTCAAAGATTGTACATTTTATTGGTCAAAATCGAATTGCACTGCAGGCACATTTAAGTTATACATTACACATTATTCTTATACTAAGCACAGAAATTATAATTTTTAAGCTTACAAATCTAAACACAAATCTGATTACATGTTTGTCATATGTCAAACCAGAATTAATGTATTGTAGGAAATAGCAAAGCAAAGAATGACAATTGCTATTTTTCATTTAACATGCACAATGACATGTCTTTATTGCACACTCTTCAATCATACTCACAACACACAACAAGTACACAGCCCCACTTCCTTGTTTACCCCCAAAAACCCCGAAAGTCACTGCAGTATAGCAATTCAGTAGTTACTGATCAATTAAAGTTTGTTTACGGCTATCGGGATACTTGTGCCGATGGTTCTGCACAATTTGCAGCAAGTATTGGAGTTGGGACTCATCTTTAGTAATGAGACCTCAATATTCTTGTATTAGGTCAACCCCACACTCTGCATGATCATTGACAACATTCATTGCCTTCACTACAGCCAGAGCTTCTTGGTACTGTAGTCTACCCTGGGCTCCCACTCATCGGGATCAACGTCAAGGAAGTCATCTGGGAGATCCATCATTTTGAAAAGCACTTCAATGTTCTTCCTTGCAATTGTTCCAAGGTCAACAGTAATTCTCAGTTCATGATCTTCATTTCCATCTTTCATGGCTCTCACCATCAGCCTCTTCGTTTGCGCGCTCACTTGACTGTCAAACAATGCAAGTCCGACAATCTCTGGAGCAAAATACCATAAGTGATTGGAACACTTTTGAGAAGCAGCTTTAGACACTTCAGGATTTATTGATGAATATTCCAGCAACGATTTTAACAGCTGCCAAGTAATTTAGTGGAGCGCTGACAGCAACAGGTGCCATCATCCATGCCTTCACATAATTGCAAACTGCAAAAATGCACAAATCCATGCATGCTTTTTCTTCCCTGAAGGTCAGTTTGAATTGGCCATGAAACATCCAGATCTTCATACAATAAATAACCTTTGCCATCCAACGGGCATGATGGGTAGCTCCTGGAGCTCTGAACCGGATACCTCGAGCAGCGAGTTCATCAATAAATGCTGAGGTGTCTAAAGCTGCTTCTCAAAAGTTTTCCAATCACTTATGGTGAACAGGGGCATATGAAGAGAATTACTGTTGACATTGGAACAATTGCAAGGAAGAACATTGAAGATTTTTTCCAAGGTGCTTTGAGTGGGAGCCCAGGGAGGACTACCAAGAAGCTCTGGCTGTAGTGAAGGCGATGAATGTTGTTAATGATCATGCAGAGTGTGGGGTTGACCTAATACAAGAATATTGTGGTCTCATTACTAAAGATGAGTCCCAACTCCAATACTTGCTGCAAATTGTGCAGGACTATCGGCACAAGTATCCCGATAGCCGTAAACAAACTTTAATTGATCAGTAACTACTGAATTGCTATACTGCAGTGACTTTCGGGGGTTTTGGGGGTAAACAAGGAAGTGGGGCTGTGTACTTGTTGTGTGTTGTGAGTATGATTGAAGAGTGTGCAATAAAGACATGTCATTGTGCACGTTAAATGAAAAATTGCAAATTGTCATTCTTTGCTTTGCTATTACCTACAATACATTAATTCTGGTTTGACATATGACAAACATGTAATCAGATTTGTGTTTAGATTTGTAAGCTTAAAAAATATCATTTCTGTGCTTAGTATAAGAATAATGTGTAATGTATAACTTAAATGTGCCTGCAGTGCAATTCGATTTTGACCAATAAAATGTACAATCTTTGACTTGATTGAGCTACCTCTAAATATGCTTGAAATGCAACCAAATTTTAACCAAAGCAGTTTTTTGTACATTGGAACATAATTGGGGGGTGAGACTCAAGAAAATCAGAAAAAGGTCATTTAAGATCCACCCTAATGTTGCACAGCAAAAATAGCCTATCTACAAAGACAGCCTATCTTCAACCTACAAAAATAGCGTAAAAAATAACCGAAAATAGCCTATCTACAAGCTCAATAGCTACAAGTTTGTAGATAGGATATTTTCTGTCTGTGACGCATTGACAGTTTGTAGATAGGCTATTTGCGTTCTTTTTCTTTTCTTCTTTTTCTTTTCTTTTCTTTTTTTAAGATTAGAGCAAATGAAGTGGTCAAACTAGCAATATTATGTTTAGAAGCATCTTCCACAAAACCCTAGTGGTCTCGGATATTTCATAAAAGCGAAGGTTAAAGCCTTTGAACAATACAATATTACTAAAACATCAACATTTTACATATTGTGTTAATAGTGCAGCGCTAGACGAGGGGGGGGCCTCCTTTCACACTGATTCACAAATCCCATAATAGGACTTGGCCGTACATACACTTTTGTCAGATTTATTTTTTTGTTGCGTTCATCCAATCCATGCTAACCCATGAACCTGTATTTATCATGTATTGTGTAATGGCTTTGTGTTCCCAGCTGCCCAAGGAGCTGGAAGCCAGGGACGGCCTGGTGAGCCAGTGGACGTTTCCTGGAGAGTGCCGGCAGGTGGACGGGACAGGAGATGCCACCCAGCAGCTCAAATACTACATGGAACTCCTCCGAAACAGGGTACTTCCTGCCTATATTCATCCAACACTGTATGCCTCATCAAAGTTGGTATGGTGACTTTATACATTGTCAGATATTTGACTTCACTTTACTTTTCTCAAATACAGCTCAAGTGGAGTTTTTTTTTTACCATTAAAACACTTTTGCTGCCTCTTACTTTGAAGGGATGAATTTTCCTTGCTT
Source organism: Nannobrachium achirus (assembly GCF_963921795.1). Taxonomy (NCBI): domain Eukaryota; kingdom Metazoa; phylum Chordata; class Actinopteri; order Myctophiformes; family Myctophidae; genus Nannobrachium; species Nannobrachium achirus. The sequence goes on from NC_137828.1 coordinate 41,585,075, forward strand.
CCGTGCCGCTTCCTCCATAGGCCTTATTTTGAAGGGCCGGGCTGGGTTTTTGCGCTCAATTTTTTTCACTTTACTTTTTTTCAACTTTCAACATCTAGTCACGTCGGGACAGTGTGTTGACATGAAAGTGTGCAGATTTAGCTCAAAACATGCCAGCCTTGGGATCAAAATCTTTTTTTTTTTGAGTAAATGAAGTCTCTTTATGGGAAGATCAATTGATTTCTATGGAGGATTAGTGCATTAGTGATTTCAGTGCAAGCCCAATGTGTGTAGTAAACAAACCGTGGCCATGACAGATGCGCTATGGACAGCAGAGACGTACAGTAAGTCATAACAGTTTTTACTGTATTTACAGTAAGTGTGACGAGGTGCCTCGTCAACGGCGTCATGGATTAACCCTTTCATAACGCATCAACGGCACCATTAGTGTTAATGTGGAGAAAAAACAAAACCAACAAGAAAACAGAGTAGGAGGTAGGTGGTTTGAACGACAGTTTGAGGATCCAATGGAGTTAGGAGGTTTAGTCAGAAGTGCTTTTTAATACTTTTCATTGGTTCAATATTTGTAAAACCCACACAGAGATGTAAAGGGTGTTCAATAGCGCTGATAACAGAGATAGTTGGTTTCTGCCCGTCAGCGACGATATATTGCATGCCTAAACCACTGTATTATTAGGCCAAGGCATCCATGTTCACCAAAGACGTTCACCTGCATTGTTTTAGGCGTGAGTACCATCTTATGTTGATGGCATCTTGGCTTGAGTGCTAACATATGTTGACAGCACATGTCCTGCCATGCTCCTCCCGTATGGCTTTCTGTGTGTCTAATGGTACCCCGGAGGGGTAACATATATGGTAGGAACCCTCAGGTTCAAGGAAACAAGTTTAAGACACACACATCATAACCTTCATACCATAACGACGTGGAGCCCCCAGGTGATGTTTTATTGGCTCTCGTTACCATTTGAAGATTGTCAGGAATTCTGGTATTTATTGTACACTTCTTTTTCAAAGACGTGCGTGTTGTTATCTTGGTCAACGTTTGCCTGTTATCTCTCCTATGGTACCAACGTCAAAAGCATGGAATTGTGTACAAAACCTTATCCAACGACAACAAAATATCCTAAATGTTGGAGTCTGAGAGGCTAAGGGCAGATTCATACTCCACTTTTAGAGCCGAATTTATTTTCGGTTCGGCTCTGTCTAAACTACAATATGACGTCATTCAGGGGTTCGGGGGTGGCGGGTACCGTCATTAATTTGGCTGTTCGGTGCCACCGAGATTTTGTGACTCCCCGAACCGAAATAATTTGGGCTCTAAAAGTGGAGTATGAATCGGCCCTAAGTCTCATAAAACGGTGGTCCGCGGCTCGAATGCAGAACGAATAATGGACATTGACATCAGGGTAAAAAAAAAAACACTGCTCTGATATCTAGTCTCTCTTTTATCTTTGTCCACACAGTGGCAGGCGGCGGTGGGCTGCTCCAGTGCGGCGGAGCGCCAGCGGCTGTGCGAGCGGGTGTTCCAGGGCGGCGAGGAGGAGCTGGGCCTGCTGGAGGCGCTCAAGCTGCTGATGCTGTGGCGTGCCGTGGAGCTGCACGGCGCCATGCAGGGCGGGGGCGACGTGCCCGTGTTCTGCTGGCTGCTGTTTGCCCGCGACTCCTCCGAGTCGCCCCGCGCCTTCCTGTCCAACCACCTCAGCCACGTGGGCTTCAGCGGAGGGCTGGAGCAGGTAAAAACACCATGTGATGTGGGGGCAATTCTCGCTATTTCTACTTGTCATTATTTCGACTAAGGGTTAGGGTTAGGTTTTAGGGTTAGGTTTAGGCATAGTTTTACTGATGTTATGGTAAGGGGTTGGGTTAGATTTAGGCATAGTGGTTAGCATTCACCAGGTTAGCATTCACCAGCGTCGAACAAATGTTATGTCGAAATATCGACACGCTCCTGTGTTGTGGCTGATTCAACAAAAATGCCCTTTAAATCAGTTACTTCTTGAACCTTTTTCCGTGTCAAAGACCCCCCCCCCCCCCCCCAAATGTTACGTAGGTATTTGGCCATGTGAAAATGTCTTGTGCTGACTGGAAATGTTTTTAGCTTGGGAGCCCCATAAGAGAAGATTTTTCAACATTGTTTCAAAAATGTGGGCTGCGAGCTTGTGCTATTTTTGAGAACCACGGTTCTAAACCAATGTTCAAAATGCAAAGTTTTCTGAAAAATCAAACCTCGGTTCGAAGTGGAGCGGTGAATCTGAGCAGCTATACCCTGTGTGTGTTGCTAAATGCCTAAACTGTAAACTGTAAACTGTGCCTGTGAGTGAGTGGTGAGTGTGCCTGGCCTGCACAAAACAGCGCCCCTCCTTTAACTAGTGTGTTGTGTGTGGCCACTCAAGGTATTGCCAGGCTACGGACACGGCCAGCCACCCAGCCACCCACATACCCACGGACATACCTGTCTATTGGGAGCGCTTTCACCGCTCCAAAAAAGCTTTTACAGCATGTACGAGAAGCAGCGATAGGCGATGCTACAGGCAGTCATAATGGCCTTTTTTATCATCACTAATTATTGTGTACAAACAGCCCTTTCTCTTCCTACTTATACTTATTACTTGTGTTTGAGACGTGAGAGAAAGTGTTCACATCTGAAAATCAAACCTCGGTTCGAAGTGGAGCGGTGAATTTGAGCAGCTGTACCATAAGTGAGTGAGTGAGTGAGTGTAAACTGTGCCTGTGAGTGAGTGGTGAGTGTGCCTGGCCTGCACAAAACAGCGCCCCTCCTTTAACTAGTGTGTTGTGTGTGGCCACTCAAGGTATTGCCAGACTACGGACAGGGCCAGCCAGCCACCCACCCAGCCAGCCAGCCAGCCAGCCACATACCCACGGACATACCTGTCTATTGGGAGCGCTTTCACCGCTCCAAAAACGTTGCTATACAGTATATATAACAAAAATCTATGTTTTCCCGGTTTTAATGGGTTCACTTTGAACTGAATGCCATAGCCACGGGTGGCTCTTTTACTACAGCTTTTTACTACGGCTACGCAGTCGTCAACATGTTTTGTCTCAATGTATACAGTACAGTATATACGTTGCAGCGTGTTGTTTACACCTCTAGCGAGGGTTTCCTCGTGCAGCAGCACTGCAGGACAGAACACCGTTTACACAGGAATGAAAACACACAACTAACGGCTCCTCCCAGATTGGGGTGATAATCACAGGGTTTGTTGTCAGTAAAGCGTCACTTTGCCTGGAGAAAATATACACATTAGCCACTTAAAGATGCCTCAGTGACTTTCATGTACCAGGGATAAGAAACTGGGTCCCCCCACGCAAGTGCTGTAGGTAATGTTTATTACTTTCCCCCCAATTTTTTGTTGTTGCTTTTTACCTTTTTTTTTAAACAATTTAGTCATTGTACCAAATTATTTCTCCTACTTAATGTTTTCAATGCTGTTGTATCCAACTGACTCACCTACCAGTAGGGTGGCCATCCAGTTTTTAGCTGGACAGTCCGGTTTTTGACCCTGCTATCCTCCGCCCAGTGCAACCTCTGGCCGGACACCTAATTGTCCGGCTTTGAGAGTGATTAGGCTACAGTGCACTGCATGTGTTATTGTTTGCAATTCTCCCGTTTCACTGGTATAGAAAAATGGCAGATATACATACAGTATATATGGCCAAGACCTGAGGGCAAGTAGAACATGACCTGTACTTTCCCAACGGGCAAGTGCCTCTGAGACCTTAGTGTCAACCCGTGTATGCCTATCATAAAATACAGTAATTCATGAAGGGCCTTTGGGTGCATAAATAAAGGGGGTCTTAGTTTAAACTACTTTAAACCTATTTTGCAATTTGCTCTCAAAAGAACCTTTTTTCTGGTGTCATCTCATTTTCATGGAATGTTCCCTGGCACGTTGGGTTTGACTTGACACAATAACTAGTCCATGTTTGCCCCAGACACAGAGGTGGCAATGTGCCAGCCAATGTGTTAGCTACATTTGACGTTGTGACTTCCCAAACTGAATCAATACCACACAATCAGACCAGACACAATCACAAGCAAATAAGCCAAGGTCCACTTACTGGGGTGGTCTTGGCTAGCCTGGGGCCAGCCTATATACCATGCAGCTAACTAGTAACTGCGTATCCCCTCCATGTTTTAACCATAGGTTTTAACATGTGTGGGGATGAAGTCTAGCTCCAGCTAGGCTAGGTCTTGGCTACAGTCGGTTGGGGAGAAGACATAGAAATGAACGTGCCAAGACCACCACCCTTTTTTTAAAATATATAAATATACAAATGAGAGTCTTAATTTGAACGGCTCTTTGAAAGGGACGGATACCCAAGATCCAGCCCCCTTCAAAGACCCATAAATCCCATCTCTAAAAAACAAGTTGTGTAGTGCGTACGGGCCTTTACAGCCACAGGCCTAATTCAGGGAGTACACACTGAGTGCCTTATTAGTAAGAAAGAAAATCTGTAGAACACTATATAATTAGGGGGGTGGCACCACTCAGCTGAGTCATGGGATGTACATTTTTTTTTAAATGTTTTACCTTGTTATACACGCTGCGACTGTGAGTTTGTACTGTAGATAGACTATTTTCAGCATTTAACCAAGTGTAAAATCAGCCATTACAACGCCATCAAGGCCTGCAAAAAAATAAATAAAAAAATCAACCAAATCAACTGTACATTTAGTCGACTAAAATCTTGTGATATTTAGTCGACTAAAACCTTTCAGGTGACTAAAACTAAATGAAATTGTATTAAAAAGACTATGACTAAAGGCCAGTCCATACTCTCTCCTAAACCAAACCTTTCGTCGGAGAGTTTCCGACTTTCAGCTTTCCGAGCCCTAATTCGGGGTAATGGTTTTCAGAAATTCCAAGTGATGTCGTTTTTGTAGTTGAACCGGTCCTTTCCGACGAAAAGTTCGGTTTCGGAGAGAGAATGGACAAAAAAATGCTGTTGAAATTAACACCGTACGTGACTGCTTCCTTTCCTTGTGGCAGGTGGAGATGTTTCTGCTGGGCTACGCGCTGCAGTGCACCATTCAAGTTTACAGACTGTACATGGCCGACACGGAGGAGTTCCTCACGTACTACCCCGACGACCACAAGGACGACTGGCCCTCCGTGTGCCTGGTGACGGAGGACGACCGCCACTACAACGTCCCCGTCGGCGAGGAGGAGGAGGAGGAGGAAGCGGCCGAACTAGCAGAGGAGTTCACCTTGAGCTGATATTGAACCACTGTGGAGAATCTTCGGCCATGCAACACATCATTACACACACTCCTCAGGTTGATTTAACCCATTAAAGACCGGGAACACATTACTTTAATCGTTATTTTATGCTTCAGATATTAAAAAATAGTGGCACTAGTCTCTGTGCCGCGCTGTGAGCTTGTAGATCTGCCATTTTTGAAAAATCTGGGAAATCTTTGAAAACGTGAAATATGGAAAGGTTGAAAAAGTATTGACATTTTTTTACCCGATTCTATAAATGTCCTTCTTCTAGGGGTTCTCAAACTTTTTCATGTCAAGAACCCCCAAAATGACATGTACTTGGCCACGGACCCCCATCTCAAAATATTTTGTTCCAGGGACCACCCTGAAGCAAATATTTGAGTTACAAATGTTAAAAAGATATATTCAAAGATTTGCAAAACATTTCATGATTTTTCAAAAATAGCAGATCTACAAGCAGATATACAAGCTCTCAGCGCAGCACTCTGTGCCGTGCTGTGAGCTTGTATATCTGCTATTTTTCAATAGTTAAAGCATAAAATAATTCCTGAGGCCGATTCTACATAATTATCATCTCTGTCGGGTGAAAAATCTCAAATGTCAAATTAAAAAAACAGCTAAAGTACCGGTACACACACACAAAAAAAGAAAAACACACGCCATGGTACGGTGTCCAGCTACCAAAGCACCACTGTCTGACATCACACATCTATGATGTCAGACGTCAGTCATCTCCTTATATGGCCCTGTCTGTCTGGCTCTCTTTTATGCCCATATTGGTCTTCCATGTCCAGGCCAGTCTGTGACGTACTATGACATCAGAATAGACAGACATCAGACGGACAGACAGACATTCGGTAAATGAATAGTTAGATAGCGTCACTGTCAGGCAGAAAAATGCAGATTTTCTTTTTGTTTTCGCGTCACACACAGCATTCTGTGTGTTCTGCCGTATCCATATGGTAGCTTCTGTATCGATATGATTATCAGCAAGGAATACCATACGATTATTGCAGTAAATTGATGAAAAACGTGAAAATATGGAGCAACAAAATGCCTTCTAAATCCTAAGAGTTTTCTGTAAATTTTAAGTTGATATATATAGCTAAAATCTAAAATGACACAGATGCTTTTACCGGTCTTAATGGGTTAAGGTTAATACATTTATGCCAATTTGTTTCTCATCACGGCCATTTGAGAGACGCAACATAATCTGAGTTACCCATTTTGTGCCAAGTTTTTTAAGATATCCGGATCAGGCGCTGATGATGCCATCAGCTCGATCTGATTGAAATTGATTTGCCAAAATGTGCAAATTTAAGTTTACAGTTGGAAGAAAAAGCACATGGTACTACTTCATATCAGGAATGAACTCAGTCGATAGTGATTGTTTATAGAAGTCAAAGTCGGCACACTACAATGGTCTGCAGCACAACATCATTGAGAACAGAATCTAGATTGTGGGTTATTTACACTGGATAACTTTTGTCCTTTTGTTCGTACATAAGAGTGTTACATTTAATATATAATTTTTTCTTTATGTTAAATCATAAATTTACTAACGTGTAAAGTAGGTGTGGAGAGCCTGTGTGGAGAGACAAATTAGTAATTCAGAATTACTAATCCAGGTAATTTAGTCATCCTAAATCACCTGGATTAGTCCGATTTGAATTGAACTATGATTTTATCAGGTTTAACAGGAGGAGAAATGAAAAAAGATCAGTCGCTGTCTCTGTGTCAGAGGCATGACTGGTCGTGTGTGCGCGACTGCGCGTGCGAAAGACTCTCGAAGTCTAATATGTTGCCTTTAACCAAGCTGCTCTTGGAGAAAGAAAAAAAAAAGAAAACGTGCCAATGTTGCTACAAAATGCTGTGGACATTCTCAACCACCAGCCACTGGGTTGATCTACAGTAGTTAAAGCGTTGCTTGGTTCTCCATGTTGCCTTAGTAATTAATGCACAATAAAGAATGAACATTTTTAATTTTGGTTGGTGATTTTTCTTTTTCTTAAAGGAGAATTCCGGACTAGTTTTACCACAATTAATCTGACGTTATGATATTCCAGAATGATCGGTAGTTTCAGGCAGCTCCGACCGCCAGCGGTGGGATTTTGCGTTGAGTCGCTGTCACCTGACAATTCATTTTTTCTTTGTTCACACTTGACTTTCAAAAGGCGGAAATGTCTCCAATGTCTCTGTGGAGCTGCTGTAAAAGGGCGAACGGACGTTAGATCCCACCCCCCGGCTCAGAGCTGCGGTACGCTAGATCAGGGGTATTCAACGTTTTCAGGCAAAGGACCCCTTAGCTGAGAGAGAGATGAAGCAGGGACCCGCACTACATATTGTATAAAATTCTCCAGAGATTTTCTTAGACAGCTTAGACTTGTTTGACAGCACTGTTATCATGTTGGATTAATGTGTATTTTCAATTTAACCTCTTCTTTTCCCTCTACAAACCTCTTTGCCAAAAATAGCCGATCTATAAGCTTACAGCTTGCAGCGCGAGGCGTTGTAAGCTTGTAGATCTGCTATTTTTGGCCAATGTTCCACTCAGAATTGGCTAGGGTTCAAGTGGTTAATGTAAAAAACATGATCTTATCACACAAAGATTTGGCGGCCCCCCTGTAGTAACTCTGAGCACCCCTTAGGGGTCCCGGACCCCCTGCTGAAGACCCCTGCGCTAGATTTTGCGCTGATGGATTAAGAAAAGCACTAGTCCGCAATTCACCTTTAAGGCCATTTCCTTACCATTAATCCTGAGCAAGTGAAGGCGATGAGCTAACATTCACAGTTATGCCGTTTGAAGAAAAATTGTTCTTGCTTTGGTGAAATAAACCTACATTTTGCTACAAGAGTATGAGCCTATTCTTTCACCTACACATTGGTATGATTGAGGTCTCTTAGACAAGCAAATAATAAAGCAATTTATTTGCCAAATAAGGCCTATACAGTATATACAGTACATAATATGACAGTCTGAATACGCTACCAGGAAAATAGAATTGCTTGGCAAAAAGAGTAGTCGATATGGACACCCAGACTGCATGGAAAGTGGACAATCATAGTAATATTCATTAATTAACACGCAATGATATAATGAGGGATTCCTGATCCCTCTGGTCAATTAAATATACATATTGCATCACCCATATAAAACAACAATAGTCTGTACACCATGTTATGTAAATTACGATTGCACCGCCCAACAAGTCTCCACAAAAGTATATCCCCATACTTTTTAAGTCAACCAAGGCTCTGTTGCTTTATCTTATGAAAAAAAAGAAGGAAAAACTAAACAAAATAATGAGCTTTGTATTTTTGTCAAGTCCACTACCACTCTACAGACATTTACTTTGTGTGCGGAGGAGTAAAACTTCTCCTTTGTCATTTGTCCCTTGTTTTTGATTTACCAGTAAACACATGAAGGTTTAATGCAACCCTCTGATGCAGAACTTCTTACGTTGAATTGTCCGGAGGATCGGAAGACATCAAGGTATTTACATTGATGAATAAACACTTTGGAGGTGTGCATGGCTTTCTTTACAGTGTGCATCAATGGCAGATTAGGTCAACATGTAGAAGACAACGATCTTCAAAAAAAAGAACACCTTTTTCTCAATATTATTATTGGTGTGATAGTTCATTCAATGGTTTAAAGTTCGTTTCACGGGAGGACCTCGCAAAAAAATGGAAATCATGCTTGACGGGGGTCCTCTTCCCTTTTCCAGTACTTGTAACACTTCTGTGGGTCGTCTGTCTCCACCTGGAAACCTTCCACTAAGCCTCCTCTTCCTCGTGCAGCTCCTCTATGGCCTCCATCTGAGTCCGGGAGCACACCTCGCTCATGGGGGCCGCGTCCTCTCCCTCCACCACCAGATCATTGGACATCTCGCTGTTTTTCTGTGGGAAACACGATACGGTATCACTTTATTATCAGCTCGCACTGAAATTTGTCTTGCGACAGGTGTAGTTTGCTTTCAGGTTGCCCGACGGGGCAAGTGCTTGTTTGAGAGGGGACTCAACCGTTTACAAACACAACACAAGATATCTGTCTAAACACCTGAACGTGGCCAGCGCACCCTGTCTTCTGTTCTGTGGAATGTAAAATAAGAGCACTGTTGACCTATAATGTCCTGTTTTCACTGTTGCTACACTAAAAAATATAAAATAACAAGTGCGAACCCATAGACATGGGTATGGACAATTTACTTTTCGGGCGAGTTCGGGCAAGTTCCTCTGAGACCGTGACGCGAGTCCAGGGGTGCCTCAGAATTCTTTGATAATAGTTTGGAATTCATCCATATTTTACTTCAGTTTAACCAGTTAGATCTGTGGTGACACCGACCGAAGTTGCACTTTGCTGCACGTTCTTTTTCGATCTACACCAAATCTCTGAACTTGTAGATCGGCTATTTTTGACCCCCCAGAGTGGTTATATGTGGAGTATAAAATGATTTTAAACCTGTCCTATAATGGAAACGGATATTCTCTCAAGTTGTATTTGTGACACATGCTGTATCTTGGGGAGGGGAGATTAACATATTTACATACCGCAATATGACATAAATATAAGGTCCTATAAAGAAACAATGTTACTGGAAACATTATTTAAAGGGGTGACCTGAGACAATAAGGTCTGAGAACCCCTGCTGTAACACACATTTGACATAAGACAGAGAAACAAAACCATAATAAAAACATGAAGACGAGAACAGAACAATGTCCACTGCTCGGCCTAACCTTGTGATGGCCAGACTCTACATTAAGCCTTTGTCCACAACCACAGTGGTGTCAAGAAAGGAATGAGGGGCATGGCTTTAAGTAGAGGTTTCATGTTTTCACACTTGGGGCAGAGACTATGGCGTGAATGCCTGTGGCTGTAGCAAGTTTGAGTGATTTGTGATTCGTATATCATCCCATGCATCGTAATTTGTAACGTGGGAAAGTATTGTCAGGGACACAGGTGGTTACCGTACATCTACAACTTTTCTTGGACTGCTTCCAGTCACCCATATGTCTAGAATATGTTGACCTCGGATGCTAACCAGGACAGACAACACAACACAATGGCTGCAGAAGGCTCCCGCTACAGTTAGAACTATGGTGTGAATGCCTGTGGCTGTCGCAGGTTGCAGAGGGTAAGTATTTGTCAGGGACACAGGTGGTTCCAGTACATCTACATTTTTGGGCTGATTCCAGTCGCCCATATGTCTAGAATCTGTTGAACCTACGATGCTTACTAGGACAGACAACACAACAGCCTGAAGAACTTATTCTCACCTGTTGTCTGTAAACATAGCAAGCAGCTATGGCAACCATGGTAGACTCCCCTATGAAACCAGCCAAGAGAGATCCCACCCCGAGCGTGGCCCCGTGAACCCTGAAAACGGACGAGAAGCATCAATATTATTTACCACTCACCGTCTGTCTGTCTGTCTGTCTGTCTGTCTGTCTGTCTGTCTGTCTGTCTGTCTGTCTGTCTGTCTGTCTGTCTGCCTGCCTGTTGCATATTGTTAGCCTCATATAGCATCATTGCCTAAGTAATTCTTTAGTCAAACTGATATTCATGCCTAACTCTCCTAAGCACTGCTGCTTCATTGTGCCTTATTGTCTATGTCAATCCGAATGCTTGTTACATACCAAAATCAAGTCATTTTAAGTCAACTTTTTCACTTTACACATTATTCTTTATGTAATGTTAAGTGGAGAGTAAAGTTAGGCAGAAATAAATAATGGCAGATAAACATGACGTAGGCAGACATTTATTTTTCTTTTCATATTTTCTGTAAACCAGGGGTAGGCAACCTTAGGCACGGGTGGCAACATTGGCACAGGGGAGGGTGATCACTGGCACACTGGCATATGTTTTTGTTTTTCTTTTAAAATGAAATATAAAAAAAAAAAAAGTTTAGTTCAGTTAAATTAAATTAAGTCCCCTCACATCTATATACAAATACTCCTGCACATAATTCTACATTTGTGAGGTAGTTTGGGAGATAGGTGGGTTATTGCTACTGATCATTATATCTGGGGGGGAGAAAGAAAAGTAAAGGTTGTTATGTATATGGACTATCAAAATGGTATGATGTGGTATACACTGACTATCAAGAAAATGAAAACATGGCACTTCATGTCAAAAAGGTTGCAGATCCCTGCTGTAAACCTTAAAGGGGTCATGACATCAAAAACATAACAATTTTCTTTGTGGCTTTTTTCATGTTTCCTGATCTCAATTAAACCCAATAAAATGCACATTCAACATTCTGTGGTTTTTCTGTAATCTGTAGTTTTTTGAATAATAAGGCTTTTTGGGTGTAATTGAGGTCAGGAAACATGAAAAAAGCCACAAAAAAAGTATTATTATTTTTTTGATGTCATGACCCCTTTAAAAATATGTCTCAGGCAATTATGTTGATAATCTGATCTATTTTGATCGGTTCTCAAGAAAGCAGCGATAACAGGTATCGCAAGCAGTGATACCAGGAGCCCCGCAATTGTCCCATTCCCAACAGGCACATCCCAAGCCATTGCCCCTTAATTTAACTCTGAAAGTGTCTTTTTACAATCTTCAGAGTTAAACGAACACTTAAATGCTACTATATGTATGGAGGGACTTTTTTAGCCTTGTGTTTGGTGTTGTCGGACGTACCATTCATCATAAGTTAGGGAAAAAGTGAGTAATGCCACATCTTAGTCGATGAGGAGTCATCCCTATGTTCCCAAGGTTCTATGTTCCCCACTTACCTAAGGAGTTAGGGTTTAGGTTTAGGGTTAGTGTTAATGTAAGGGCCGATTCATACTCCACTACTCCAGACACATTTATTTCGGTTCTGCAAAGACTGAATTAAAAGTAATCAACAAACTATAATATTAAAAACAAATTGCCTAAATAGTTAATTTGTTTGAAAATAGGCAACCTACAGGGCGTTGTGAGCTTGTAGATCTACTATTTTCACAAAACGTATAGGTGGAACCGAGTCAAACCAAATAGAATGCCTCAACTCCTACAATTCCAAGTGCTTGTCAGGGTTGAGGGGGGTGAGAACCGGTGCCGTAGATAATAAATAAGGTAGGACTCAGCAAAGGAGACAAAGTGTTAAAACGTACCCCATATAAGGCAGCACAACCAGACTGATGATGAGGACAATGAGCCGTAGAGCCGAGCTCGGGGCCAGCACAAAGGTCTTTTTCAGGGTCATGAGCCATCCAGTCAGATGAGCCCTAACAGTCACTGCACACAAACACAAAGGAAAGATCACCCCAGTGGCACACAGACAACTTATATCATGTCGTATGCTTCGCACGCCGGAAAGAACACACTTTCAAGTTAAACAAAAAGAAAAAAAACGTTGACGATCAGTTGAAAATTGGGAAATAAATTAGCACCCGGCGCAGTGGCAAAGTCCCTGCCACGGAGGTTGTAGGTTCGAATCCATTTCATTCCAATTCCTTTTAAGTATCAAATGATTAAAGGACAACTTTTGGTTTTTTTTACCACAAGGGTTCATATTTCAGATTGTAATTAGAGAAAAGAAGAGTGTTAAAATGTTTTCATTTACTGCTTTAGACATTTTAGTATTTTTATTTCAGTGGTTGGGGGCATGTGTACAAGTGGCTAAATATGTTTTTTTTGGCACAATAAGCTGACAATTTCTTTGTTACTATTTACACAAGCCCCCAAGTCACATCTGCCCATGAAAGATTGCGGTGCATCTTGGGAATGGGCTTATTGTGTCTAAAAATACATATTTAGCCACTTGCATGCATGCCCCCAACCTGGGGGCGTGCATACAAATCAAAATCGTTAAAATCACTAAAATGATAGAAGTATATGAAAACATTTTAACACTCATCTTTTCTTTTCTCACGGGAGAAGGCTAATGTGTACTCTGACAAACGGCCGCAAGACAAAGAAATCTTTTGTTTGTTTTTGTCATTTTTACAAAGTTGACATTAGCCTTGTGTGATTTGGGTCTTTTTTTAAATTCTTACCTGCAGGGGCGTCACAAGGGGGGGGGAGTGGGACTGAGTTACTAGGGCCCAAGGTGGAGGGGCTTTAACTATTGAAAAATAGCAGATATACAAGCTTGCAGCGTGGCTGCAAGCTTGTAGGTCTGCTATTTTTTCATGAAAATGGGTGAAAATCTTTGAATAAATGTATTTTTTAAACGGACATTTGTAACTCAAATTTTGCTTCTGGGGGGTCCCTAGAACTAAACATTTTGAGATGGGGGTCCGTGGCCAAATACATACCATTTTGGGGGTCCTCGACATGACAAAAAAAAACCTTAGAAGGATTTGAAATATTCAAAGACTTTTCAAGATTTTTCAATAGTAAAAGCACAAAATGATGCGTAATAATGCGTTCCCAGTCTAAATGGGTTAAACCCCCTCCCCCTATGAAGAACATTCATGGGGGGCCCGCGGTGAATCCTTGTACCCGGGGCCCAGAATTTGGTGCGACACCCGTGCTTACCTGGCAAAGGAAAGAAGGAGAAGAGTCTGAGTGGAACCACACAGAGGTCAGCGAAAGATTCGTCCACTCCGATGATGTCCACCAGGATTTTCTCTGATAAATGAGGAGTCCAAAATATCACAAAGCAGAGCTGGGCAAAACAAAACAAAAGAAATGAATGTAACAGTTAGGGCTGTCACGATTATACCATTTTACCCCCACGATTAATTGTCACTCAAATAATTGCGATTAACGATTTAATTGTTTTTGTCGTTGATATGACACATAACTTAAATATACAAAGAAATGACTGTCATATTTGTCAACTTTATACTTAAAAAAGAACATTGATAGTGGAAATAGCCGATCTACAAGCTCACAACTGTTTGAAAATATATTAACATTTTTCAACATGGAAACGATTATGACAAAATAATTGCGATTATGTAAAATAATAGCGATTTGACGATTATGTAATAATTGTGGGCGACTGAGTTTTGGGGGCGAGCGTTTACCGTCTCAACAATTAACATATTATGTCAAGTTGTCAACATACTGGTTATGTGGGCCTCCACGGGAGTATGCCTGCCCAGCATGCAGGGGCGTCACAGGGTCTTAGATAGTGGGGGGGATGATTGAAATATTGCGTTTTTTTATCCGGCTTTGAGTGTTTTTATTGCGGTTTCAGGCGATTTTCAATGGGGTGATTTTTCCCCACACAATGGTATAAGCCAGGAGCAGCAAACAGTTCCATAGTTAGCACACAGCACAGCGCACACACACGCACGTCTCTCACACACACACTACAAAGATTGTTCTGTTCCCATGTTAGATTCAATAGGCTATTACTGTCAGAAAAAAACTGCATGGCGGTTTGCAAATAAGTCATGCTTTTTGCATACACAGCGGCAGCATTTTAAGAAATATATGTCTCCAAGGGGGAAGGAGGGAGAGAGAGAGAGACCTTTTAAAAAAAAAACTTTATCCGAACGAACTGTCATGATGTCAATGTTGCATGCAATGTTGTTTACATATGCCTGGAGCCTCGCGGTTCTGTATTGAAACTGGGAGACTGCTTCCGGAAGGAACGTAAGCACAATGGTGGGGGCCAGTGGGCCTGGCAATATTAATAACCCCATATTTCTTATGTCACTGTAGGCTAATGAATCTATGGAGACAGTGAGTCTATGGGAACCAAGCTGATATTCATTGGTCTTCTGCTAGAGAGGGTGAGATAACACCTCTTTTGTTTAACAGTGCCTCAGTGAATCAGTTTAATTGTATGTTTAACATATATTTGTTGAAGTTTATGTGTTGTTGATTTTTAGCTAAACAAATTACCACGATGACTAATTAGTGTAAAGTTGACATAAGAGGAATGTATGATTATGTAACTAAAGAATGTAATTTGAACGACTGTGTCAACTGAGGTATATTTGCCATGAGTATTCCAACTAATAATTAGTTGACAGGCAGCCTGTACTGATTAGTCATTCATTTTCAGTCTAATTCGTCTCAAAATATACAACATGGGCAAGGAGGTTGGGAGCGCTTGGCTGTAGTTTCGGTAACGAGAGGTTGCGTTTGTGTTGATGAGAGAGCCAATTTGCAGTGAGAAAAAAAAAAAAGCCCGGCCGGCAAAAAAGGTGGGGGGGATGAGTTCACGTTTTTATGAAAGTGGGGGTGTTCCGTCGTACTCACAATGAATGGTGGTGACGCCCCTGCCAGCATGCCATGGTAACCAGATCAGATGGAGCATGTTCAGAAATGTGCCTGCCAATACATCACTGGCATTTGCCAGGGCATATTCCAGTTAACCAAGATGGTACTAGACCAAACCCTCTCACTAGTCACTACCCTTCCCCCAAGATTTGCCTTAGGCCTTCTACACATGCGCGCGCGCACACACACACACACACACACACACACACACACACACACACACACACACACACACACACATTACATAGACTTCCATTCATTTTTATGCAAGTCCTGTAGCCTTACCCTAACCCCTAACCCTAAACCTAACCCCTAACCTAAACCTAAACCTAACCCTAACCCGTAAACTAACCCCAAAATGTCACCACCACAACTCCTTTTGGTACTCACAGGTGATGGCAGGTGAAGTACACACACACACACACACACACACACACACACACACACACACACACACACACACACACACACACACACACACACACACACATCACCACCAGAACCCAACTATTCAGTCGGCAAACCAGAAGTACCACTCAACTTTAGATCCTCATCCAAATGAGAACTGAAAGTTACACAGACAATCGCCCATCCCTTTCCTAACAAGTCTTTTAAATGCCAGCTTAGAATAGAACGCCACATCCTAAACGTACTCATTATTGTTCTCATAATTGCTATTTATGTGTATTAGTGCTTTTATGTTGGGAATATTGTAAATATTCACATTTTGTAAACTGCCCTGTGAATGTGCCATGAGAAAAACAACCACTTGAAACTGTAACATACAGTACGCAATGTTGCAAAACCACTCTCAGATCCAGTACGAAGCTCTTGAAACTATGATATGAATCTACTGTACTACACGTAGATTCCGTGTAGTCACCTGTTGGCATTCCGCCCTAGTCATGAAGGATTGACGAGATTAATTTGCCTGTCTAAACGTTGTGGTTTTTGAATAAGCAAATCAACTCTAGCCCGAAGCCACTCCAGCACACATCAGTTTTACTTCTAATGTTGTGGTTAAAATACCCTGATCTGCCATCTGTCATTATGTGAGCAATACGGAGGGAAGATAATTACTGATGTGTATATGGTACAAACTAAGCTGCCGTTTCCCCCTGATTCATGTGTGGTTTCCCTAAGCTTAAGGTGAGACATCCACACTCACTCAGTGTCCCGCATACTTTCCACAAGTGCTGACAGAAAATCATTTACTTCTGTTTTTCTTGCAGATCATGTTTTCCATGCTATATATATATACAGTATATATATACATTATGTGGCACTGTTTCTCACAGATCTATTCCTGTGGGTCGCGAGTGGATACAGTGCTTTTATTTTTTGGTTTCCGTTTTTTGTCATTAATTATTATTATTTTCAAATATCTTCTGAAGATTTCACAAAAGGTTTCATGAGTTGAAAACAAATTAGAAATAATTTCATGAATAAAATGCAAAAAGATGATCAAAGACATTCCCTAAATTAGAAAACAAATGTACAAACAAATTGCAGATCTGCTATTCACTTGGTTGGATCCCAGGCAAACATCACATTGATCTTTTGGGTCTTGAGCTAAAAGGTATGGGAACCAATGGTATATGGCATTTCTGTACTATAGTACAGGGGTCTTCAACAGGGGGTCTGGGACCCCTAGGGGGTCCTCAGAGTTACTACAGGGGTTCCTCCAAATCTTTGGGTGATACAACCTTTTTTCCCCTCTTTTATATTAACCACTTTAACCCTAGCGTCCATATTCTGAGAACTTTAGCCGAAAATAGCCGGTCTACAAGCTTGTAGATCTGCTATTTTTGAGAGGTTTGGTGTAGAGGGGAAAAAGAGCAGACTGAGTACAGAGTGAAAGGTCAAGTATTGACGGTTCAAGTGGTTAAATATCTGAAAACACAAATTGACATGAATCCAAAATACACTAAACTATAAGGTATCTATGGGTTGTGGGGGTCCCTGCTTCATCTCTCTCTCGACTAAGGGGTCCTTGGCCTGAAAACGTCGAAGACCACTGCTATAGTACACATTTTCTGCTTTCTGCTTGCAATGTTTACAGACAACAGGTGAGAGTTATGAACTATATTCATGTTTCTGCACTGAATTCTTTGTTCTGTGAGATGCTTCCAGGAACGAGTCCTGACACGACTCGGGTCATCATCCTGAGCTGATGTTTTCTTTCCCCAACAACCCTGTGCCGTGGGCCTGTGGGCCGTGCCCGTCCCAGGGTCTACGTATCTGTCCCATCATGACATGCTTTGCCTCGCCACGCCCACACATGCTTGTTTACAACTACAGATCTGGCATGTCAGCCAGCCAGCCACCTCCTCTCACTCCACCTAGAGATTCAATCTTGGCCACAAACTTCCTGTTTTTCCTCTCCACGTGAAGACAACTTCAGCTAATCGTTTAATCTAACCCTCCACATATATACTGTATTATATAGTATATCCTTGCTTATCTCCACATTTAAACGTGTTGTGTTTTTATAAACGAATGCCCTACTTCAATGGTTCTCAACCTTTTCAGGCCGCGACCCCCAAAATAATCATATTTTAACTGGGGACCCCCTCACCTTGACGAGCACTAAGAGTTGAGGAATTACATTTTGTATAACACTGTTCTATTGTGAAAATAGCAGATCTACATGCTCACGACGCCTCGCATGAGCATGTAGATTGGCTATTTTCACAATATCTGCCGCTAATATTTGACAATTTGTCCAATGTATAATTTGTCATTTTAGAGGTATTAAAAAGTCCTTAAATTGTCACTTTAGAAATGTGCATATACCCTCTAGATACTTAAACTTTATGTTGGTTTGTTTACTGTTGAGTGAGAAAACAATGTTGCACATTAAGCTAATCATCTGGGGACCCCCCAAAATAATGTGGGGACCCCCCTGGGGGTCCCGACCCACAGGTTGAGAACCACTGCCCTAATTGATCGTACTAAAGCGCCACACAAAACTATCCAAAATAGCAGATCTACAAGCTTGAAACGTGGGCGAAGCCTTTAAATTTGAATCCTGACCGTTTTGGTTTCCACCCGGCAGAGACGATACATAAATCATTTTACCAAATGTGTACAAGCACTTCATGGTGCAGTATATGGATGTTTTCATTTCTAAGCAGATCTTTGAAAAATCTTAGGCAATAACATTTTGTTGTTTAAAAGTCAGCAGCAAGCAGCACTCATTAATTGCTGTAAAGCACAGTACACTTTGCGAAGACCTTTTTGAATGTGTTAGCCGATACGTTTTACGTGAATACCTACTTTATTAAGCTCCTAAAACCTGAGTAGTGTGTTGGGAACAAAAACACCACCACAGCCTTCTCACAAATTCCACTCTAATGTGTGTGTGTGTGTGTGTGTGTGTGTGTGTGTGTGTGTGTGTGTGTGTGTGTGTGTGTGTGTGTGTGTGTGTGTGTGTGTGTGTGTGTGTGTGTGTGTGCGCGTGCGTGCGTGTGTGTGTCTCTCTCTCTCTCTCTCCCCTTCTGTGCAACCTGAGACCCTGGTGGGTCTGTTTAAAGAAAAGTACACTCAGCCATGCCCACCAGTACATTGTGAAACTCACAAATTCAAACACTGGTGTACCTGTACTGTACCAACAGCGTAATTGGTGCCAGATTTCTTTACTACGAGGGACTCAGAACCTTTCCGTTATAGGATTCTTTTCTTATGTTCTTTTACATTAACCACGTGAACCCTAGCATCCCTATTCTGAGGAGAAATAGCAGATCTACAAGCTCACAAAGCTCACAAAAGGCGTTGTGAGTGTGACCTTGTAGATGTGTCTATTTTCTGCAAAGAGGTTTTGTGTAGAGGGAAAAAAGAGCAGACGTAAGCAATTTACCCCGAGTGAGAGGACATTATGCTCTGATAATGTCCTGTGTTAGGGTGTTATCGGACGAGGCGAAGCCGAGTCCGATAACACCCTAACACAGGACATTATCAGAGCATAATGTCCGACCCCGAGTGGTAAATAGCTTTTCTACCACTTTTTCCCTTATACATGAAAGAAAACACATAGTTGTAACTTGCAAGGATCTTAAGTTACAATCATTATTGCCTATAAAACTTCCGCGAGACAGCAGATAGTTCCACCAACAACATCTTCTACTCACCAACAGATGGCGCCAACTCCATACTAATCCATGCGTCTAGCTTACAGCTAAGCTAACGTCAGTTAAAAGCACCGTTCCGGCCGTAAATAGAGGCTGTTCGCTTCCAGAAAGGCATAGGTTCAGAGAAAAGGGGCTTTAAAGTTGGCGGATTGCATTGGATCCAAATAAATCGGCGACGATAGTACGCACGTTAGTAAACATAGGACCGCTGCGACCTTCATTTGTTGGTTGGGGGAAAGGTGTTCCGACTACCTCCTGAAGTCCCCGGATGTACACTGAGGCGCATTGATCTCGGACAAGTCCGCACACAACTTTGCGGCAGTTGTCCTCTCATAACCTCCGGAATTTAGCCAATCAGAATCCAGTATTTGAACACGTGACTCGAAAAAGTGGTAGAATAAGTAATAACTAAACAGCCAAAGGTCACAGTCATGTTTACCAAGTATTGACGGTTTAAGTGGTTGGACACATTAACATGAATCCAACACTGATGACTGTCAAACTAGTCTATGAAGCCATCTATGAAATCTAGGAGAAAGTTCAAACTGCAACAAACTTTAATACAATGTAGTGGGGGGTCTCACGCCCTGCTTCATCTGACTCAGCTACAAGGGGTCCTTCCTTGGGCTGGAAAAAAACCTGGTACAATCAAGCAAGACAGGTTTCAAGAGTGATTTAGTTGTACTGGTAACGTGACAGGGGTCGACTGCAAGGAGGCGTGGAAAAGGTTATGTCAAGCGTGTCCCCACTGAACAGTGAAGGAGGGAATGTCCTAGCTGCTGCACATTAAACCTGACCGGCCTGCACACACATTGTCATCTTATCCGCTACACAGTACTGTAGGAGCAGAAACATGGCGGGAGAGACAGTGGCGTCCTTGTCTAGTCTAGCACAGTTGGTTGTTTTTAGTTTTTTTCTTTTTTTTGGAGAAAGCCACTAAAGTCCCAAAGTCGGTGTTCTCAGTGTCTTCAACGAGAGATGAAGCAGGGACCCCCACCACCTTTTCATCGATTCCATATAGTTTCATTGTTTGACAGCATAATCATCAGTGTATTTTGGATTCATGTTAATTTGTGTTTTCAGATGCGTATTTAACTACTTTAATTGTCAATACATAACTTGACCTTTCTCTCTGTACTTAGTCTGCTCTTTTTCCCCTCTACACCAAACCTCTTTGTCGAAAATAGCCGATCTACAAGCTCACAACGCCTCGCGCTGCGAAACGTTGTGAGCTTGTAGATCTGCTATTTTTGGCTTAAGTTCTCAGAATAGGGTTCAAGTGGTTAATAGAAAAACAATAGAAAAAGGTTTGGAGGACCCCCTGTAGTAACTCTGAGGACCCCCTAGTTAGACCACCTGTTATGGAGGAGTTAACACAGCAAAATCAAGTTTCAAGGTCGCCTTACAGTAGCTGCATTGTGTCAGGAAATCACCACAATTTATTATATCCACATGGTGAAATTTTTTCAGCATGATGAAAGTTCTGCTAACAGTTTACACAGGCCCATATTCCAGACACACACTGTAGACTGCAACAGTACTATACATAGAAACTAATGGCAACGCCTCTTTTCTATTTAAATACCTTCGGGGCACTGACGCCATTACTCTGTGCCAGAAAAGAGATTGTGGCACTAAATGTGTGAGTAGCGACGACGAGAAGCTCAAGAGCATTCATCGTGGGCGCCAATGTCCTAGTGGTTGAGGCGCATCCCACATATGGGCTCTAGTGCCACCTGACAGCGAGTCGTGGGGTTCGATTCCCGCGCGCGGCACCCTTTTCCGCGTGTCACTTCCCTTTTCTCTCCGGTTTCCTGTCAATCTAACAGTCTCTAATCTAACACATACTCTAACAGTCTGTTCGTACTGTTGCCATCAGGGAAGAGGTGTTTCCCATTGTTACCTTCTTGTGTGCTTATATATGGTGCACTGTCCTTGTTGTTTTACGTTTGAGAGTGAACCAAGACAAATTCCTATCAACTATGTTGACATGGCAATAAAGTTATTGAATCTTGAATCTTAAGAGTATCAGAGCCAGCACAAGCAAACTGACAAACAGTTTCCTCAGGCTGCAAGACTGCTAAATAAGTCTAAACAATGAATAGTTTCTGTGGTATTACGGCCTTGTACGCTGATCTGGGTTTTTAAACTGTCCAAAACCTTTTAGATGAGTTTAGTATTGTTATTTATGTACTGTGTTTTATTTCTGTGTATTATGGAGCACCCCCAACCAAAGATTCTCACAGTGCATGTACTTGTACACCCTTGTGACAGTAAACATCTGAAATCTAAACTGTCATATCCAAATAAAGGCAGAAAAGCCCCCAAAATATGTCCCCAAAAAAATGGCTTTCATCTTACCGTAAGTGACAGAGCCAGACAGCAGAACGTAAACTTTTTAATGTGCGACTTGGTGACGGGGCTGCCAGAGTTCAACTTATTGCTAGGATTGTTCTGTAGGGTTAGAAGAAACAACACAAGTTAAGTGACATGCAAAACATTGCCAGAGGGGCTGCTATAGAGATCAAAACATGCAGGAGGTGTTTGTTTTCACCTTGTCAAAGGCAGGGTACACTGCTCTCAGCTCAGTTAGCCAGCCGTAGGGCATGTGACCCACCGGATATGTGGCGGTGAGTACAGCTACAGCCTGTAAACAAAACAGAGAAGAGTAGAACCATAAGTCATGGTACTTAAATAATTTAACGTTCACAATACCCGGCTCGGCTACGCATGCCTGCCAAACTAATGACAAATGACGCAGAAAACGCATACATCAGAGCCACACATGTGTGTTACTTTCCCAGTGGGCATGGGTGTGGTGTTCTTTACTTCTTTTTTTTCCTTTTTTTTTGCAGGTTTATGATCCGATAACGGCCTCTAGGCATGTCATTGTCTCCATGAAACAACAACAGGCAGTGTCAGGGAACAGTTGCACCACACGGGAATGTTTTCACTTCAGTGTAATCATCCTCTGGGTTTGAGTTCCACACATGAGTATGGTGAATCACCCAAACCACTGCCAGCTCGCCGGTGTTGTGAATGATTTCCAGTTCATTCCGGTAAACAGCTTTGTATTATTGTCTCTAGCAGGTAGGGTCCCTGGAAGCCAGAAAGCTCCAGAGGGAGACCGGCTAACATTTTTTGGCGTTTTTATCCGCAATAACTTGAGGGGGGTGAGTCAGCCCCACTGTTCCACCGCAGCTTGTAAAAGCTCCTAGTAATGATATACAGTAATATTTCATATTAGGCAATGGTGTTTTTAATGTTTTGGCTGTTCAGATATACAAAGGTATTTCTGTCAGCATGCACTTACGCAATGACATACATTGACATGTTCCTACATGGTTATTACCAAAGATAATTTGTGTTAATCTTCTAGAATAAAGTAATTCTAATTACACACCTCACAAACAATGACTGCCTCACAAACCTACAAAGCAAACTTAAATCGACTATAGTTGCTGGGCCAATAAGGCTAGCATTGAGAAAAGTAGAGCCTACACTCCAGCTACTGTGACAACGTTTCAACCATCTATAGGCTAGGGACATTCTTCAGGTCAATATTGACCTGTAGAATATCCCTAGAGGGTCGAAACATTGTCAAATGTTTCTTTTCAGTGTAGCTTGAGTGTGGGCTGTACTTTTCACAATGCCTCAGTGTAGAGGTCTTCGGACCTGCCCGAGATCCGAAATTACTCGCGATCCGACCCGCCCCAAGCCGGGTAACGGGGCCATTTCCGAGCATTTACCGCGGGGCGGGCCGGGGCCGTCTGCCCCGGTTCCTGGGTATCTGATAGTGAAGTCGCCGGTTCCTGTTACCCGAGTGGAGCCGAGTCAGGCCGAGATTGAATGAAAGAGAACGCAAGAACTGCACCAAATAGATAACGCCACACGATGGCACTAAAGATGCAGCATGTAATCTGATGCATTGGTTGTGAGAAGTTTAGAACTCACTCACAGTCACAACAACACTGTATCAGTTGGATTGTTATTATTATCAAAGATTGTTGATATTAACGTAATGTTTTGGTTAATGGTTTACAATGGAGTTGTCATTGCGTGTTGTCATGCTCTGCAGAGCAAAATGGACACTCAAAGCAGAAAGATATAATGAACAACACATGCGACAGAAAACGATAGCATTAGCATTGGCTAGCCAAAGAAGAAGGAATAAAAACATGGATTTATTTGTATTTACAAACTGTCCGCATTGACTTACTGGTCTGGGAAAAGATTATTTTTTGACGAGAGGCACAGCGGCGCTGACAGCAACAGCAGCAGCTGCAACCATGGCGACGTCGTTAGGTAAGAAAGACGTCTCATACAACTCTTAATATAATAACGTTGGCATTATTTCATTTCAGTGTTAATGAGTGAACCCAAATGGAACCACAAGGATACATTTTGTACTTTCCGATTCAATGTGCTTTCAGGATTTTGCTGTGTCAAGTAATGTAGTCAAAGGATAAAACCCCTTGAGGTCCACCATCTCATTTTAGAGGGGGTCCTTATAGCACAAATGTTACATTACGTTACATTGCACAAACAACAAAAACATCCATGCATACAGACCAGACAATATCTCTCCCAAAGCTAGCCACTTCCACCCTGCAATTCAATCCCAAAGCAGCAAAATTCATATGTAGGCATACCCTTTAACACATGAGAACAAAAACTGAAAAACAAAACATGATACCAGTACAGCCATGCAGATTCAATCCAGCAGGGTATAACATTATATCATGCACCTTTAGAATAAATAAATAAATACCTTAGTTTCAGACTTGTGATATAATTGTAATTAGAAGCATGAACAGGGTATTTTAAGGTGAGTAAGAATAGATTCTCTGAACATGTTTAGGGAGGTGATTGATCTAAGAGAGCTTGGTAGGTTATTCCAGTCTGATGGGGCTTTGAACTTAAATGCCCGTCGACCACATTCCAATGGGGTATTGGGTACCTTAATTTATTTAAGGTACCCAATACCCCATTGGAATGTGGTCGACCTGATCGTTATGTCTTAGGTTGTATCTTGATGTATAGGGGTCAAAAAATTGTTTCAAGTAGAGAGAATAGTTAAAGTAAACACATTTAAAAATGAACTGCATCCAGTGAGAATGTCTTCTAGATTTAGGAGTTAACCAATTCCAATTGACATCTAATATCCTGGGGAAATAAATCCAAAAGACAACGGAAGTAGAAGCATTAGCTAGCTTACCTCTGTAGAAGCAGTGGAGCCCTTGAGGTCGCGGGAGACAAAGAGGTTGACGATGGGGCGACTGATCCGTTGGGTGGCCAGGATGAGCGCCAGAGGCCACCAGAAGCTCAGCATCTTCTTGATGGTGGCGTCGCCCTACATAAATCAAAGGTCTTGTAAGTCATAGACGTACTCCCAGGTAATAACAGGTCACACTCTGGATTCTAAAGCAAGGGTCTTCAACAGGGGGTCCGGGACCGCTCCTCAGAGTTACTACAGGTGGTTTGTGTGATAGAAACCTTTTTCTATTGTTTTTATATTAACTACTTGAACCCTATTCTGAGAACTTAAGCCAAAAATAGCAGATCTACAAGCTCACAATGCCTCGCAGTAGATCAGCTATTTTCGGCAAAGAGGTTTGGTGTAGAATGGAAAAAGAGCAGACTAAGTACAGAGTACAAACGATGAAACTATATGGAAACTATGAAAAGGTTGTGGGGGTCCCTGCTTCATCTCTCTCTCAACCAAGGGGTCCTTGGCCAGAAAACATTGAAGATCCCTGTTCTAAAGTACAGGTAACGCTCATCCTGAGGATGCTTTATATGTAGCACACATTATTTATTTAGTATGCAAGGCCATAATGGGTTCCAACCCCAAACCCCCAGGAACAGAACCTACCCCTACATCCAGGCCACTGGAATCTGGGATGTTGTCATGAATGTTGCAGTAGTAACCCAGACCTACGATAGTGAAGCGGACTAAGGCACCCATATACAAGGAGAGGATGGGGATGAGTAGAGGCTCCACACATTGCAAGTTACTGTGGAGAAGGATGGCCACGAACACAATCTGCCAACAAAACAAAACAAGGGACACAGCTGTCACCAAACACCGCAAGGAAAATGACCCCAGTTGGCCAACGAGTCACATCCACAGTAGAAGCAATTATGTTTTACATTGTTGTTTTCAGTCCCACTTAATCGCAATTATTTTACATAATCGTTTCCATGTTGAAAATGTTTATATATTTTCAAACATGTTCAAAAATTGTGGAAATAGCAGATCTACAAGTTTGTACATCGTCTATTTCCACTATCAATGTTCTTTTTTAAGTATAAAGTTGTGAAATATGTCAGTAATTTCTTTGTATATTTAGGTTATGTGTCATAACTGCCATGTTCAACTTCAAAGCCTAAAAGCCAAACAGCAATGTAATTGTCAACAACAAAAACACCAGCGACAATAATCGTAAAATGTCATAATCGTGACAGACAGCCCTAGTCCCACTATAATGCTCTACTTTGACCAAAATCAAGGCTTTGATCCCATTACCTGGGCCACAACATCAGAGATGGAGGCCGAGCCGACTATGACACTGTACTTGTGCTTGAGAAGGATCCCTGCATGGATCCACGCCTGCAACGACAACAAGACAGGCACAGATGTTAGCTTTTGAACGCCAAGTCTTCGGATTAAAAAAGAAATAACAATAGGAACATTTTTAGATGTTTTCCAAAAAAACACAAACAGATGGATGCAATCACAGATGCAATAAAACCATTTTAAAAACCATACTCTTCCATAATTATATCTGTGGCTGCTCCTGTGCACTGGCTCATGTTTAGGACCCTAATCCAAGCGTATTGCACACTCACCATTGCATCCAACAACGGGAATGCAGCCAGGTAGAGGAAAGCCTTCCTGGTCTTGAGCCCCACAGAGTCATCCACGTGGTGCAGCTTATTGATGATATAGTAGCCTAAATCTGTGTGAGCTACAAGGAGGCAAAGGCAAGCGAGAGTGACTAAGGTTAGCAAGGAAGATGGGATTTAATAATAACCAACATTTTCAAAAACTATTAAACGCACTTCAGGAGTACAAATGACAACAACGGGATGATTTTTACCCGCAAAAAGAAAAGGCATCATACTCACAGTAAGAGCAATGAATAATGGGTGTTAGAGATGTACCGATAAAAAACGTCCTTCCCGATACTGATACTGATACCGTACCTACAAACTTGTGTGTGAGTCGATACAGGGTGTGTAATTTAAAAAGATCTAGGACAGTGGTTCTCAAAGTGGGTTCAGGCACTGAGGGTGTTCCAAATTGACTCTTACAGGTCTGTAACTCTGAGAGAGTACATTTGTATATTCTCAGAGTTATATGGGTTCTTGAAATTAAGAAGTTTAAGAACCACTGATAGGAATAAATAAAAAATGCCATTAATAATAGTTAAAGTGCAAAGTTAGTAAAATAATAATATGAATAGCACAGCAAGTGTATAAAGCAGTCGTGCAACATCAACTGAAGCATTCAAAATATGACTGTAAATCAAATATCATCATGTAATAAATTAAGTGCTATCGGACCGGCATAGACTGACTATACTCGCCTATACCGATACCAGTGTTTTAGACAGAATCTGCAGCTTTTCAGATATTGGTAATTCTGTATCGGAATAACTCTTAACGGGCATGTCAGTTGTCCCCGTTTGCAGTTTGCACCATTGTAGTAGTAGGACACGAGTCAAACTCTGAGACGCGCTCGCTCGCGTCGCTTCGACCAACGCACCTATGAGGATGTGAAGGACAAACGCTATGGCGCCGGCCGTCGCCATGCAGAACACGGCCTTTCTCCTGTCCCTCCTACTGTTGACGAACACCAGGCCCACGTTCTTGAAGTCGCTCATGGGCCCGGTGAAGAACTTCATGAGGGAGTAGGCCAGGCCGTAGCTGGCAAGCATTTCAACTGCATCCTCCTTGACTGTGGCTATGCCTCTGTTCAGAGCCTGTTAAAAAGACGGGTGGTGGTTGGTGGTGAGTGAGACAGAGAGGGGGGAGCTGTGAGGGAACGGGACAGGCAAGCACACAGCACACATGTAAAGGGAGAAAAAGAGAGAAGTGCAATAGAGAGACCACGTGACCATGACTTAGCCCGTATTTATCTGACCACAAAAGAGACATTTGCCTTTTCAAGATAGAGCCCAAACTTAACTAGAATGTGTTAGGAAGCTGAATCTGTGTGTTGATAGCAAGGACAAAAAAAACGCCTTTAGTTATTGCAAACACAGCAATGTTGAATCAACATACGGTCAGTGGCAGCTAACACAATGGTTGGTTTGGTTTTCAACATTTTCAGGCCATGACCCCCCAAAATAATCATATTTGACAAGCACTTGGGATTATAGGAGTTGAGGCATCACATTTAGTTTAACTCACTTCCACAGATGAATATTGTGAAAATATCTGCTATTAGGTTCTTTTTAAAAGATGTTAACTCTTATTTGACTATTCGGTGAATGTTTGACCAGGTCTGACCGAGGGGGGTATTAAAAAGGTATTTTTCCCCTGGGGGTCCCAACCCACATGTTGAGAACCACTGAGTAACAGATATGTAGATGGGAAAGGCAGCTATTTCTTCAGCAGTATGTGAACCGGCTAGATCAGAGACCAAATCAAATCACCTCTTTTTTCCTTATAGAACATCCATAGCAGGCAGCTGCCCTTTTCCATCGCCGGCAATGTGTTCTATTTATACCAGCCTCACACGGCCATTACATAAGAAGCATAATCCTAACCTCTCTCTGAGCCTCAATGTGTTTTATTGTTTTACTAAGAGAGTCTATCTGTCCATGATGTCCACATGGGTACGAAGAACAACTCAGCCACAACAAGATCAGTCATCTGGCCCAAAATGAACAAGATGTCACATTTTCTGTCCCACACAAAATGTCACAATCAACCACAAGTGGTCAGTGTTTTTTTTTTTCTTCTTTTGCCTGCAGACAGAGTGTAATCTACCATTTATAAATAGGTCTTGATTGCAGATTTAGTGATGAATTAAATGGCAAAGGAAGGGATCACAGGAAGGCTGCCAGACAGTTCCTCCCTCATGTCGTCACTCGTGTTAAAAGAAAAACATGCATAAGATGCGGTGTACACTAACAGTAGCCTACTGTAGGACATTGGTACTGCGATTCAAAGCCCTGGGAATGCTTTAGATGTTGTAGCGGGCTATTGTGTTGCAGATACCTTCCGGGTTTGCCAGAATAAACAAGGGCCTTCCTACTAGATATTGAAGATCTCAACGTACATTTCCTTCCTATTGATTGATTGGCTGCTGCTGATAGACATTACATTAAGACCACCGCTATAGGTAGAAAGAACACAAAGCCCGTTCTCAGTGTCATCATATGTCAGCACTTTAACCTGGGAGATAAATCAGGATTAAAAATAGCTCATCCCCCGCAGCCATCGGCTGCTGTGGTAGCGGTGGGTTAGCCCTGAAACATGACGATCGTATCTCACGGCCGTCATGGATGGATCTCAACCTGGTGTTGAGCAGTTTAGCCAATTAGCCGCTTACGTCTACACAAACATTCAAATTTCAAACATAAAGTGCTTAACGAAGGCGCACGGATGTCACAATATGGTACGCTCAAGCAGAATTACCCGTATCCTCCGTATTGTTTAATAACACGCATTTTAATCCGATCGGTGGCCATTTTCTTGGCTTTGTCTCAACTGTGCGACCCCATCGGTCGGGAGGTGTACTGCACGCTCTGACACGTTAAAACCTTTTTACAAAATGGTGACCTATCGGATTAAAATGCTTCTTATTAAACAATACGGACGACACGGGTAATTCTGCTTGAGCGTACCATATTGTGACATCCGTGAGCCTTTGTTAAGAACTTTATTTTATAAATCTGAACGTTTGTGTAGACGTACGTGGCTAATAGGCAAAACTGCTTAACACAGGTTGAGGTCGTTCCATAACTGTCATGGTGACAGTTGTGTCTCAGGGTTAGGTGGATTATACTGTCAGTAGTGACGGTTTAAATTGGACAGCAAACAGAAAAAGAATGCCGGGTGCTTCGCTCGGTTTCGTCGTCACTGGGCAGCTGTTCTGTGCGACGACATTAAAAGGAACCTTACTATGAGGCAAAATAGCCGCTAGCCACCCGATAGCTATCTGCGGTCATCGAATGAAACGTTGGGCTGTTATTCGTGTGGTGGCGGTGGTGGAGGTGGTACCTGTTCTCCTAGGTCGATGGCTATATTGGTGATGGCCAGTGGCACCAGAAAGCGGATGAGAGGCCAGTAGGGAGTGAGAGATGGAAACTCCACCATGGTACAGCCGGTGTGACAGCCTGACGACGGGCATCTGCCTCGGTCTGGTCTCGATGATGATGGTGGTGGGGTTTATAACAAAATCACACAAGGTTTATTATGGATGTAAAGCGGCGGCTCTAGACGCGTGATGAAGAAGCACTTGTTGTATTTGTGTTGATCAAAAGCGGATGATTCAACGGACGCTCCTCCTCCGGCATATGGTTCAGGAGGAAATGCTGCTTCGATGATGATGATGCGCGCAAGAGGCGAAGGTCAATAGAAATGAGCGCATGTTCTTCTAGGAGGAATACTGTGGCAACATGAAACGAATATCCAATATATCCGATACCCGATCCTCCTACCTATACGCCCAATGGCCCCGGTTTGATCTCACAACAACACACATGTGTTCCAGTTCCAAAGACGCGGTATTTTGTGTGTGTTTTGCGGCCCGGAGCTACAGTATGTGGGAATGTTCGTGTGCTGCTGCTGCTCGCCTCTCCTCTCCTCGGCATCTCCTTCTCTCCTCGACCCTCCCAGCGCTGCGCTGCCTCCAACCACAAAACGGTGCCGCACGTGACACGTGCTTTGACAGCTCCCAACCGGCACGTGACATCATCTCCCCCACTACAAAGTCCAGACAGGAGGAGTGGACACTAAAGGAGAGTGGGCCCTGTTTCCAAAATGTAAAAAAAAAAAAAAAAAAAAAAAATGCTACAAAACCTGTTCATCCAATAATCTTGGGCATAAAACAAGAAGTTGAAGGATACATTTGAGACCATTTTTAAAATATAGACCTATATATATATTTTTAACATTTTGTACAAAATAGATGTCCCCACCTATGCCCACCTATTCCTTCTAGACTCCAAACACCTTCGTATGAAATGTATAATAATAAGGGTAATAATAATATAGACCTAATAATAATAGAAAATACTTTATTTAATCATTTCTATGCCTTAAAGTTAGAAATGTCACTACAGGTCTACTACTACCCCTACAATCACATAGAACGCTAGCGCAAAAAAGTCTACACAATTAGATTTTATTTTCTACACTCAAAGATACAGTGTTGATACAGATTTAGTAGGCTACTTATGCTATATTGTATAAGCTTTCTTGGCTTGGAAACTTGGCATTTCACTAGCACAAATTAGCCTACACTATGCAGCATATACACTCTAAAAACAAAAACTAGGCTCTACTCAATTTTATTGGTGAAACATTTTTACACTCAAAAATATTGAGTAAATATTACTGTTATGAAATCAGGTAGATGATACTCAATTAATTTGAGTAAAAGTAACCAAAACTTTTACGTACTTATTAACAACTAAAATTGAGTACAATGACCTAAAGAAATTGAGTAGATATAATTAAATTATTCAGTCAATGCCACAAAAGACTACAAGTAAATACATTGAAATATTAAGTAGATCTAATTGAATATTAGAGTATGATTTAACAAAACAAATATGTCACATTTACTTTATTCATTTACTTTTATTGATTTAATTCATATAGTACCATTTACCCCTTTCATTTACTTTACCTTTTACTCCAGGAGTACATGATGTCAAATGAATACACATGAAATAATTATGCAGATAATTATGTTTTTAATCAACTAATTTTGACCAGTGTAACACCACATCAAGTATGAACATTCAACATACTTTAGTATGTACATGACATGCAACAATGCCTGCAAAAACAATATGTTTAAAGATAATGATCAGGAAAGGGGTATCCCTGACACTTTTAAAATTCTGTTCACTAAAGAGCAGTGTGTGTTCACAATACTGTATATAAGTACCTCTAATTGAACTGTGCATACTGTAAGTAAGCAGTCTGTCAAACATTATGCACCATAAGAACAATGAGCCCATCAAATGAACAGTAAGTCATAACCACAAAATACATTAAAGACAGTCAGAGGCCATTTGGCATGAAAGAAAATCACAACTTGGAATATGAAATAATAAATAAGCATTTACAGTAGCTCAACATTTAAACATATTGACTATGCACACGTGTAATGTCTATATGCTAAACTGACCTGTTTGCATTATGACTCGAATGCACCAGAAACAAACACTTTACATTAACTAATTACTATCAGCAACAAATACCATTGCAAAAATGCTGTTTTGACAATAAATCCACTTTCAGTAGGTTATACCCACTTTCTGAGAGCATCTTGCTGAACAGTAGTCGGCAAGCAGACATTTTTTCAGTCTCTGAACTTTGGCTGAAAGGTGTCCAGGATCCAACTCAACTAGTACTTTTTGGAACATCTCAAGACCATATCTGAGGTTCTTGGGGTATCTCAGATTAAAGGCATAGAACAGTCCCAACAGATAGCAGCAGACCCCCAAGATTGTTGAGGGCAGTGATGCCCTTAATCACAATACCTACATCAGTAGGTTCATTCATTGAGTCCTCTTGGTTCTGCAGCAGGTAGATCTTCATCTTCATCATCACCTCCTCTGTCAACTTCTCTTCTACTCTGACAGGTGCACCAGCAGCTTCCTTCCTGCACACATTGTGAAGATAATTGTTTAGAGCTCACTTTCAGGCTAAATGTTACAAGACACACAGACACACATTGAGCAATCCTAGCTGTCTCCACACATGCAGCCCTGGGCATAATCTTGAATCAGTTGGACCAGACATGCAACGGATGCAACAGCCATTCAGCCAATGTCACAACCTCATTCTCTGGACATCACTATGCTGTTCCTTTGCATGTGATGGTCTCATCCACGATGACATTAAAACGTCAAAACATTTATTTTACTAACTTGAAAGTCCTTGATCTTGACACTATCTTCTTCCAGATGGTCGATGAGACATCGGATGATGACCTCTCGTGTTCGTTGATTGGGGATTCCTCTCTGCAGAATAGAAAAATAATTATTTGAACAATAAAGAAAAAGTATGACTGCACTTTCATAACTAACATAAACTTTGGCAATACAATTGTTTCCACAACCCAGTTTTAGCAACGGAAGCTGGGAGACTGTCCTTAGTAGCTATTAAGACATACATTTAGAAATGAATAATCAGGAGAGAGAGAGTTGCAGGGGATAAAGATGAGTTTAGCATAAATTAATATAGTAATTGTTGTCATTAGCCAGGTGAAATATAATTAAAGCAGTTAGAGTAAATGAAAGTTTCATACCTGAAGTACAATACTCATTTGTGCCCAAACTGCCCTTCTTGGACTGGAACATGGACAGTAGTTTGGGGGTATAGAAGTCCAACATTGCCATACATTTTGGCTCAAGATTCAGTGTGGTGATCATCCTGAACTTTGCACTAACCTGGAAGACAGAGATGAGGGGAAGAGAGTAAAAAAGAAGACATGTAGATAATAATGTAGGCCTATACCTGTGCATTTTATCTTCATTGTACACACCATTGTATGCAGCTGTGCATAGCTTGTAATAAATGCAAAAAGTCACAATGACTAGAGGGCTTGCACATTCCTCTCACTGTAACCTTAACTAGCTGCAAACCTTTGTAAAGAACATAAGTTATACCCAATACATTTGTGTAGCCTATATGCACAGAGATACAGTAAATCTACTTACCAATATTTGCAAACACTCTCCAGGTTTCTTGTTGAAGAAGATGTGTGCTGCTGCTGTTTGTTGACAATGTTCCAGTAGAACTTTCCCATGAACCCTTGTGTACAATTTTGAATCTTAGTCATATCTACTCAATTGTTTAAGTTGTTGTGAGAGATGAAAGATTATTACGTTGGAATGAATAATAATTAAGGGTCTTTTTAAATTGATCCATATAAGTACTCCATACTCAAATATTATGAAGGAAAATTACCAAAACAAATTGAGTATAATTCATGAATAAAATCAGTTGGTCAAATACTAATTTATTCTCATGAAATTAACTCACATAATATATGTACATCTAACTCAAAAAGAACAGTTGGATTTTTACTCATTTTGTTTGGTGTGACCTACTCAAACAATCACATACATGATATTCAGTGATTTTATTGAGTAAATATAACTTTTTCTAATAGTGCTATTTACTCGGTCACAGAATTCTTTCTTAGAGTGTACGTGTATTGTTGTAATTAATTGCCTTTATTGAGAGATAAGGCGACAGTGCAATACCGGCTCCTGCTGGACTAGACAGAGACCGATTTCTCACTGTTCAGCACTTAACTGGCAATTTGGTCCTGATTCATGTCCTTATCTCCCTGTATATTCACTCAAATAAATCCGAACCAGAATCAACTTTGTTGGCACATCACAGGTTTACACAGGTGTAAAATATGTGATTATTTTTTGTTTTTAGAAGGGAGAAGATAGAGTAAGAGCAGACGAAAAACAGTATAGGCCTAGAAACAGGTCAAACTAGAAGAGATGGGATTTATGGCTCTTTGAAGGGAGCCGGATCTTGGGGATCCGTTCCTTTCAAAGAGCCGTTCAAAAGACTCATTCAAATTTCATAGACCTATATGAAATCACACCCAGTTAAATGAGCGGTGCTATTTATGAGTTAAATGTGGGCTCGCCATCAACAAACAGTCTTTTGTTTTTAGCTACAAATTTTGTTCAAACTTCAACTTCAGCTTTAGTTCATTGCTTGCATTTTTTCGTTACCAATTTTTATACTTTTTGAGATTTTAGAAAAAACTGTTTCCCATGCAGTGAATTCCTATGGGAAATGAATTTTGTCTTTCCATTTATATTACTGCCATCCTGATCCACATTGTTTGGCACTTAAAACTAGTCCACATTCTTTGAGGTATAAATTCCGTTCAAACTTCAATTTGTTCAGCTTTACAGTTATCTCTGCTTGTATTGTTCTGGTTATTAATTGTCATACTTTTTGAGATTTTGGGGCAGTTTCACAGTGAATTCCTATGGGAAATGCTGCATTTTGTCTTAGCATTTATATTACTGCCATCCACATTTTTAGGCACAAAAGGAACAAATTCTGTTCAAACGTCATCTCGTTCAGCTTCACACAGTTATCTCTGCTTATTTGTCTCGTTTTCTACACTATATTCTACACCTGTGAATGTTGGATTGAATTTGGATGTGTACTTTTTGTACTGCCCATAATATACTTTGTGCGTATTTTCAGCGAGCCCATGCAGTTTCTTCAGGAAGAAAGTTTCATTAAGCTGAAGTTTCATTAAGCCAGAAAGCCACCATGTAACCTAGTAGTCGGGTGCCTTAGGGAGATAGAATGGTAATTTCGCGCTAATCAGTCTAAAAGCGCCAAATTTGCACAGATGTAACCCAGGGCATGCTCTAATGATTTAGCTAGGGCGCCCGAGTTTGCGACCTTCGGGGTCGCCACAGCGGCCAAATGAAGTTGGGCTCCCATCCATTTTTCTGGGTATTTAAGTAGGATGTCAGGGGTCTAACTAGGGGTTTGTCATGATGCTGAATCCATTGCAAGCATTTGTTTTGCACAAAAAACATTCCTTTGGCTTAAAATGTCCCCAGAAAACAATGGTTTAGTGATGAAAAGTGATCCCAAAGACAGAGAAGACAGACTGACTTGCCTTCCCTCTCACCGTTCATTATTAATTTGCTAAAACAAAACTTCCTTCTCTGCAGAGCTCATTAAACGTCAAGAACCTTATCTCTTTCTCACAGCCATAAAACAAAGAGGCCACTATGTGGCAACTATGACCTCCTTACCTATCCTCCCTCATCCCTATACCAGCAGCTGTGTCTCAGGGTCATGCAGCACATAACAGTCATCAAAATATAATAATATCGAATTAACTTCACCGCTCAACCAAAAAAAGGAAAAAGGATCCCATCGTTAGTTTTAATTAAAGAGCAGTTTGTTCGATTCGATCTGCCAGAAATCTGCCAGAGAGCTTACTGGGGAAAAGGGGGTGTGAATGATTGGCATTGCGTCTTGTTGTCAGTCATCACTCAATTAATTTGAGGAATCAACAATAATGTGAGAACACGACCTGACAATAATCTGAAAGTCTGCCAACAAGATCTCTCTCCACACAGCGGATTCAAATGAATGCGCCATGCTATTTATCAAGTGCTGAAGTCACAGTTGACAAGCACCATGCAGAGATTCCCCTATTAGACGAAAACGCGGTTCACTGTAAACGTAATGGTTTATATTCGTTTGTGGGGGGTCATTTAGACGAAAATGGCGTCTTCGGGGGGTGAAACCGTAACAAAGTGAACCCCCCTCTGAAAGTGGAATAGGTAAAAACGCTTTGTATCTCCCGCTTTCATCTAAATACCGTAAACGCAGCAAACCACTGAAAATGATAAGATGTGGGACGTCCTAGGGCTGTCCCAGTGGTGTAAACTAAAGTAACTATTAAGTACATTTTTGCTAACGTTAGCCCTAATTTATACCGTAGCTATTTGGAAATAGCCGATCTACAAGCTCACAACAACGCGTCGCGGTGCTTGTGAAAATAGCCGATCTACAAGCTCACAGCGCGTCGCGGTGCGTTGTGATAATAGCCGATCTACAAGCTCACAACGCGTCGCGGTGCGTTGTGAAAATAGCCGACCTACAAGCTCACAAGTTGTGAAAATAGCAGACAACTGCAAAAATAGCCGACGCTGAAAATAGCGACAGTAGCCTATAATGTTTATCATGACTCGATCCAACATCTATAGCTCGTCGCCGTCTGTATGTACCCCCTCCATAAGCTGCAGTAAAGGCATTGACTCCAGTCCTCTGTGTTGAAACGAAACGTGAAGTGAACGCCTTTTTCTGTATCGTATCATAAGGAATAAATATAGTCCCGGAGTGTGTATGGTACATGTGTCTGTTCCGACCGTCTGGAACAAACTTTTTAAGCATTTTTAGTTAGCCAGCCAGCCAGTCTGCCTGTGCTGTGTGACGGCAGTGAGTTGTGTTGACTGACTGAGGAGTAGAGGCGGGATGTTCGCGAACGAATCGAGTCTTTTGAACGGCTCTTTGATATGAACGATGGGATCCGGTTTGCAGTATAGGGAGCCGTTCCTTTCTAATGAACAACAGTGGTGGGAAAGGTACAACAATGTAGAAATACTCTGCCACAAGTTGAAGTTTAGAATAAAAAATGTAGGCTACTTGAGTAAAAATATCAAAGTATTGGTATCAAAATGTAGTTAAAAGTAGGCTACTAATAGTAGCTAGAAAGTACTCATTATGCAAAATGTTCCATTTCACAATTTTTCCAATGAATAAAATGTAGGGAGAAAAAAACATTTGAAAATAGCAGATCTACAAGCTCACAGCTTGTAGATCGGCTATTTTCAAATGGCAGGTAGGCCTATGTAGGCTACCTATTATGTCCGAAATAAATGTATATAGGGTTAATGTATAAGTGATAATTATAATCAAAATCTACAAAGTAACTACAACTAGTGACTAGAATGAGCCAGTCTTTTGAACGGCTCTTTGAAAGGAACGGATCCCAGAGATTCGGCTCACTTCAAAGAGCCATAAATCCCATCTCTACTGAGGAGGACCAGAGAACGGAACTTGGGCAGTGCGGTCATGGCGACATGCGCCACCTAGCGACCTGGCATGCAAATTACCGCGTTTATGGACAAATTGCGTTTTCATCTAAAGACCACATAAAAAATGAAAACTAAACGGCTCTTAGCCGTTTATAGTGAAGCCTGTTTTCGTCTAATAGAGGCGACATCTAGAGCCATTGATCATTCATTTGAATCAGCTGTGATCTTGTAGGAAGTAGGTAGACTAATGTGACGCTTTCATGTGAAGCTTGACCAATGTTCAATTTTTCATTTTGGACTGGACAGGTATGGGACAGGCACGGGACAGGCACGGGACAGACAAACTCAAACTAATACCGACATAAGGCACAAAGTGCCAGACCTAGTCACATTTGGGTGCCACAGTAGTCCTAATATATTCAATGTGTTCTAGAGCTATGAACTCTGTACATTCGGTTCGAAGTGAAGTGGTGAACCTTTATTCTATGTGTTCTAGAGCTTCAGAATTCAGAATTCTGAATGAATGAATGATTTTATCTGGAGGGCCGAATTGTCATGTGAAGCTTGACCAATCCTCAAAGTATGGTCTCATTGGACATTTTTAATCATCCAATCATCAGACCGGGACGGACACTACACACATATTCTGGATGTACGGGACAGATAAAACCTGTTAATTCTGGACTGAAATGACCATATATGGACATGAGGGGACACACATGGGACACACATTTACGGACAGATAGAACCTGTTCATTCTGGACTGAAATTACCATATATAGACATGAACGGGACACACAAAGCCACTCCTTGGAAGCGGCTTTCACCGCTTCAAAAATAGTGTGGCATTTCTTCCATGGCCTAGTGGGAATATGCGTGCAAAGTTCCACGCCAATCGGGTGCAACGATGCTGGAGATTGCTGCTCACGGACATTATGACGTACACACGCACAAACATACGGACGGACGGACGGACGGACGGACGGACGGATGTACGGACAGGGGCGAAAAAATAGCCAAAGTACAAGAAGTGAAAAATACTTTTTACTGGTGTAAAGGGCCATTCACACTGAGCATATATATAGCTATAACTATTAACTATTAAGGTATAGTTTTAAAAATCAAGTCAAGTAGATGGCAGAGTTCACGCCGGCTATCTCTGGTCCCACGTGGAACAGGCCGGCCTCCGAAGGGAATAGGTGGTGATTATGTGGTCACCAGTCTGATCAGGCTGGCCACACTAGCTTTATTTTGGTTTGGGGGGTTTGGTTTGAGGCTTTGTGCCTTGTGTCTCCAGGACCGGTACAGGGCCTTGCAGCACGGTTTGACTAAGGCCATGGCTACACAGAGCTGGATTTTTCATATATCCTGGTTTTTCAGATATCCACATAGAAAAATATCTAGGTCCACACGGAGCTGGATATTTCATATATCCCGTTTTTTCAGATATCCACATAGAAAAATATCTAGGTCCACACGACAAAGATATCTAGGTCTAACAAGCACACACAGTAAATTCTTCAGAGATATCCGGGTTCCCTGTCTACACGGATCCAGTGAATCGGATATTTTTCAATCTCTCCACTTATTTATCCGGATTAAAAAATATCCAGTTCCGCGGCCGAAATATCCAGCTTTGTGTGGCTGCAAGCCCCAACAGCACCAAAAAATGTCTCGATTCAGAAATATCCAGCTTCATGTAGCCGGCACCTAAAGCTACGGCAAGGCTATGTTGCTCAGCCAGCCAACAGCAACGGATTAGACATTTACGGTAGCTAAATAACCAAGCGATAAGCGAGAGAGTCGCTGATTGCTTCTACCGCTCTCGGACAGTTTTTAAGTTGCTTGATTCAGTATTTAGATATTTGATATTCATTTTATCCGACACGTCTGTCACTTACATTTGTAGACCTGTGGGTGGAATGAATTTGAACTGGTATTGACGGTTCATTGATTTAGTGAATGCAAAGTCCTTGAGCCAAGCCGTTGCCTTCTGGTCTGCTGTGTGGAGGGTGACTAGTCATATTTTAGTCTTTGGAGAGGGCAAGCTTCAATAAATGTGCTCCATTGTTTGCTCCCCTCCACAAGCACACAGTGGGCGAGGTCTGCTGTGCTGCCCCATTTGTGAAGGCTGGCAAAGCAGTGGAGCTTCTATGGAAGTCCAGCAGTGGCTGAGATGAAGATAAGGTTGCTAGATGGCGAGAGGCTGACCTTTGCTACTCGCTGACGGAACAAGAAATGTGTATGCCTATTTCTGGAAAAGGGAACTACATTTATGCACAGAGACATGTTAGACCACCGGGTGTGGACATGTGGTTATAATGTGCAAATTCCCTGTGTATTCTTGGTTTCTTCCTGAAAGCTGAAAGCCTCTGAGTCAAAATGCCTGATCGAAAAACATTGATTTAATGACACTGAATTTTAACTATTTCTGTACACTTTTTTTTTAATCTTCCACCTAGTATAATCACAATACCTGATCATCATGTTTTTATTCATGTGCTATCTAGAGGTAATAGTAGCCTACTATTCACGATATTCCTGGCCCCGCCCCCGGCTTCCTGTTCATATCCTGAAAGAGGCGGAGGCTGAAAAAACTGGCCTAAAAAACATCATTTGGTTTCCTGTTGTCCTTGCATTAAAGTGTCAGTAGGTGGCGTTCTGGGCTCTGGGCTCTGAATGTACCTGGGTTGCCATGTCTGCTTATAATAAGCAACGTGTGTCTTTTAAAAAATAGTATAGTTGCTTATTGGGCTTACTTTCTAATATTTCTTAAACCAGTGGTTCCCAAATCTTTTCATATCAAGGACCCCAGATTAATTAAGATTTTTACAACAAGGGTTCATATTTTAGATTGTAATTAGATGAGTGTCAAAATTATTTCATTTACTTCTTTCTATTGTTTTAGAGATTCTTATTTCAGTGTTTGGGGGCATGGGTACAAGTGGCTAAATAAGCCCATTCCCAAGATACAACACAACCTTTCATGGTTGGATGTGACTTATGGGGGCTAGAAGTGTTACTGTAAATAGCATTAAAGAAACTGCTGGCTTATTGTGTCTAAAAATACAAATTAAGCCACTTGTACACATGCCCCCATGCGTACGCATGCCCCACATTTTAGCATGGTAAACACAATAAAACAATAGAATAAAGCAAATGAAAACATTTTAACATTCACTTTTTCTTTTCTCTAATGACAATCTAAAATATGAACCTTTGTTGTAAAAAAACAAAGTTGTCCTTCAACATATTTGTCTACAGTCGCAGAGCCCCATCTGAAAATATGTGGTCAATATTTTTTAAATAGCAAACATGCAAGCTCACAATGTGTCACATTGTGAGCTTGCCGATCTGCTATTTTCAAATGTAAATGTAAAGTATTATAGCCTATAGTTGCTTCTGTTGGGCTTATTTCTTTGGCAAAATCTGGCAACAGACAATTCCCTGTCACTTCCTTTTTGGGAGGAAGTGAAAAGATGTTTTTTGAAGCTGTAAAAGAAAATGGCAGCCTCCATAGAGAGGGCCAGGAATAACGTGAATAGGATTGATTTGTTTGTCCACTTTCCCTTTTGTACCATCAGCCTGTTGCTGCAGTGACATAGAATAATCAGATTTAATGACTATTCCGCCCTCTATTGTTGAAACGATGTAATTGCAGCTGTGAAATTTCAGCTGATAGCACATGTGGCAGACTATTTACAAAGGATTATAATCAGTGCATTGTATATGAGATCAAGGTGCAGAGTAGAATATCTGCAGGTGTGAAGTTCAACCACATACTCCACAAAAGGTTGCTTTACTGGTATATAAATGTGATGTCTAAATGGCTAAAATGTACTTACAGCCTCTGTGATGCTGTTCTCGGACACATCAAGATGACATATAAAATTGTACATCAATTGTCTTAAAAGTGCATCACATGGGCACTCGGGTGACGCAGTGATAAAGTGCCCACCACCAAGGAGGTTGCGGTTTGAATCCACTGTGCATGGTGCATCCGGCTTTGTCGGGCGTCTGTGCAAACACAATTGGCCTGTGTTCAGGGGAGGGAAGCCGGGAGGGCGGGTATATGTGTCACTGCATGTATTCCTATGGGCTGGGGCAGCACCTGTAAGCAGGGAGAGTTGGGCGGGAGGAGTACTGAATATAGGACAAAGGCCCCCGTCCTCCTGGTGGAGGCTCCTCCCTGGAAGGTGAGTCAGTAGGAAGCAACAGCAGTGACAACAACAGAGTGGAATGCTCCCCGGTTTTTGCAAAAGGTTCACGCCCCCTGTCACTTTTTTTTTTTTTTTAAACAACTGTTTTTGATGATATTTTATAGCTACATTGTTTTATTTGTCATTTAATGTTGTATGAGGTTTTTGAGCGGTGCAAACCGCTCCTATATTTCACTTTCGGTTTATTTAGTTAAAACATATTAGCACGGGACGATTCTTTCATTCTTCATCGATTGGCTAGTTGAGTAACTAACATTAGAATCGACCAATCAGAAACCGTTCTACTCATGACGACATGTGTTAGCCAAACAGAACAGACCAATCAAATGCTGTGTTGTTCATGTTCATTTAGATCTGTCTTGGCCATTACACTTGCACTTGAGACCGGTTTAAAGTTCATGAAAGGTCCAGGCGTAATGGCCAGGTTGTTTCATATCCTGGACCTCTCCTAAACCTTAAACTAACAGATTGAACACCACACAGGATTCGAAACAGCAACCACGCTACATTACCCTTGCATTACTGTTTCGAATCCTGTGTGTTGTTCAATCTGCCAGTTTAAGGTTTAGGAAAGGTCCAGGATATTGGGTTTGTCAGACTTTTCTCTCTAACTTTGACTGACGGACAATGCCAAGAAGTGCTGGGTTGCCCTCCTGTCTGTTTTCCCTCTGTCTCCTAATTGCTTTATAACCCTCTCTTCAGTTGCACTTCTTCTATAATATGTCTCTGTCTTGTAAGTGGAATAATATAACCTAAACGTTCACATTTTATATACTGACCAGGGTTCATGGTCTGACGTAACATATAAACATGACTGGTTGCAATGAAGGTTTGCGCATGCTGTTTTTTTACAGCATCCCCCATTACAGTATTAATCGCCTTTGCAGCGCTCACTTCGCACGGGTGCGATTTTTTTTTAAGGGACCGCAATTGAAACAAGCCCAAAAGCTTTCATGTGGTGTACAGTGAACTTGTACTGTCATGTGCTTTTTCCTATGCAAACTTCTAAGTTTTCAATTCATCTATAAATCAATCACTGGTGCCAATGACATTAATTTCCCTGAAAATGTTGCTACACTTAAACAACACTGAACTAAAGTAAAAAATATCATTGCATTAATTTAATTAATTCACTTCCTTATGGATATCACTGTGTAACCAATTAGCCTGTGATTTACAATACACTAAAATGACTATTAGATAAATTATTAAAGATAAATATGGATCTCTAAATCCATAGTTAAAATAAGACAAAGAGACCAAAGGACGTATATCTTAGATTGCTGTATTGAGGAGAGACAGACAAAGAGACAAACAGTTCTAAATCTCTTCCCACCCTAACGGCAGGACAGAGGATTCTCTCTCCCAAAATGGAAGTTACATTCAGTATATAAAGACATACAGTTTATGACAGTAAGAAGCGTGGAACTCATTCATTTGTTCCCAATCAAAACAAGGAAGTAGTAGGAACTCATTGATTTGTTCCTATATCATAACAAGGAAATAACAGGAAGAAAGTGCCACGTAGTGCTGGTTATTTTCCACCACTCGTGACTTATACAGTATATCATGATTTCATAGTCTAAAGTTATTATGACCTGCAATCTTTAGCCTGACCCTACAGTATCCGACCAAAATGTGGTCTCATACTGTACGTTCAGTTCATATATATATCTTATATGGTCATATGAGACTCAAACACAAACATAGAATTATGTATAATAATTCATATCTAACAATCTATCCTTTTTATTTTTGTATGAGGTTCATATGACCTCCATATTAAACATTTTATCAGGGTAATAATAATAATAATAATATGAAGACTTTAATAATATTTATAAATTCAAATTTCGAAAAGGACTGTAATATATTTTTTAAAGGGAACTGGAATAAATCCTTAAAGTTTAAAGAAATGTGAC
The DNA here is from genome assembly GCF_963921795.1 of Nannobrachium achirus. Taxonomy (NCBI): domain Eukaryota; kingdom Metazoa; phylum Chordata; class Actinopteri; order Myctophiformes; family Myctophidae; genus Nannobrachium; species Nannobrachium achirus. The sequence goes on from NC_137828.1 coordinate 41,628,574, forward strand.
ACATCATTCATCGTTTCTTACAGATGAATGAAGACAGAATTAAAATTGAATAAACAGATAAAAATAAAGAATAAAGAATGAAAAATGAAAAAAGAAAATATGAGTTGATCGGATGACCATTGATCGGATGACGATGATGACGATGATGATGATGAGGGTGATGATGATGACGATGATGATGATGAGGGTGATGATGATGACGTGGTGATGTTGACGTTGGGGCATTGTAGAGACGTGAGGGAGGAGGACGCAGGATGCAGTTGATGTGGGGTCGTTCTTCTGGGTCTCTCAGGTGATTCCTAGGGGGGACGAAGACTTGGCCAGTTTACTGTTTCAACAACAATTTAGTTCATCATGATAGTGTTTGTACTACACATGGCATCAACAACAGTGCAACAGAATTCTCACCGACAAGGCACGATTTTTACATCGTGCCGCTGCGGTTGATTGGCGTGCACTGGTCTGGCCGGGCCTCAGGTCGTGGTTCGTCTGCACCCCATCTCAGTCAGGTGGTTCTCAGTTGACCCGATTCTCCTCCTTCCCCACACTGCAGTCCTCTCTCCGTCACCGTCAGCCCATGTAACAGAAACATTTCAAATTAAGTTTCAAATAAATCTTAAATCGATGAAAAAACAAATTAAATAAATTAAAATCAAATTAAAATTAAAATATATTAAACCTTAAACACTCCCCTTTTTTACAACAAGTTGTAAAAGTTAAATAAAATAATTTAAATTATTTAAATCAATGAAATGAGCTTTAATTCATGCACTCATACAGTAGCAGTACAGTATCAGCTTGGGCACAGGGGAGTCAGTGATAAGTAATACGCCTGAAGGGCGAGAAGCGACCTTGTGTCCTTCTCAACAATGGAGCCTAATTTGGTTGTTATGGTAACCAGGGACGTGACGTTCCAAAACAGAGATTTCTGGGTAATGAAGTCTTAACAGTAAAAGAACAGGGCAATTAAACAAAATACCATAGACAGTAAACAATCAGAATGTTTACGAAAAATAGGAGAAAGGAAAGTCTAAACAGGACATGTTCCCAAAACAATTCTCTCACACACAGACCATCTGACCTTGAAGGCTCCAGGTGGTTTCTCAGACAGGCACACATACGCTCACACCTCACAGGCATGAATCATAGTCACATGCACGCTCACGCACACACTCACACAAGAGTGATGGAGAGGGAGTGGAACAGATAAGGGGTTAAAGCGACATTTACGCACACACAGGCGCTTGCCCGCACTCACACATACAGTATTGGAACACACACACAAGTGCACGCACGCACGCACACGCACTCATGCTCACAGAGATGGGAGTCAGAGAGGGGGGGTTTACTGAAGCAGCACCCACACGCAAATCTTCTGCTCGCACACACATACAGTACGGTAAATTCATTCTCACAGAATCCATTCATCACATAAATGAAATTATAGTATAATACACAGCCAGAAGCCTCTAGCAGTTTTTAAAACTTAACGTTACAACATATTATATTAATTTAGACATCATTCATTTGAGTTAGTTATTCTTAATCTTAACTCTTAACTTTAATTTCTCAGAGACATTTTAAAATGTCTTAAAAGTATTTAATATTACAGAAAACAGAACTGGTCAGTAACAGAGTTAAAGATAAAATATTTGTTTCTCAATTTCCAATGGCTGGGCCAAGCCATGAAAGTGAGAGACCTAAATAAACACAGTATTATCGGTACAGTGAACATAACAGTAACAAACTGACAAATACTGACCCTTCATAGGGTCCAGACAGTAAAAAGCTATAACCGCAACTGACTAGAAGTACTCGTTAAATTCAGGCCGACTAGAAGTACTTGCCCTAGGTTATAAGCCAAACATATAATGACCATTCATAGGGTCCAAACAAACTGACGACAAAAACAACTGTACCGTAAAAAGTTAAAGTCTGAAAATCAGTATTGTCTCTGCACTCCTCATCACAATGAGAGAGCGAGAGCACGAACCAGAAATAGTTAAAAATAGATTAAAGGTGTTGTACATACACCCTGAAACAAAGATGAAACAAAGAGTTATACGACCATCTGTATCTATAGCAGATAAGGGTTAATTTACGACGCGTGTCAAACCAAAACATTATTAGGAGCTATCGGACTCCTCCAACGGAGAGAGAACATAATTCACAAATCATATCAATTATCAAAACATTAACATCGTTAATTCAAAATTCAAAGACACGACACGTTACAGGGATTTAGTAAATATGTACTTATCTTAATCACTTAGGAATTTGCCGAGCGTGGAAATCCCAGATGCAGCCCAGGACCGGGGGAGTATCCAACAAGGAAGACGGTCCAACACGGTCCGCTGCTCCTGGGGGTCCACGCGGTTCCACATTAATCGAAAACTCAGATAACACTGTTGTCCAAATAAAAACCTTTGTCTGAAAATACAGCAATTATAGAGATTTTCCTGGCTGGTTTCAGATACGTGTTGCAACATTGTTCCACCGGGGGAGAGAAAGTGAACTTTAAATGGCTAACAGCCTGAACACTTATCCGTCCCTCAGTCGGCCAATGTTACAAACAGTATCCTCGCTCGATAAGGACCATTATTATTAGATAAATTATTAAAGATAAATATGGATCTCTAAATCCATAGTTAAAATAAGACAAAGAGACCAAAGGACGTATATCTTAGATTGCTGTATTGAGGAGAGACAGACAAAGAGACAAACAGTTCTAAATCTCTTCCCACCCTAACGGCAGGACAGAGGATTCTCTCTCCCAAAATGGAAGTTACATTCAGTATATAAAGACATACAGTTTATGACAGTAAGAAGCGTGGAACTCATTCATTTGTTCCCAATCAAAACAAGGAAGTAGTAGGAACTCATTGATTTGTTCCTATATCATAACAAGGAAATAACAGGAAGAAAGTGCCACGTAGTGCTGGTTATTTTCCACCACTCGTGACTTATACAGTATATCATGATTTCATAGTCTAAAGTTATTATGACCTGCAATCTTTAGCCTGACCCTACAGTATCCGACCAAAATGTGGTCTCATACTGTACGTTCAGTTCATATATATATCTTATATGGTCATATGAGACTCAAACACAAACATAGAATTATGTATAATAATTCATATCTAACAATGACCTAAACACTTTTAAATCCTTTTATCATTTAAATTATTTGCGTAGTTACTGCACTTTGGCAGAATAACATATTTATTTACAGATACATTATACAATTGCTCAGAGGTATAGAGTTTTATTTGTCACTCACACAAGTGGGCATGAACCTTTTGCAAAAACCAGGGAGCATTCCACTCCTCGCGTGACAACACTGTGTGCAGGAGGAATTAAGCATAACGACTAAATTGGGGAAAAGGGGGATTAAAAAAATCGCACCCGTGCGAAGTGAGCGGTGCAAACTAATTCCTGTAAGGGCAAATCAGTGTTGATAGGCATGCATGGCAATATTCTTTGTGTTGTGTATGATGTCAGTCTAGAGGTCTGCTCAGACTATATAAGGTTTTCGTGTGTCCTGACCTTTACACCGGCTCAAAACGAACACCTCCCAGGATTCGAAACAGCAACCATAGACTGCAGGGTTTAATGTAGCGTGGTCGCTGTCTTGAATCCTGGGTGGGGGTCGATTTGCGCCAGAAAGGTCCAGGATAAGCGGTTGGTCAGACTTTTTCCCTCTAACTTTGACTGACGGCCAACGCCAAGAAGTGCTGGGTTGCCTCTTGGAAACAGATTATGTCGGGAGTATATTATGCGCAACATACCAGCCAGGTTTGTTAGTATCCTTGACCAGACCAAAGGCTAATAACAATTTATCGTGCACATTCATGTGCACATTTATGTGTCACCAGAAACTCCATTTTGAGTAGCCGAGATGCAGGAGAAACTCCTAATTGTCGCTGTCTGAAACCAGATAGATCCAAATAGAGCTTCTTGTGGGTTATAAAGCAAGGGGGAGACAGAGGGAGAACAGACAGGAGGTCAGACAAACAGCCTGGCCATTAACAGCCTGGTGGCAGTCAAAGAGTGAATAGAAGAGAAAAATCGCACCCGTGCGAAGTGAGCGGTGCAAAAATATTTAGGGACATATATGATATAATGTGGACTTTGATTTTCAAGCCTTTTGTTTAAATAATCATAAATGTTTTTCCCTTTTAAATTGAAGATATTAAATAATATCTTTATCTTTTACTCCAGAATTGTATCATAAGGATATGATATCTTGTAGAGAACGGTACAAAAAAGGATTGAAAAGGAAAAAGGGAGAATGGTAAAAGTAAAAGATTTAAAATAAAGAAACAAAAAAAATAAAAATAAAGAAAATATATATAAATATATAGGAATAGATTTATTATTTATAGTTCTTTAGTTATTGTTATTAATAGGGTATCATGGTCTTTTGCTGTGTAGTATGAACTATATAGACAACATTGTGCATTGCTGTCGTTTTTATTAAGGAAGTAGGCGTGGTCTATGTGTCCTCTCTGATATTCAATGATCCTTTAGACACAGACTCCTGGTCTTCTGGTCTCAGAGACTCAAAGATTTCTTTGCTAACTGAGCTGTCAAAGCCCGTCTTCGTGTCTTCTGTAATGTCCTTTGTAAATACTTGGTTGTACTTGGTCCGCCTTCTCCGATATTCAATGATCCTTTAGACACAGACTCCTGGTCTTCTGGTCTTCTTGTTTTGTACTCTCTTCTCAGAGAGTCTAAAGAGAGTCTTTCTAATATTGGTATGTCTAGCTTTAGACAAATACCCAAGGATTCTCCTGGTTTTTTCTAACTCAGCTGTCAACACGAGAGTACTTGGTTGTACTTGGTCCTCCTTCTCTGATATTCAATGATCCTTTAGACACAGACTCCTGGTCTTCTGGTCTCAGAGACTCAAAGATTTCTTTGCTAACTGAGCTGTCAAAGACCGTCTTCGTGTCTTCTGTAATGTCCTTTGTAAATACTTGGTTGTACTTGGTCCGCCTTCTCCGATATTCAATGATCCTGGTCCTCTGGTCTTCTTGTTTTGTACTCTCTTCTCAGAGAGTCTAAAGAGAGTCTTTCTAATATTGGTATGTCTAGCTTTAGACAAATACCCAAGGATTCTCCTGGTTTTTTCTAACTCAGCTGTCAACAAGAGAGTACTTGGTTGTACTTGGTCCGCCTTCTCTGATATTCAATGATCCTTTAGACACAGACTCCTGGTCTCAGAGACTCAAAGATTTATTTGCTAACTGAGCTGTCAAAGACCGTCTTCGTGTCTTCTGTAATGTCTTTTGTAAATACTTGGTTGTACTTGGTCCGCCTTCTCCGATATTCAATGATCCTTTAGACAGACTCCTGGTCTTCTTGTTTTGTACTCTCTTTTCAGAGAGTTTAAAGAGAGTCTTTCTGATATTGGTATGTCTAGCTTTAGACAGATACCCAAGGATTCTCCTTTTTTCTAACTCAGCTGTCAACAAGAGAGTACTTGGTTGTACCTGGTACGCTTTCTCTGATATTATATACAATTATAGCTTACAGTTTTCTTACAGTTTACTTGCACAATAATGTTATACTACTTATTTTGTATAGATTAACATATTATATAACGTTTATTGTGATATCACAATAACGTCATCTCTCAGATGAAATGTAATTGGTTTAATACTAATATGTAGACTACATACGTAACCTACATACATCACAGTAGATGATATATAGGAAACATGATCAGACCTCCAACAATTAAGAAGTGTCCATAATAGAATTAAGGTAAGAGTTAGGGTTAGTGTCATAAGACAGTGTTGTTAAAGAAGTGGTGCCAATATGTTGTCTTGAGCTTGATATCTCTATAATACATGAGAACAAACCACACTTTTAGACAGGGCCCTGTGATTAAAGCGCTCTGTCTAAAAGTGTGGTTTGTTTTCATGTATTATAGATAATACATGACTCATACAATTGAGAAATTCAAAGAACGTCCTGACCTGACTCCTGTCCTGTCCGGGCAAGATGAGAGACCGATTGTACAAAATTCAACAGTAGTTGCAGATCCAAAGAAGAGAAAGAGGTGCCAATATGTTGTCTTGAGCTTGATATCTCTATAATACATGAGAACAAACCACACTTTTAGACAGGGCCCTGTGATTAAAGCGCTCTGTCTAAAAATGAGGTTTGTTTTCATGTATTATAGATAATACATGACTCATACAATTGGGAAATTCAAAGAACGTCCTGACCTGACTCCTGTCCTGTCCGGGCAAGGAGAGACCGATTGTACAGAATTCAACAGTAGTTACAGATCCAAAGAGGAGAGAGAGGTTCTACTGTTAGCACCGCTCAAATGATTTTTTTATGACGTAATTTAGGCGGTCTAAACGCGTTCAGAGTTAACCAATCGGGTGCCTATGTGACTATGACATCATGGACAGATCAACAGAATCGAAGTGTTTCATTGGTCTAGCGGACTCATGTCATCATCATTTGTGACATCATTTGTGACATCATTTTTTCTGGGCGGTCTATAGGAGCGGTTAGCACCGCTCAAAAATAATGTACAGAGGACCCACCTGTACAGAGGACCTAAGGAGAGACCCACCTGTACAGAGTACCTAAGGAGAGACCCAACTGTACAGAGGACCTAAGGAGAGACCCACCTGTACAGAGGACCTAAGGAGAGACCCACCTGTACAGAGGAATAAAAGAGAATTGGAACCTGTTCCAGCAGATCACTATGAAGGCTATACAGAAACTGTCTTAGAAGATATCACTCTCTCTTTCTCAGAACAGGAGAAGAAACGTAATATCACCGAGGACCTTTTCGTCAAGCTGTGGTACAACCGTTTAATCAAGCCAGAAAGGAATTTCACAGACTGATCCCTCCCAGAAGAATGGTAAGAGCCATGCTAGTAGCCCTAAGGGCAATCAAACGACGAATCCATACAGAGGACGGAACCATCTCTGGACAGAACCAGCTCTGCCACCAGAGCCTGATGACTCTGGTGGTCGTCAGTTAGGCAACCAGGGACCTTATTTGCCTCTAGATTTTTGTTTATGACCCTATACTAATTATTTCGGCAAAGCCGAATGTTGAGATATGCTCTCCCATTATATTTATTGTTGTATTTATTATTGTGTATTGATGAACTTTTATTATGAAAAGCTGGACAGGAAGTGCTTGTTGACACTATTTAAGGCTGACTTAATAAACATGCACCAGTTCGTGTGTCGACTGGTTCCAGCAGAAGCTGATGCCTCCCTGTGTCTGTTCATTTTGATGTATCCTCCGTATATCTTTTCTACCTCAGTATTTTTGGTATGTATGCAGAACGCTGCAGTGCTTATCTGTTAACAGGTTATGGGCCCAGTTTAACCAGGTAGTACCAAAATTATTTTCGAGGTGAAAAGTTTGTAGCCGTGCCCGTGCTAGGCTAACAGCATGGCCAGGTGGGCTGCTTCGAGTAGCCGTTGGACCCGGCTTGTTTTTGACGGAGATGAGGAAAAGTATGAACTTTGGGAGAAGAGATTTTTGGGGCATTTGTTGCTTCGAGGTTTGAAGAAAACCATCCTAAACCAACCCGAGACGGGTGAAGATAAGGAGAAAAATGCCTTGGCCTATGCTGAGCTGATTCAAGTTTTGGATGACAAAAGTGTGTCGCTTGTTATGCGGGAAGCGGCTGACGATGGACACAGGGCGCTCAGAATCCTCCGAGAGTACTATGCAGGCAAAGAGCCGGTGCCTTTCTCCGAGTCCCGGACCAAGCTCAGAGGTGAGGACATTGGGAGGAGGCATGCGGCGGCAGCGGAGGAGGGCGACTGCGCCATGGGGATTCAGATGCGGCCGAATGTGAAGAGGGCGGCTACAGGTGACCGGCGGCGGTGTTACCGGTGCAGTGTGAGAGGCCATATCGCAAAGATGTGTGATCGCCAGCAGCAGTGGTGCAGCCACTGCCACAGTTCCACACACCGGTATGCAGCCTGCAGAAGGAGACAGCAGCGGCGCCAGCGAGACGACATCCAGAGAGTCTCGGAGGGGTACAGCGGCAGCAGCCGCACCCGGGGCAGCGGGAGCGACGGCGGCAGCGGGAGCGACGGCGGTAGCAGTCGTGAGTACTCATTCCGAGTGAGTGACTGTGATGTCGGGCCAGTCGGGCTTCAACGAGGACATCATGTTAAGAAGACGGGTCTAATGGTCGACACGAGAGCGACGTCCCATATCATCACAGACATCAAAAAGTTCAAGAGGTTCGACAACAGGTTCCAGCCAGAGACTCACCGTATGGAGTTGGCTGACGGTACGAGATGCAGTGGTGTGGCAGAGTGCAGAGGAGATGCGGAGGTGATCCTGGTCGACAGCAAGGGGCAACGCCACAAAACCACCTTGAAACAGGCGTTGTACATTCCCACATATTCCCAGGACATGTTCTCTGTGCAAGCAGCAACCACGAGAGATGCCACTGTCATCTTTCAAAAAGGTAACGGTGCTTTGAAGTGCAGAGATGGTACACAGTTCGACATGGAGATGTGCAACAGACTGTATTATTTGAACACAGTGAACAATGAGTGTGATAATGATGTTGACCAGTGTAAGGTGTGTAATGCCTATAGACAGGTGCAGAAGTGCAGGTCTAAGTGTGCTGAGAAACAGACACAGACCGACATCTATGTTGATTTTGAGGCTGCATTAGTTGCACCTCAGAGAGGGCAGAAGAAGCATGAAGCTAAATGTAAAACCACACGTTATCCACCTCGAGTGAGAAGGATGAAACGAGCAACTTCAAATAACAATGTATCTGGTGACTACTGTTATGGGTTGGTGTCGAAGCCTAGTATTGCAATGAATGAAGAAATTGAATCACTGTGCGAGAAAGATGTGTTTGCCTTAACCAGACTGCCAGAGGGCAAGAAAGCAGTGGGGGGTAAAAAAAAAGAAAAAGAAAAAAAAGAAAGTGTTCATTTGTTTGGGGTGATGAAGTGATTAGTTGAAGGTAACTTGTATTTAGTGAATGTGACATTGATTATGATATCGTGAATGTTGAAAGATTTTGAAACGTGCATGAATTCTATTATTGAGAAGGAAAAAAAAGAAAAGAAAAGGGAAAAAAATGTGTTTGGGATCATGAGATGACTGGTTTAAGAAACACAGGATTTGTGTATGGTGATGGTTGTGAAGTTAAAGATGTGAGTTGAATACTGAAACATTATTTATTGTAAAAAGAAAGAGCAAGAAGAAAAATATATAATGTGAGATCAAGTGGGAGTGTTGAGATATGCTCTCCCATTATATTTACTAGAATTTCGGGCCCCTTCGGGGGCCCTCAAATCTAGAGCTCACGGTATACCAGCAATCAAATGGATTTGTAATGGGCAAATATGGGTAGTTCTTTTTTTGAGAGAAAATATTTTTTTGAGAAAAACATTTTTTTAGAGAAAAAATAGTGTTTTGAGAAGAAAAAAATTTTTGAGAAAAAAAAAGTTTTTTGAAAAAAAAAAGTTTTTTGAAAAAAAAAGTAAAAAAAAAAAAAAAAGTTTTGGCCTAATTGTGTTATTATTATTACTATAATAGGCCTGCCAATGTTTTATTTTCATTATTTCAATGTTTTCATTTTAGCAACACACACACACACACACACCCCTACACACACACCCCTACACACACACACACACACACACACACACACACACACACACAGACAGACAGTATGTTGCTGTGAAGAGGTGAGTGGGCCGAACTCTAGAGGTGAGTGGCCCGAAGGGCCGCCAACTTCTTGTAAGATACAGGCTCTCGGCTAGCTAGGCTCTCGCTGCGCCCGTCACTGCTGAAGCAAACTGTAACCTGATACTTTGGTGACGAAAATTGCGTAGGAGACACTCTGGGGAAAGATTTGCATAGCAAACCCACACATTACTTTTCTACAAAGTGTACATCGTGCGAATACAATAGCTTCAGGAGAAGCTGCTAGGAACATTGGGGTAAAAATGCACGATTTTTGTGCAAAAGGTGGAGTCTTTAGATGCAGTGTAAATGTGATTCTATCGCGCAGGATGCTTAAAAATACTTAAAGAGGGTCGCTGTGGGTTATGGCTGCTGAGATTGTTGTATTTATTATTGTGTATTGATGAACTTTTATTATGAAAAGCTGGACAGGAAGTGCTTGTTGACACTATTTAAGGCTGACTTAATAAACATGCAACAGTTGTGTGTCGACTGGTTCCAGCAGAAGCTGATGCCTCCCTGTGTCTGTTCATTCTGATGTATCCTCCGTATATCTTTTCTACCTCAGTATTTTTGGTATGTATGCAGAACGCTGCAGTGCTTATCTGTTAACACCGAAGTATTTGAATTTCATACCACGATTATTTTGACCAAAGAATCATCCGTTATCCTGGGGCGGAACATTTGGTCTAGTTAACTCATGTTACCCTCATTAGTGACAGCATAATCTTTTTTTCCAAAAGCTGTTTATTTGTATTTAAAAAAAATTGGAACCACAGACCTTGCAGCAACAGCTGTACAACCAAGTACAACAGCTGTCAGCCAAGTACAACAACTGTCAGCTATGTTCAAGACCACTGACTTGACTGAATCTTTCAAGAAGAGCTGGGCCCGAAGAGCCCGAAGAACTGGGCAATCAGTGGATACCCAGTGGATATTGTGTTTATTTGTATTTTAAACTTGTATTAGTTGGCTATCATTTATAACCTGTAAGATCTTCCACAGTCTGACAAAATTGTATTCATCTAATTTTGAAATTCAAGGTTAGCACCGCTCAATGATTTTTTTATGACGTATCTAGGCGGCCTAAACGCGTTATGACGTATTTTACGCGGCCTAAACGCGTTCTAAATCAGAGTTAACCAATCGGGTGCCTATGTGACTATGACATCATGGACAGATCAACAGAATCGAAGTGTTTCATTGGTCTAGCGGACTCATGTCATCATCATTTGTGACATCATGGTTTTGGTAAAAAAGCGGTCTATAGGAGCGGTTAGCACAGCTCAAAAATATTGGCTACTCAGTATGCTTAAAACTTAAAATGCCACTTTTGTTAAACCACTTGACCACTCTGATGGTTCAGAAATGCCATTGCCCCATTTTACCTGAAATGTCTTCCGGGCATTCCAAATGTATTCTCGAGCGATCAATTTCATGAATAACTTAGCATGAAATATCTTTTATTTAACTCTGCTCTGGAAGCATGAGCATCAATAAAACACAAAAATACAGAAGAATTCTGGTTTGTGTATTTGGCGACTCCTTTAAGGCATATTATACATAAACCCAAAATGATTATCAGTAGTACTAATGAGAACACACATCTCCAGCTTAGAGGATTCTTTCCAATATTTTGCACATAATACTAGCAAGGGCAATAGGTCTATAATTGTCCATGCTAAAGCTCCCCAGCCTTGTATTTAAGGACAGGCACCAACAGTACAGAAATGGATTTAGAATGAATGACACCATGAACCATGAGACCTGGCTGTGAAACGCATACTGTAGCAAGCAGTGGCTTCCAGTCGCCTCTAGAATTTTAAAATTCTTCTCATTTATAATTTTAAGGCACAAAGAGGTCTTGCCCCTCGCTACATCGCTGAGCTTCTGCCACCTCATGACCCTCCTCGTGACCTGAGGTCCGCAGGCAAGGGGCTTGTAGCAACTCATAATGTAATAATCAGCTCATAATGTAATAGAAAACGAGCGCATAACGTAATAATGGATGTTTCAATAATGTAATAATGTAATAATGTGTTACATTAAGAACCTCCACATAGGAGGCTCATAATGTAATAAAACTTCATAATGTAATAATGTATTTTTATTACATTATGAGCTGATTATTACATTATGAGCTTTTATTACATTTTAATTATTACATTATGAGCTGATTGTTACATTATGAGTTTTTATTACATGTTTGTATTACATTATGAGCCCTTATTACATTATGAGTTGCTACACACCCTTCCAACTTTGTTGATGAAGAATGGAGCAACTATATACTAAACATGCAGCAAATTAATACATTATGGGGATCATTTAGCTGTACAAAGAGCATCCACAATGTTAAAAATACAGTTGTATCGAAACTGGGTGTTGATGCAACATCGATAATATCCCCATGTGGTCAGTATGACAACAGTCTGCCATTGCTAGTTCTGGGCCACTTTGCCGAAGGTCATGGGGACCATTATGTATATGACCATATTTTAAGCCGCTCAAACCGGGACGCGAACCACTGTTGCCTAAAACCGGGACCCTAAAAGTAATGCGCACGTTATAACCCACGTGGTAACGCTCATGCAAGCGCACATACACCGCAGGGTTGCAAACAGGTAGTGAGTGATTGACAAACAGCCTCAGTGTTGATTTCAGACGCGCAATGAATTTGTACATGTTTTCTGATTGGTTGGGTGAGCATTTTTTTGTGAAAAGAACATGATAAATGTCTATAAAAACACTGAAAACAGATACTATTATTGGCACAATTTTGTAGTGAATGTTGAAAAGAGGGACATATTAATGTTCTAGAGATATTTGTCGGGACACGCAGCTTGAAAGCGAACAGTCCGGGCCAAACCGGGACGTCTGGTCACCCTACTTAATAGTGTGGTCTCAGTTGTTGTATATGAGATACATGAAGGTTTCCTGTGCAAATAAGCCGAAAAGCTTACTAGGATCTCCCTTTAGTTGACCTTGTAGCAGTGAACTGTACTGTCATGAACCTTTGCCTATGCAAACTTCTAATAAAGTCTTCAATCAATCAATCAATCAATCAATCAATCAATCGGGATAGATAGCACCTTAACTCTGCAGCTGCACTGAGGCGCTCCAACTCAATAGTGCACCATTTATTTTAGAGTTGTGCTTACTAGTATCCACCTAACGTTTCTTCAAAACCCTTAACTGTAACCAGTCATTACAGACAGCAACGTTAGCTTAGCTCATGTGAATATCTTTTGTTTACAGTTGATCCTCTGGTGCCCCCCTGTGGTTGTTGATGCCCTGTGCTTCAGCAAATCCGGCCCTGGGCCAGAGTGAGGGACCGAGTCAGGGCCAGAGTGAGGGCTAGATTAGGGCCAAAGTGAGGGACAGATCGAAGTGCTGCGCTCTCCTCTGCTTCCTGGACTCTTTGAATCAAGTGTGTGACTGGTCCATCAAGGCTTACATAATGATCCCCATGACCTTCGGCAAAGTGGCCCAGAACTAGCATACTGACCACAAGGGGATATTATCGATGTTGCATCAACACCCAGCGTCGATACAATCACAAACTGTATGTTGAACATTGTGGATGCTCTTTGTACAGCTAAATGATCCCCATATGTACATTTCATTTGCTGCATGTTTAGCGGATAGTTGCTCCATTCTTCATCAACAAAGTTGGAAGGGTGTGTAGCAACTCATAATGTAATAAGGGCTCATAATGTAATAAAAACATGTAAAGAAAACTCATAATGTAATAATCAGCTCATAATGTAATAAAAACAAGTCCATAATGTAATCTATCTATAAATGCGAGAAGTCTCTGCGTGTCTGTCTGTCTGTCTGTCTGTCTGTAATCCGCGTATCTCGAGAACCGTTCGTCCCACCGGCTTCAGATTTGGCACGCGCGTTCCCCGCCGCGGCACGGAGTGCAGTGCCGGGCCTCGACCCGACCCGACGCGCGGTTTTCCCTAACCGGCGCGAAACGTTCGGAATCTCCTTATGCGGGGCTGATTGTTGACATCAGGCTGTTCCGGAGGAAATCGGCACAAGCGCTGACTCATTGTGACATCACTTCATAAAAGGCTCTGACATCACGTACGCCACATGAGTCAACCCGTTCATCCCACCGGCTTCAGATTCGGCACGTGCGTTCCCCGCTGCGGCGCGGAGTGCAGTGCCGGGCCTCGACCCGACCCAACACACGGTTTTCCCAAACGGGCGCAAAACGTTCGGTGTCTCCTTATGCGGAGATGATTGTTGACATCAGGCTGTTCCGGAGGAAATCGGCGCAAGCGCTGACTCATTGTGACATCACATCATAAAAGGCTCTGACATCACGTACACCACATGAGTCAACAAAAATGCCATGGTTACGTATTGAATGTCATCAGTATGACATGTTTTGATGTTCCTATGGGCATAAATGGACACAGGCAAACAGATGGTCAATACCGGGTCATACAGAGATCTCCATATATGGGCATAAAATGGACGTAGACAAACAGATATCTCCATACATGGGCATAAATGGACACACGCAAACAGATGGTCAAAACAGATCCTATGACAACAGGTATAATGAGGTTTGCATTAAAGGGCGGGGCATTCATTCCCTATTTACATTGTTCCCGAGTTGGCCAGGACGCCGAATAGATGCTTGGCCGCCCAAAGGGCGGCCGAGCCTCTAGTAATTAAAATGTAATAAAAGCTCATAATGTAATAATCAGCTCATAATGTAATAAAAATACATTATTACATTATTACGTTTTATTACATTATGAGCCTCCTATGTGGAGGTTCTTAATTAATGTAACACATTATTACATTATTGAAAAATCCATTATTACGTTATGCGCTTGTTTTTTTATTAAATTATGAGCTATTACATTATGAGTTTTTATTACATTTTTCTTATTACATTATGAGCCCTTATTATATTATGAGCCGTTGTTACATTTATGTTACAAATAGGGTGGCTTTCGCCATCCGAGCTCCCAAGCTCTGGAATGCTTTACCCGAGAACATTCGCCTCACTGATCCCCTTGCACTATTTAAATATCGAGTAAAATCTATTTGTTCAAAAAAGCATTCCTATGAATAACCGTTTTGTTCTTCCCTGCCTTTTTGCTTATTAATGTATGTATTACTTGTTGTAATTATGATAGATCATCTTAATATTCCTTTGTTTTTCTTTGTATATTTTGTTTTTTATCCTGTCTCATGTTGTGCAGCACTTTGTGGCTCATTTCTAGAAAGGTGCTATATAAATAAAGTTATTATTATTATTATTATTATTACTCTGTCAACTACTATGAGCCACCCCACGCTTAAAAAGTCATTAGCGATAAGGTGAGCCCGAGAAGGAAGGTTAAGCAGGACCCTAATTAGCCCGAATCATCACCTGTACTAAATTATCCGACAACGTCACCCTTATCCTCATCCAAGATGCAACCACCAACTACCGGATTGACTATTCCTCTCCCCCTGATTTTTTTCCGCCGACCTCACATCTGCTTGGTGGGAAGGTTCTAGTATTCTTGTATTTGTTTTACTGAGGATAAGGTTAGATATTAGACCTACTTTAGGGTTAAGCATAGCATTACTGAGGTTAAGATTAGGAATAAGTTTAGCCCTCTAGCTTTTGGCACTGTTTGAGGTTAAAGTTAGGAATAAGGTTAGGTTTAACCGCTTAGGCATATAGTTTACAGAGGTTACGTTTAGGAATACCAGGCACTGGCAGGCAGAGACCATTCTACCGTTCTATGGGCCTATGGCATAGACACAGATAGCCTACACACACACACGCACGCACGCACGCACGCACGCACGCACGCACGCACGCACGCACGCACACACACACACACACACACACACACACAGACATATTCAAATATATATGTATGGCCTGTAAGGCCTAAATTGTGCGCCAGCAGAGCGCGCCTTGTTATTTATATCAGGTCTCTCTTGATGATGGTGACGTCACCAAGAATGCTGGTCCCTCATATGACGTTCCCATTGTATGGCGTCACCATTTGTTTTTTCAAGGGTTTTCCCATTGGATGGCGTAAGCGCAGACGGACGGATGGACGGATGGACGGACAGACGGACGGCTAGTATGCGTGCTGCTTCCCATGTGAAAAGTCCTTAATTAAAGAATTATTATTACTATCACCCATTTTCAACCGATCTTCATAATTGGTCCTCACTAATGTTCATGATAAATGGTAAAACTAAAAAAGAAATCTTCTGTGTCTCATAGGAGGGCTGGACACGTCAGAAACCAACTTAACTTAACCTCAACAGTTTTTTCTTTTCTTATTCTTGCACAGCAACAGAAAGAGAGAACTTAAAGACAGTATCTTCCAGGGGTCTGAAAGACAAAAGAGAAGACAATGGTTGAACTTGGAGGCAAAGCTTTAACTTTGCCTTTGTTGTGGGGACGGCACTAAAGTGGTTCTCCTACCTGTCGGACCAGGTCTCATGGAAAGGTTTGCTTTCATTCCCCTGAACCCTCCAAACGGTCCCCCAGGGATCCGTACTTGGCCCTCTCCTTTTCTCCCTGTACACTAAATCCCTTGGTGCTGTCATCTCTGCTCACAACCTATCCTATCACTGCTATGCTGATGACACTCAACTGTTTTTGTCCTTCCCCCCTTCTGCCACCCAGGTGGAAGAACGCATTGCAGACATCTTACAGTGGATGTCAGCCCACCACCTCAAGCTGAACCCGGACAAGACAGAGCTTCTCTTCTTCCCAGCTAAGTCTTGCCCCATGCAAGATCTCACTATTTCCATAGATAATGCATTGGTAATTTCGGTTCCAACTGCTAGAAACCTTGGTGTGGTCCTGGACAGCCAGCTATCATTCAAGGCACACAACATTGCATCAGTCACCCGGTCCTGTAGGTTCACACTCTATAACATCCGTAAAATCAGACCTTTCCTCACCCAGGAGGCAGCCCAGCTCCTCATCCAGACATCTGTCATATCAAAACTTGAGGTGGTGCCATAGTTTTGTACTTTTTCTGTTTTTCATGTGTCTAGGAGGTTGAAAGTACTTCATTAGACCCCCTTATGTGTTTTTGTTTTTTTTGAAAAATGATGTATTCTCTTAGTATTTGTTTGTTTTCTCTTGGAGGCTGCCACCTTGTGGCCAAAAGTGTCAGTTAACAAACACAGATAAAATGACATCATATAATCATCCCCTCCCCTTTTACCATTCACCCAACACTGTGGGGTGTGGCTATATCAGCTGGGTCACCACCCACCATGCCATCCATGCATACTTAATGATCTGGGGGTGTGGCCACATAAAAACCCAATTTTAACTCTTTCTGTATACTTTTTTGGAAAAAGATCTTCCTCCTAGTATAATCATAATACCTGATAATCATGTTTTAGAGGAGGGGAAATCATGGCACCACCTCTTTAAGGAAGGTGGACCGATATGGAACTCTACGATGTGGTGTCATGTGGTGTCATACCTTAACACGACCTTCAGGATCTTCATGCAGCATTTGACACCTTGTACCCTGTGACACCATACACAAGGTGTGTGAGTGTGAGCGTGTGCGTGTGCCCGCGCTCGCACGGGCATGTGAGTGTGGTGCAGGGCAGGGCATGTGTGGGACTTAGCCTACAAGTCTTGTTTACACCAGTGGTGGAAAGTAACTAAGTCAAATTGTGAGGTATCTTTTTTACTTTACTGGGCTATTTCCAATTTTCAATACTTACTTTTACTCAGCTAAAATTATTTGAAGACTTTAGTTACAAGTTACTTTGCAGACTCTTATTAGTATTACAAAACATACATTAACCTCTTCAGCCTTATATACTTTGGCCATTTGAAAAGCTCACAACACATATCGCAAAAGTACCAAACTCCTTTTGGTACTTTTAAGTACATATTGATGCCAATACATTTGTACTTTTACTCAAATACATTTTACTTGTATCTTTGCATTGTGGTATTGATACTTTTACTAGTTAGAAGTTAGAAATATGAGTAGCCTACTTCTAACACCACTGGTTTGCATGCAGCTTTGTGTAGGTTGTTTTTCCTGGCATAGAAGGTCCACAACAACATGTTTCTTTTGGAACATAAGTCAGTGGTCACTTTTATTCTACCTATGAGGGCGGATTCTGCCAATGCATTTCAATGGGAATGGAGCGGTTTGCTGCTATTTACGGATTTCTGAATAAATTCCCATTGAAATGCATCATAGGTAGAATAAAAGTGTGGTGTGACCGTGCCCTAATGGATTTTTTTTATTTTTTTTTGCAGAAATCCACAAATGCAGCAAACCATGGTCCCATTGAAATGCATTGGCAGAATTTGACCTCATAGTCATAGGTAGGCCTACAATAAAATTGCAGTGTGACCATGCCCTTAATAGTTTGGTGCTCACAACTTTTCTTAAAAAAGTAGGCTACTTAGGCTAAGTATTGGCATCAAAATATAATTAAAGTACCAAAAGTAGACCTACTCTATATTTTTCTAAATGTCTAAAATGAATATTGGGTATAAATTGGACTGAAGTGGTGTGTGTGTGTGTGTGTGTGTGTGTGTGTGTGTGTGTGTGTGTGTGTGTGTGTGTGTGTGTGTGTGTGTGTGTGTGTGTGTGTGTGTGTGTGTGTGTGTGTACAAATCTTGTTTACAACAGTGGTGGAAAGTAACTAAGTATATTTACAGAAGTGGTTAATATAGACCTATGTTTTGTACTAATAATCAACAAAGTAACCAATAACCTTAAGTGGAATAAAAAGTACAAAATGTGCCTCTGAGATGTAGTGGAGTAGAAAAGGTATCACATATACCATACGCATAATAATAGCTACTGTATATTCTGTTCTTTTCTTCATTGCTCATTACAATATTGATCAGCTTGAACTAATCTAAGTATGTCTACACCCTTGTTACTGAATACAATAACATAACAATAGGCCTACTGTCTGATTATTATTCATATTATTTTTAAATTACCCCGCCTTTAATGTTTAAACACATGCGAAAGACTGGAAACTATTTATTATTAGAATCATTATTTCTTAATGTTAGTTTCTTAGTGTTGGGCTGCAGGGCACAATGCCATTATGATTTTTTTTGTTCTGAACTGTAGACAAGTGTATCTTGACTAGCCTACTTTCTGTGGCGCTATACAAATCCATACAGCAGAGGGCACTCTAAGCCCATGAAATTATCACTTAGAGAGATAAGCGAATTGCCATCTAAATGCAATAGTTCTGTCCATCATCTGATTTGATGATTGTTAACTGTGTGTCTGTGTTATTAAGAGTGAGCAAGGCAGGCTTCATGTGCATAATAATGGTTTGATAGGCTATAAAAAATGCATTCTGCTGCGTTGCACTGCAGGCAAGTTGCAGGTTTATTTTATGCTCCACCCAACCCCCTCCAATTGAAATTGGATTCACCTGTCACAACCAATTCAATTAAGTTGTTGTTGAAAATTGAGGTTTAGGTGTGATGCAGCTAGTTTAGATCAAAGGTTTTTAAGAACCAAATATAGGCCTATATAACATTATTATTATTTCCAAGTCTAAACCATGCATTGTGGCGGTTAACCAATAAACCATGATAACACTCAACGAAGATTATTGATTGATTGAATACTCAGTTTGCAAAAAGTACAGATCTACTAAACAATAATGCTAAAAACAAAATGATATCACAAAAAGCACAGATTAAATTAAACAGGATTTTTATTTTCCCAATTCCATTTGAAAGACATATAATAAGGGAGAGTCAAAGAAACACATCCCCAAAGGGGAGTCAGTTTCACCCTCATCAAAGGATGCCCTCATAATAAGGTCCAACCATTAGCATGCATTATCCATCTTTCAGACACATGAATCATGATGCCCCCTGCATTAATTCCACCATAAATGTCTGCCTGTTTTGTCATTTCAACACTGAATCAACAGCAACACCAAACTGGTGGTTATAATGCAATAAAAAATTGATCAGAGTCAAGAAGTCGTGTCATAATAGTGGTACTATCTTGGGTCACCAACAAACAACAACACATTTTAGCCTACTGTCACAAATATAATAAATATTGTCTTCGGAATACGGAAGGTTCGCTGAAAAATCTATCTATTTGAATCAAAGTGACCCAATTGGGTTAAACCCGACATGTAACCACCCACCCAAATGTGCATCAAGCCCACCCAGTCAATTTATGATAATGATAATAATAACTAGTAAGACGCCTCAGGGCGCCAATTATTGGCCATCTGGCCAGTGATGAGCAGACCAGTTTCCCATATATGGAGATCCGTACTGTTTATGGTACATCCCTTTTATGACTAATAGCAAAAAAGTGCACAGCACACCAGTCCTTGTGAGGTGCCGGCCAACGGGACAAATACTATGAAAAAAGAGTAAAGCTGCACACTCGTAGCTACCGATGCACATTTATTAGGACGGCACAGAATGAGAAACCAACGTTTCGGACAGACAAGCTGCCTTCTTCATCCCTTTTATGCCCATACATGGAGATCCCTGTCTGAACCAGCCACACAGATATGAGCTGTCTTCCTCCATATATGGGCATTCCCATATGTCATAAGTCCTGTTAGATATGGGCTTAATATGGATGACATCAGGGATCTCCATATGTGGGCATAAAAGGGATTCTGTTAGAGTGGTTCCCATGACATCACAACATACAATCCCTTTTATGCCCATACATGGAGATCCCTATCTGAAGCAGCCACACAGATATGGACCATGTCTTAATTGGCCATCTGGCCAGTGATGTATATCGATGACATCAGGGATCTTCATATATGGGCATAAAAGGGATTCCGGGGAATACACAAATATTGACTTTTACATATGTGATGTCGCCTGTGATTTCACCTGTGATGTCACAGTGATGTGTGAGGGGAGCCACAGTGTCAGTGTTGCAGGTGTAAGACCTGTTGTGTTTGTGTTGTAGCCTATGTTACAGGTATAACTGTGCCAAAATGCATAGTTTTCTATGCATTTTTGGGGGTTTTGACTCCCTAAAAAAAAAATCGCCTGCGCTGCTGCACACGGCTGGGAAGGTCACCCACCTTTTGTTTCTTCTTGCCCCCCAGTACTACAGGCTATAAATCCGGCCCTGCATAATGTACTGTTCGAACTAGACCTTGCAGTGTCTGCATGTCTGCCAACAGTGATCTGGAGAGACAATCAACTAGAAAGATGCAATTCGGGGAAATTGCAAGTGTGGTTGCCGTGATGCGAGTCGAACTTGCAAATTAATTCTGTCTTACCATTTGAATTTTCCCCATTCAAGACAGTGGGGAAAATGAATTCACTAATAAATGAATGGCCATACAGCAGGCCTAGATGGAGATCTCTGGGTCAGTCTGTGTCCCTTTATGCCCATATATGGAGATCCCTGATGATGACATCAATATTAAGCCTGTATCTTTGAATGATGTGCCAGTCTCATGTGGTCTATGACGTCATCTCCATATATGTGAAAAGTTTATTTTTTGCATTTTCCCATTCAAGTCAATAGAAAAAAAAGTGCGTGCCGCCAAAACTGTGCACCCGTTTCGGATGATATCAATAGCGTGGCAAAATAAAGTTTATCTGGAAAGATGGATGGAAGAAAGTTGGCTATAGTCTGGTTGCCCTGGG
The DNA here is from genome assembly GCF_963921795.1 of Nannobrachium achirus. NCBI lineage: Eukaryota > Metazoa > Chordata > Actinopteri > Myctophiformes > Myctophidae > Nannobrachium > Nannobrachium achirus. Next base: position 41,649,936 of record NC_137828.1, read on the forward strand.
CAACCACCAGTAGTGCTTTGGGGGCCGGACGGGACCGGACGCCGTGTGGCCGGAAATATTTCCCCACATGCACGCGCACGGACGGCACCGAACGGTGCACGAGCGTGTAAACGCGTGCATACCCCCCCCCCCCGCTAGCCGCGACAACCCCCCACCCCGCGAATCCGCGATAACTAGGTCTACAAGCAATACTTTAATCAGTGGCTACTACTTCGCATAACAGGTTTCTATTCTAGTGGTGAATGTGTGAGCGTCCTCAAGCCTCGATTCATATGGATATAGCCTACTTTAACATAGGTTTCTAGCTGTGACTGCATGTGCATGTGTCGATGTGTGTGTGTCTTCTCCTCATACATGGCTCCATATTACTGTGGTAGGCTATTTAGTGTTTGAGATTCGTTCAAGGCAAACTTTGTTTCTCTATCCTACTGCAGCGCTGTATTTTCTAAATGAATTAAAAGAAAGTATAACATAAAATCTTAAGTAACAATGCAAATGTAATTAAGACTAGAAAACTATTGTTTTCCCACCATTAGATCTGCTGACATTCTTTCTATCTAAATGGCCTCTAGAGGCGTGTGCACGCGCGTGCACGTGACGTCAATAAATGACCGTCCGCCCGGAAAAAAAAATCCCAAAGCACCACTGGCAACCACACTAATAAAATTACAATAAGTGTTTTGCCATTGCATTGCATGGCAGGCACACTTAATAACATCCCTTTCAAGTTTCAGTGCAAGTTGGGTAAACTATAAAACTTGACACATTTGACAAGAGTTTAAGTTACTTTGGGTGTTAATTAACTAAATGAAGTGGTGTCTATAACGGTAATGTCTAATAATATCCTCTTGTACTGCTCTGCTGTGTGCTTCAATGGACGAATCCCCCCTCCTCACCACTCTACTAAACCCCTCCCACTTTTAGTTTCCTTCCGCAGCAAATAGTCCCCGGTCCACGCACGGGGCGATCGCATAAAAAAAGCAATCACCCCAGCCGTGCGTGTAAAGTACTGGCGGCCGCGCGTAATCGAAGGGTCATCTAATCCAAGAAGACATAATATTTCGGCTATTAACGTTAAAAAGACCCACCGGCGTTTAGCGGGAAAACCAGGCGGACGGATACAGCGGGGAGGGGGAGCCGTAAAAAAAAACAAGCTTTTTATTGACCGCCGCGGAATCCTCAGCTGTGATTGTCATGCAGCTGATGACGGCTCTGCACTTCAGCCCAGCGTAGCGTAGTAGAGTAGCTCCACCAACAGCAGAGAAACTTCATGCGTGCGCATGATCATCGCTCGTCCACTTCACCTGAAATCAACAACAACAAATCGTCATCTCTCACACCGAGACCGGAATTAATGTTTTATTTGGGAATACTGTGGAATACTTTTTTGGAGCACAACTGCTTTGGACTTTTACCTACTCCGGCTTTTCGATACTAGACGGCTGTCAACGTTTTCACGTCTAAGGTAAAAAGGGGGTGTTTTCTCTGCAGGGAGACAGCCTTGTACATACCGTTCTCACGCTTACAACGTGCAAACAAATAATCCAAACAATCTAACATTGTGCACGTTATTAAAGACTATAGATTTATCCTCCGAGGTGGCTTTATATTATTTTTTTTAAGTCAACTTTGCGTGTTTAAACGCAGCACCTGCTGCTGCTGCTGCAACACTGCTGCTTGGTGCATGCATGCGACGCGTGCTTGCGTTGCGTAGTAGTGCATACTGGCTCAGTGTTTTGGACTGACGTGTGCATTGCACGGTCGCTGCTGCCTGTGATCAGGGGCTGTCAGTGCCAGCTGCTGCTCCTACTACTACTACAACTACTAGCCTACTACTACTGTTACTGCATAGCCGAAACCTGCACACTTTTACCATAATAACAATATCTGCATCCTTTTTCCTCTTCTGCAGTCGGCTCTACGACAAGCGGAACAGCCGCCACCAACCATGCCGTTAAATCCCACGTTGACGAGTAAAAACTACGACTACGACTACGACTCCCTCCAGCCGTACTTCTACTATGACAACGAGGAGGAGGACTTCTACCAGCAGCGGCTGCAGCCGCCGGCGCCCAGCGAGGACATCTGGAAGAAGTTCGAGCTGCTGCCCACGCCGCCGCTGTCGCCGAGCCGGCGGCCGTCGCTCTCCAGCCTGTTCCCCAGCACCGCCGACCAGCTGGAGATGGTCACCGAGTTCCTGGGCGACGACGCCGTCAACCAGAGCATCATCTGCGACGCCGACTACTCGCAGACCTTCCTCAAGTCCATCATCATCCAGGACTGCATGTGGAGCGGGTTTTCCGCCGCGGACAAGCTGGAGAAAGTGGTGTCGGAGCGGCTCGCCTCGCTGCACGCCGCCAGGAAAGAGTCGGCTGTTGTGGGCGATAGTAGTGCGGTGTGTGGTGCCACGGGGAGGCTGAACTCCAACTACCTGCAGGATCTCAACACGTCCGCGTCGGAATGCATCGACCCCTCGGTGGTCTTCCCCTACCCGATAGCCGAGACCCCCACCAGCGGCAAGCCAAGCAGCAGCAACAGCACGGTCACGCCACCTAAGGATTTGGCACTGGATACCCCACCGAACAGCGGGAGCAGCAGTAGCAGTTGTAGTGACTCAGGTAATGCTGAATAAGCATTAAATCACTCTCTCTCTCTCTCACACACACACACACACACACACACACACACACACACACACACACACACACACACACACACACACACACACACGCCCATTTCTTTATTTACGTCTGCTGCATGCATGTCTTCTTTTGCATTTGCACTATTTATTGATGGCACTGCTAGATGGCAATTTAATGTTAACTGGTTAACTGATTGAGTTTAGTAGGCCTATTTTTTATTTTATTTTTTATTATGTTTGAAGGGTGCTGTCCTTATTTTTGGTTGGTTAACCAGGAAAATGTGTTGCATAATCCCTAGCTGTAGTCTAGACTAGAGTGATTAGGTGAGGGGCTGCAAGGTTATGTCATCTGATGATCATCAGATGATGTGGAGAGTGGTCGTTTTGTGGAAGATTAGTATGCAATGTAAAGCATGCCACTTGGCCAGTAAGTTTGTAGATGCTTACTATTTGTGGATGCTTACTATTTGTGTTGTATCAATCTCTATTTCAGAAGATGAGGATGGAGACGATGATGATGAAGATGATGATGAGGAAGAGGAGGAAGAGGAGATTGATGTGGTCACGGTGGAGAAGAGACAGTCGCTGAAGCGCTGCGACGCCTCCAGCCCTTCAGACAGCAGCAGCAGACATCATCCCAGCCCGCTTGTGCTGAAGAGATGCCATGTCTCCACCCACCAGCATAATTACGCCGCGCCCCCTTCCACGAGGCAGGAGCAGCCGGCTGTCAAGAGGCTGAAGCTGGAGACTAGCAGCAGCAGCATTAGCAGTAACAGCATCACCGGCGGCAACGGCCACAGCCACCACAGCAGCCACAGCCGGGTTCTCAAGCAGATCAGCAGCAATCGCAAGTGCTCGAGTCCACGGGCAGCGGCAACGTCCGACACAGAGGACTTCGACAAGAGAAGGACTCACAACGTGCTGGAGCGCCAGCGGAGGAACGAGCTCAAGCTGAGCTTCTTCGCGCTCCGGGACGAGATCCCTGAGGTGGCCAACAACGAGAAGGCGGCCAAGGTGGTCATCCTGAAGAAGGCCACGGAGTGCATATACGGCATGCAGGACGACGAGCAGAGGCTGGTCTCCCTCAAGGAGCAGCTGAGGAGGAGGAGTGAACTGTTACGACAGCGGCTTGCGCTGCTGCAGCAGCAGAACTCTCAACGCACTTGAGTTGCTTTTTTTTGTAAATCGATAACGGACTTCTTTATCTTGGCCTTCATTGTTTTTTATGCAAGTTCCGAGTGTGTATAGTTAAAATATTTGCATGCAAATGCAAAAAAGGAAAAAAGGATTCCTGGAATCACGTTTGATTTCAATGTTGGACTGCCTCAATTGAAGTTATTATGGGTGGATTACATATTTAAAAGTTTATTTTTATTAATAAAATATTAAAAATGGGCCTTACCCACAGTTCAGTGCCCGGCGTAAAATACACATTTTTATGTTTTGTATATAATATTTCCTAAGAATTGTATTTTTGGATCTAAATTGTCTGGAAGTTCAGACCCAGTTGTTTTGTGTATTGTTTTACATTATGTTCTAGGTTCTCTTGAAATATAAAGACGTTTCTTGTTGAAAATGTGTCTCTTGTTCATGTGCACCACATTTCACATATGAGCACAGTTCCTATCTGCACAACGTTTAATTTTTGATTGGTTGAAAACTGTATTAGTCATAAATGTAAACAGCACACGGTAGTAGGTACAGTCAGACATCAAGGCTAAAAGGATAACACTAAAAGGTCCTGGGGACTTGTTCCCATCTGTATAAAATGAGCTGAGTTCCTATCTGAGCCAAACCCCAAAGCATACATCAGTAGGTATAATATACAGAACATTACAGGTAGGCTTTTGCCAGAGGCTATTTTAATGTGTCAAACAAGAATAAATGAGTTACACGAATCCGTAAGCCCTGGTTAGTGCCATGGTAGGTGCCTGAGGGGGAATTATGCATCAAGCTTACATAGCAATTCAAGAATAGCAAGTTTTAATAAGCCTTTATGTTAACCTGGCAAGGGGAGTTAAAACCTGCAGAGCAAACATGAAAATGAATCATAATGTGACATGTTGGCTGGTGGTCCATGGGCAGGAAAAAAGAAGTCACGATAAGCTGAAGATGTAGGTAACTTAGCCTTGAATCAAGACATATAGATGTGTTTTATAGTCTGACTTTTGCTTTCATATGAAAGCAAAAAAGTCAGACTCGATAAAATGCATCTATGATAGTCTTAATGCAAGGCTATAAACACAAGATATACTATTTTGAACTCCAGTTAGAATTTGGAGTCTCTGGTATCCTTTTTTATCAACTATAGCTTCTATAGTTCTTGACAACCAGTACTTCTTTTGATTCAACTTCACTGCAGGTTCACAATCACAGGTGGCAGCATTATAGCACAGAATATTAGAGTAGAGCAGTAGGCCTATTAACAGGTGCATAGAATCCGTTCTCTCAGCATAAATATAAATGTTTTGGGTATTTGAGAGATGTAAGCCTAAAAATGTATACTGACTCATGGCTCTAACATGTCTCAAAAGACAAAGCTTCCAGTTGATAACCTTATTATAGGCCTATCACCACTGTCTGATTTATTTCAAAACGTTGATGTGATTATGAACCTCACCTAGGGGGTAAAAAAGTCGTCATAAGAAAGAATATCGTGAGTATTATCATTTCTGACACGTGTGTGCACCCACCCACCCCCTCCCCTTCCCTCCAGAGCAGTGGACACACCCAAATTCAAGGACACCCCCAAAATTGACACTCATTAGCCCACAGACCCCCATTTGAAAAGATATGCCAGGGACCATATAAGAGAACATTTTTTTTTACAGCTCTAAACAGTGATTCTCAACCGTTTTCATTTCAAGGACCCCCAGTTTGACATGCATTTTAGGCTATGGACCCCCATTTATTGGCATTTCTATCTCTGGGACCCCAATTTATATTGTAAAATGAATATTAAACTCTGAGAGTGTACAAATGGAACCAAGTTAGTTAGGGTCCATTTGGTTCCGTTAGTACACTCTCAGAGTCGCATACCCATAACGGTTCCATTGGGTTCCTAAACTATCATTTAGCTGTGGACCCCCTGGAACCCCCTCAAGGACCCCTGGGGGGTCCCCGGACCCCACTTTGAGAACCAAATGCTCCAGAGGGCATTAATTCCTAGACTGGTCGTGACGTCACGCGCTCGCTCTGACTGTAGTGCATCCTGAGCGCTCCATGGAGCGCGTGGTCTCTGTGAGCACATGGAAATAATGAAGGCTGAGATCTGTGTGTCTGGAAGAAAGACGCGCAGCAACTCTTCATCTCCAAAATGGAATAATATAGCGAGGAGTGAATGAAGTATACACGGGCCAAATCAACCGGTAAGCGCTCAGCTGCACTTTGTTGTCATATCAGAACAATGCGTTTTCTGTTGACGCATAGAGTCGTGTGTGCGAGCAGATCTTTCACACAGATTAGGACTGTTGTTGTTGTTATTGTTAGTATTAATATTATTAGCATTGTTACTACTATCAAGAACCACATTTGGCCATAAGATGATCTTTTATTAAATGGTAGGCTACATCTTTAAACAGCATTGCTCTTTTGTTATATTTGAATTAATATAGCCTACGCTATATTATATAATATGTTTCAGCTGAATTCACCACATGGCTCATGGCTTCTACTGCATCTAAAACTATTGTTTCTCTGTACATTTAGCAAATATGTTTGCTTGCCTCTTTTTTGTGTAGCACCAGTTTGTTTTAAGCAGTTTATAATACTTTTTATTTGAGCTACTGATAATGAGATGGATTTTATTTGTCTCGTGCTGCAGATTTCTCATAGGCTATACAGATGCCTCTATCTATCTATTTATAACACAGACAGACAGACAGACAGACAGACAGACAGACAGTTCATGTTGGTATTGTCTTTGCTGTCAATAAGTTGATTAATGACAAAGCATGGTTAAAGATCTTAATGCTATGGTGTATGTTTATCATGTACATTGTAATTTATCCTTAAAATAGACTGGCCTTTTGCCTTAGATGAGGGGTCTTCAGGGTTTTTCAGGCCAAGGACCCCCACTATACATTGTGTTGCAGATTAAAACTTTCATAGATTTCATAGATAGCTTTATAGACTTGTTTGACAGCACTATCATCAGTGTATGTTGAATTCATGTCGTGTATTTTCACACACATTCAACCACTTAAAGTTAAACCCTCAATCCAATAATTGACCTTTGACTGTACCCCCCCCCCCCCCCCTACACCAAACCTATTTGCCAAAAAATAGATGATCTACAAGCTCACGACACCAGCTTGTAGATCTGCTATTTTTAGCTAATGTTCTCAGAATAGGGATGCTAGGGTTCAAGTGGTTAATGTAAAAATAAATAGAAAATCCTAGATTTGGCAGACCCCTGGGCCTGTAGTAACCTAACTCGGAAGACCCTGTAGGGGTCCCGGACTCCCTGTTGAAAACCTCTGGCATAGATGTACAGTGAAGTGAGCACAGTAGAATACATGGCCTAGCCAAAAGTCACTCCTAGTGTGAAGTGAGCAGTGCTATTTTTGATTTAATTTCATTAAGTTTCCTGCAAAAGCGGTAAAAGGGGGCACGGTGGCGCAGTGGTTAGCGCTTCGCCTCACAGCTAGAAGGTCCTGGGTTCGATTCCTGCTGGGGGACGCTGTGGGTGCTGGGGGCGTGTTTCTCCCTCCACATCATCAGCTCCCACACCCTAGGTGGGGTTGGCGATAGGGCCTTTCTGTGTGGAGTTTGCATGTTCTCCCCATGTCTCCTAGGGTTGATACCCTCACAAAAACATGCAGTAATCCTGGTCTCAGTAATGCCTCCCCCTGGCCAGCCGGGGCGCTTGATGGAGGGGAAAGGAACTGGTTGGAATAACGTGTTCCTTCCACGCGCTACGTCCATCCTGGGGAAATCCCCCCTGTCAGGTGAAAAGAAACAACTTGGACTACTCATGCATTGAAGGAAGCATGAGGTCAGCCCGTTGTCTCCCCAGGTGCGGCAGAGGGAGAGCAGAGCCCAGGCACTGGGTGAAAATGGGTTGCAAAATCGATGGGTTTGTTTTAATTCCTTAGAAAGTAAACCATTTCCAGAAGACTCAGTTTCCCCCAAGAATATATCCACAGTCCACACAAGGAAGAGGCAGCACACCAATAAGTCAGTTTGAAATAATTGTATTAACAGAATAGTTCAGAGTTCAGCGTACAGTACAGCAATTGACCCAAAAGTGCCTTCTGCTTAATAGACAGTTGACATGATTTTTATATAGGTAAGACAGTAGGATGGGTCCTAACATGATGATGTAATATCGTGACAAGTGGTCACTGGTCACCTCATGGGCTGAAATGACCTTCATCAGTGGACAGAACACAACAGAGTTGTGTAATCTTGTTGTTGACAGCTCCTGCCGTCACCCCATAAGGATAAAGATTGTTTACTTAAAGATGGTTTACCAGTGAAATATCAGACACTTGTCTAGTGTCAAGGCTGTTTGAATAACAAGGTTTGTTTTGGAACATAGAGTGGCAAACAGCACAATTAATAGATGATCTGTTATGTACAGTAGTTTGACCTTTAGACAAAATTGGTAACAAATATTTTATTAATATTATATTAATAATATTAACCAAACTTTTCCAACAGTCTACTGTATTTGTTAAGTCATGAGGTGATTGAGACAGGGAGAGCAATTTTCTGTAATGCATTAGCAGCTCTTGTATTTCTTTGGAGGATGATGTTGAAGGTGTTCTCACCTTCCACTGTACATGTACAGTAGCCCTGCTTAGGGTGGGGATTGTGAATCCATCCAGAATTGTCATTTCTTATGTTGTGGCTACGCTATTATGTGTGACATTGCAAACTGGGGCCCAGTGAGATCAGTGGATGTCTAAAGATAAACCTTTGGTTGATCCAAGGTGTCATACCTCAAGGGTTCCCAAACTTTTCAGGCCGCAACCCCCCAAAATAATCATATTTGAACTGTGGACCCCCCACCCTGACAATAATTGGAATTGTTAGGCATTACATTCAGTTTGAGTCGGTTCCACAGATAAATATTGTGAAACTACAAGCTCAGAAGGTTGTGAGCGTGTTGATCGACTATTTTCACAATGTTTGCACCTTTCTTATGTAATATTTGGCAATTTGGTATTAACACTAAGTAGGCCTATTAATTAACTAACCGCTACCTCTGCCAGCGTTTTTACCGATTTTAGCTCATCTTTTGAGATCCACACATTTTATTTTCAACCCCGATGCAAACAAACAATGTGACGTTGGTCTCTCTTCTTTCCACTGGAAAAATATCATTGTAACCGCAATATTCTGTTCTAATGTTATGGGCAGTTGAATATAGCTTGTTTTTCACCAAAAGCCAATCTGGGAAAGAAATGTGAGATAAATAGATTTTTCCAAATCTGATCACATTACAGACGACTGGGTGGATTTTCTTTTGATTTCCGGGTCATTTCAGGTTGTATTCTTCTCCTGGAGTCCTGGGATCGCTCGTCTAATATTGCACCATCTAATTGGAATAACTGAAAACATGGAAATGACATACGGTACGTCGATTGCAGTAAATGTGTTAAAAAGGTCTTAAAAGTCATACAATTATTATACTGTATGTTGGTTTGTTTTCTGTTGAGTGAGAAACAATGTTGCACATGAAGCTAATCATCTGGGGACTCCCCCAAATCACTGCAGTATAGCATCAGCAGCAACCGCCATAAAAGTGAAACACAGGATAGTTGCAGGTAGAGAATCCAGACAGAGCCGAACCAAGATAATAATAAAGATATAAAAAAAGAATACGTTTGTTTCACAATATAGGGGTCTTCAACGTTTCCAGGCCAAGGACCCCTTAGCTGAGGAGAGAGATGAAGCAGAGACCCCCTCTACATATTGTATAATTGTGTGATACAGATTTTCATAAATTTCATAGATAGATTCATAGACTTATTTGACAGCACTGTCATCAGTCTGTTGTATTCGTGTTTTTAGTTAACTTGACCTTTCACTCTGTACTTGGTCTGCTCTTTTCCCCCTCTACACCAAACCTATTTGCCGAAAATAGTTGATCTACAAGCTCACAACGCCTCGCACTGCAAGGCGTTGAGAGCTTGTAGATCTGCTATTTTTGGCTAAATTATCCTCAGAATGGGGATGCAAAGTTTCAAGTTGTTAATTTAAAAGAATGATCCTATCCTAAAGATTTGGGGCCCCCCCTGTAGTAACTCTGGGGGACCCCCTAGGGGACCCGGACCCCCTGTTGAAGACCCTTGATATAGGATGTAAAAACCTATGTGGGCCAGAGTGCAGCAGCCCAGAGGACGGTCTGTTCCGACCAGTACCAAACTAACTTCACCTCACCACAAGCGTAGCACACATATTTTGAGGCCCAGGAATACAGGGAGCGCTGCTGTTATGTAATTTGGTGGGGTTGGTTGTGCTGTTTTCTTTTTTTCTTCTTCTCAGAGTTAGAAGCTGGGATAGATTAAGCAGTAATACTCCAGGAGTGGATGTGGGAGAAGCGCGCCAGAGAATCTTTTTTTTTTTTTCTCTCTCTCCGGCAGCCTGGGTCTCATTTCACAGAATGTTATTGTCAGATGACATCATCACTTTACTCATTGGGGATCCACTACTTATTTTACATTCTCTCTCTCTCTCTCTCTCTCTCTCTCTCTCTCTCTCTCTCTTTCACTCTCTTTCACTCTCTCAAAGTGCGTGTGTGTTTCTCTCTCTCTCTCTCTCTCTCTCTCTCTCTTTCTCTCTCTGTCGGCGTCAGACTGTGTTTTCATTGGCAGTGAGAGGGAACTATGTTTGGCTGCCAACTTCTCTTGCCTGCACAATGTTTTCAGTGTGCAAAGTTTGACCATGAGAGGCACAGTTTTAGGAATATGCTGTCGGGAAATAAGAGTGATTGCGCTCCTGAAAGTAAAGAACGCAACCACAATTCAGTAGGGATGGGATCCCACACTCCGTGTTTTTTCCAGCACGGGTTTCCCTTCATAGTCTACGATTTGTCATCACCCGATTATGGGGGCTATTCTATTCTTAGAAGTATCCACGGTACAATTCCTTATGCATTACCAGTTCACTGTACTGTTGGGTTCTGAACTTCTGGCATGGGTACACCATGTAACTTTGCAAGTTCTCTAATAAAATAGTTCTCAGAGAGGGGGTCCTGGTACCCAGGAGTCCTTGATGAGGTTCCAGGGGGTCCCTAGCAAAAATGACAAACGGTTTATTTGTACTATTTCCCATACTACTAGAGAGAATGTATACGAAGATAATTCATACCATAGGTTTCATTCTGTCCACTGTTATCTCCCCACCTAATCTGAGTTCCAAGAAGTTTGTGCATAAAAACGGGAGGACTCCCCACCTAGTTGTGAGTGACAGGTGTAGAATGTTGTAGTAAATCTAATCTAAACAGAATATCTCTAGCTTTTCAAATGGGAGTCAATGGTCCTAACACGTATCAGTTTGAAATGAACCCCTAATCCATTAAACAATCTTGACATTGCTGGCAAAGTACCACGAGTTGAATTAATATAGACAGCCATGGCATTGAGGGTGGCATTTTCCTATATGCCAACGAATGATTTATACTTCAAATCATGCTTAAATAGCTTACAATCTACAAGCTCACAACGCATCCCATCTGGGCTGTGTTGTGAGCTTGTAGATCGTCTATTTCCCACGTGCAATGCTGTCGTGCGGTGACGTATAGATCAAGCTTTAGACTGAAAAATAAAGTTGGACGAGTCCCAATGGCATGAAAGGAACCACGGGGCTGGGCTGTATAGGGTGGTCAAAGCCCTGTCTACTGTTATGTAACAATACTGTTCCCTCTGGTGAATGAAGTCATTAGCTCAGCCCCAGACACACACATTTAAAGCTTAGACCAATGGCCTTCAACAGGGGATGTGGTACCCCTAGGTGGTCCTCAGAGTTACTGCAGGCGGTCCTCCAAATCTTTGTGATAGAAACTTTCTTTTCCTTTTTTATATTAACCACTTGAACCCTAGCGTCCATATTCTGAGAATTTTAGCCGGAAATAGCAGATCTACAACGCCTCTCAGCACCTCGGGCTGCGAGGCGTTGTGAGCTTCTAGATCGGCAAAGAGTTTTGCTTTTTATAAAGTAGTCTGGTTTCAGGTGTCTTTACAGCAGACTTTCTCAAAGCGGGTGCCGTGGCACTCTAGGGTGCCATGATACAAGTCCAGCAGTGCCTCAGAATACTTTGATATATAAACGGATCTGAGTTGCACTGTACTTGGTGCATTCTTTTTTAATCCACACCAAATCTCTTCACCAAAAAACAACAGATCTACAAGCTCACAATGCGCAAGTATTAAGTTCTCCTCCTGAAATCCTGTATGCGGATCCACGCATGGGAGCATTCAAAAAGACGCCACGGGACTTGTCGAATCGGAAAATATTCATTGTCTGACCGCAATGATCCATTTAGCTTAATCATTAGGAGGATTTTCTTTTTTCTTTTTCCTAAAAAAAGGGAAAGGCTGTTTTGGTTCCGTTAACGTCATGACGTATCAGGCGACATGGCTTGGAATCAGAAAATATTTAATGACCCATAGGCTAGCGAACAGCGCCATCCAGCAGACTCGTGTCATGGCAGAGAATGAGTTAAGGGTAAGACATACAGTACATATTCATGTGAGGTGCTATAATTCAGTAGTGACATGGATGAAAAAGATATTTACAGGGTTTCCCTGAGCCCAAAAAAACGTGCACCATTACAACCATTGCTTTACAGTCTGTAGTAGTCTCTGGACAACAACGTTTGGTGTGTGTAGCCTCCCGCTTTAAAAGCCTTTTCAAGGCCTTTTGGTTCTGTCTGCAGTATCAGATATTCAACGAGCTGCTGAATAGCTGGAGTCAGTCAGGCTTTGTATTGGTATGTATGGTGAACATCAATGCCTAGCAGACCGTGGCAGAAGCATTGTGTCATCTGTTATTGTATCAGTTCTCAGCACCGCACCACGTACACTGAAAAAAAGTGTTAATTTAATCCAGACCACCGTTAATTATGACAGCAAATGTTGAATTAGTTTTGTCAGTCTTATGAAAATACATACATACATACATACATACATACTGTACATACATACATACTGTACATACATACTGTACAGTGTACATACATACATACATACATACATACATATACATACTGTATACGTGGGTGGGTGACGTGACGTAACGTTTTCGCTGTCCTCGGTGTCAAACATGTATAAATAAAAAATATATTTGTCAAAAACCTTCTGAATATTGTGCAGGACATTAAGCTTTATGTGAACTTACTCAAGATTAAAACATTTCATTCCTCATTTCTTCAGAATTTTCAACCAAACATGGCAAAACTCATATGGTGTGACTGTCCTGACCTTGTTTCTCAAAGTGGGAACTTGAATAAAACTAAGAAAAAGAATTGCTAAAAAATCATTTGAAAATGAATTTAGGCTAAAAGAATGTCTATTTGTGAGCCTATATCTTTTCAAAGTCAAAGCATAATGTTTTCAGTCATTTCTGATCAAAAACATTTTGTCCCCCAAACCAAAATCATTTGGTGTGACACTAGTTTGGACAAATTAAACAGGCAATTATTTGGACACCTATTGGCTAGAGAGGTCCTTCTTCTGTAAGGCTATTCAGCACTCCCAGCACAACTGCAAGACAGGTGTCTGAGGTGAGTTATGATTTTAACATTTTCATGAAATGCCATCTTGTTGAAACTTTGACAAACTCACCACTTTGGATGTCTGTTGGTGTGACACCTTTTCATTAAAAAAAGCTTAAGTTATTTGAAGTTTTGGTCATATTTCCATGTAGATCTAGGTTGCTTTGTTATAGCTAGCATGCTGTTAGCATGCTAATGTGTACATAGTAGCCTCAAGGTAAACCTAAATGCAGAAAACGTAATATGGTGTGACACTTAATCATAATGGTGTGACATGTCTGCTTGTCACGCCATATGACTTGATTGTCACACCATATGATTTATACTGTATTTAACTACAGATATAACAATAAATAACAAAGTTCCATGTTTCTTTTGTACATTTAAACATTTGTTTTAAACATTTTTACATAAAATGTAATTTAGCTTCATTCAGTGATACTTCAAATTCATCAGACAGAGCAGAAACCCCTTCACAGAAACCTTAACATATTGTTTCAATCTAAACAATATTTTCTCTTTGTCTTAAACTATACATTCCATTTTCTTTTGTCAGCTGGAAAATGACAAGTTCTGAGAGAACGAGAAAGTACAGGGAGAAACTAAACAATGACCCAGCAAGGAGAGAGGAGCCAAAGGGGCGAGACTGCATTTTCTACGAAGAGCAGGAGGTTGTCTGTGGCATAGCAGAACCGCAACAAGGCAGCCGGTTTGCTACCCTCACCAAATACGACTGGCTGATGTACAATACAGTCTAAATGTATAATCTAATCTGATCTAATACTTTTGTACTTTCACTCACTGGACTGGACAGTGGACAGTGTTAAGGTAGGACCCGAGACAAAACTAGCGAAAATAGCTGATCTACAAGCTCTCAACACTTTGTGCTGCGAGAGCTTGTAGATCAGCTATTTTCGGAGTTGCGCAACCCAGCACTCTTTAGCTAGTGGAGATGTGGTGTAATGTCATGATTCCTAATTACATTTGTTCAACACAAAATGCTGTGTTCAAGTTCAGGAGACTTCGGAAAAAAGCAATTTACCTGAATGCTGAGTTCTGTTTCCACTAATTGGTGTTAATAAAATGTTGCCTTGGCTCCAAGTGTGGCTATGCGCCTTATTGTCTCTTTAGGATCCTTCTGCCGTGGGCCGGCAGAAGACTTAGGTGTGCGTAGCATTCCTGTGCACATCCTCATCATCCATCTACTACTACAATTCTTTCTTATCCCATGTTAAAGCCCTACAATAATATCCTGTTCAGAAATATTAAGGCCATGTTATCCTGGGTAATTGTTTAATCAATCAGTAAAGTTCAGTACTCACTAATAGGTAGGTTAAAACACAGTTTGCTTTGACACATGAAGATATGATCATACGGTGTGACACTAAATCATTTGGTGTGACATTCCAAATAGTGAAAAATCATACCTTTATTAATGATTAAACCAAAAAAATGTTTATGGATTACATAGAGAATATTATCAGGAAGAGTCACAAATATTTGTGTAATTTTAGAGAAAGTTTTGACAGAATACATTTCAAATATGTTGTAAGATCATGAACATGGGCCTCACACAGAGTGTCGATTATGAAAAAAATATACAGATATAATTAATTTTCAAAAAACTAGTGGATCACTGGTTAGTTATGATAAAGGACTTTGATAAAGTGAGTAACTTAAGAAAGATGTACTCCATTTTCATTTTATGAACAATTATTTTCATGTCACACCATATGACGATTTTAGGCACAAGTACAACAAACTGCTGAATAAAGTCTGATTCCAATAAAATATCTAAAAACAAAATGTATTTCCATAAGGTTGAGAGTGAGTAGAACAAAAGTAAATAACTTTTATGCCTGCAATTTAAAGTTTTTTTAAAAACACATTTTTTGGGGCGTCACGTCACTGACCCACATACTGTACATACATACTGATACATACATACATACATACATACATACATACATACATACATATGTAGGCAGTGTTCACTGTTCACACTGATTATAAAAAGAAAACGCAGTGGAGAATGATATAGTTATTTTTATCTTTAGAGTTAGAACAGTGGTCTTTAACAAGGGGTCTGGGACCCCTAGGGGGTTCTCACAGTTACTACAGGGGGGCCACCAAATATTTGTGTGATAGGAACATTTGTTTTTTACCTTAACCACTTGATCCCTGGCATCCCTATTCTGAGAAGAACAAAAATGCCTTGCGCTGCGACGAGGCTTTGTGAGCTTGTAGATTGTCTATTTTTGGCAAAGAACTTTGGTGTAGACTGTAGAGGGTACAGAGTCAAAGGTCACGTTTACTAAGTATTGAGGGTTTAAGTGGTTAAATGTCTGAAAATACACATCTATACTATAATTTTCCGAATGTCTGTCTGTCTGAGTGAGTGAGTGAGTGAGTGAGTGAGTGTCTGTCACAGCGTTTCTCCTCAGTGGCTGGAGCAATTGATCTGAAATCGCATCACCATTAGCATATGAACACACCAAACTGTGAAGCCCGTTTGTCACTTTCACAAATCATATGCTGTATATTAGCATTTCTATGGTGTATCTATATCTATATCTGCATCTAGCATTTCTATGGTGTATCTATATCTATATCTGCATCTAGCATGAGGCATATCTAATCTGCATCTAGCATGAGGCAACATGTTTAACCAGCAGCTGTGTGTGTGTGTGTGTGTGTGTGTGTGTGTGTGTGTGTGTGTGTGTGTGTGTGTGTGTGTGTGTGTGTGTGTGTGTGTGTGTGTGTGTGTGTGTGTGTGTGTGTGTGTGTGTGTGTGTGTGTGTGTGTGTGTGTGTGTGTGTGTGTGTGTAGGGGGGGGGGGTGTCTGGCCCTGTTACAGATGTTGTCCAAAAATCATGCAGATCGGTACACAGTATCTCTGTAGCCATTAAACGAAACGGGTATTTCTTACATTGATGCTCCAACATATTATCATGCAAGCACCAGTTAAAGTTACTTTCCATCCCTCATATACTGTGTGCACAGTGCATCCCATAACCCACGCACTGCACATCATTTCGGAGCTCAGATCTTTGAACGGGTAAGGACTAGTTAACATAAATCCAAAATACACTGATGACAGTGCTGTCAAACAAGTTTATGAACTATATGAAAAAGTATAATCTGCAACACAATGTAGTGTCATCCCTCTCTCAGCTAAGGAGGCTTTGGCCTGAAAAACGTTGAAGACCCCTCTGGTGAACCGGTTGGAGTGTAAAGGAACTGACTGCGTCCGGCAGGCAGGACGGGACAGGGTATACATGTTAAAGAGCAATACCTTTTCAGAGTAAAGGGGCTCACAAGCCTCACATGGTCCCCGGCCGGACTCTCATCACTAGTTCTACACAGACATCCAGAGTTGTTTCGATACCAGTCGCAGTATCCGAAAAGCTGCCGAGACTGCCTAAATTGGAGGTATCAGCGAGTATTCAGTCTTTGACATTCCTATACCATGTCATTTATACCTATTATTTATACCTAGATAAGTGGTTCTCAAACGTTTTCTGTTTCAATATTTTTATTAAAAGGAAGAACTTTGACAATACACCACGAACATACATGAGACACAACTTGACAATACATCACAAACGTAACAATCCATGAGACATAACTTAACAATACACCAAGGACAGAAAACAAAAATAAAAAAATCAATTAATTAATTAATTAATATAATAATCAAATACAGCAGTAATCAATCACCCCTATAATGCTGCCAACCCCATTTCTCCCGTAGCTCTGCCATCCATATCCATCCCCTGCCTCCCAGTCGGTACCTTGTCTATTAGCTGTTGTCCTCCACCACTCCAACACTCCAAAGTTTTCCATTTGGTTCCATTTGAACACTCAGAGTTACAGACCTTTTTAGGGTCCATTTTAACCCCCTCAAGGAAGCCTGTGTGTCCCTGGACCCTTTGTGTAGGATAGGTACTCGCAATCGTGAAGGAAAAAATAGTATTGTTACATCTCTAGAAATCTTAACTTGACACCCAGTTTTCTAACTAGAAGCTCTTCCGAGCACAGGTCTCCACCAGGCCAGGCGTCCTGGTAGTGCTATAATAGGCCAATGTAAAAAGGGTGGCATGTGTTCTTCGCCAATCTTAGACCTTATATGGCAGTAGGACGCTGCATGCATGATTTGAGGCATTGTGTTCCAAAATGGTGCTATAACAGGCCAATGTGAAAAGGGTAGCATTTGTTCCTTGACGTAGTGGCAAATTTCACGGTAATCGGAAGCTGCGTTGATGATTTGAGGCATTTTGTTCAAAAATGTATCAATCCTGCAAACTATGGAAGCCAATATTAGCCAATTAGTTTGGAATATGAAATATCAGACTGATCAGACTTGATCACATGACTATAGAGATACTGTACTGATTTGCATGATTGTTGAAGAAAATCTGATGGAGCAATAGCAATGAATGTGTTTTACATAAGTTGTCCTCTTAGTGGCGCTATAAAAGGCAAATGTGAAAAATGCAGGGCAAAGGTTTATCCTTAGCCTCTAGGGAGTGCACATATAAAGTATTTCCACTTATCGGTGGAGTTAAAGGTAAAAACACAAATTGCCCTGTTATAGCGCCACCATGAAGCTGATTTGAGAAATTTGAAGTGGCATTTCTTCCTCGGCCTAGTGGGAACGTGCACGCCCAATTTCACAGAGATTGCACGCTGTGTTCAGGTTTTGAGCCATTTTGTTCAAAACGGAGCAATCCTGCAAACTTTGGAAGCCGATTGTAGCCAATCAGGATGGAATATGGAAAATCGGACAGATCCATGTTGATCACATGATTTTGGCAGTGACCGGGCCAACGGTGCCGGAGATGACAGACGGACGCACGCACGCACGGACGGACGGACGGACAGGTGGCGAAAACATACTCTCCCCCATGCCTTCGGCTGGTGGAGACAACTAGTATGATGAATGAATAGTAAAACATGGCTAACTATGTTTACTGGGTAATCGTACACTCAGACTTGAGAGATACCCGTCAAGGTCATTTGGACAGGATGGATAGATAGTTCAGATGTATTTATTGTAGTAGCAGGGACAATGATGGTGGAATGATTGGCAGCTTAAAGAAACTGATGATTTTATGTCAAATATGCATCAGAATAGGAAAACAGGGAACTAAAACACAAACTAGGAAACTAAACTCTAGAACAGCATGCCTCAAACTAATGCATCAAGTGAGTGCTGTTTGAAGGCTTTCTGCAATCTGTACACGGGTGTGTTCCAATCACTCTACTCAAGTCAGCTGTGTCCATTAGACAAGTTCCCAGTCTCTTGGCTCCCTCCCAAGACTGAGCAAGATATGAATAATATAATATGAGAGACTGACATTTTCTAAACATTCAAGTCTCTTATTGTCTTATTGCTGTGTTTATTAGGAGAAAAAAAGTCAGTCTCTCATCATTCATTCATTCATTCATTCATTCATTCATTCATTCATTCATTCATTCATAAAGTATGTGTATTGTAAATGGATGTGACCTGGAAAATGCACAATGATCCCTAGAAACTGTATGCATGATATTTTATTAATAATAAGTAAAACGTAATTACAGTTTTGAGTAGTTCGTGCAATTACAGTTTGAGTTGTGCAAATCTGTGCAAATCCAAGTGATCATTTTGAACTCAAATCTTTGCTTCTGGGGGGTCCCTGGAACAAAATATTTTGGGGTGGGGGTCCGCGGCCAAATACACATAATGTTGGGGGTCCTTGACATGAAAGATCTGAGCACCACTGACACAGCGTTTTTAAAAACTGTTTAGATTTAGAAGAGCATGTTTTGAATCAGCCTCATGTCTAAATGGGTTAAAAGAATGTACACACACTCTCAGCACTGTGAGGCACTTCAGATCAGTGTCCAGCAGAATTGGCAACTTGCAGTGTTTGGTTGTCGAGGACGACAACATGAGGAAAGAGCCAGGGAGATCTTGTTCCACTTCCCATGCGGATAAGATGAGTCACACTCCACAAACAATGTGTTTGATTCTACTGTCAGTACCTCAGGCGTGGAGGCGGGGAGAGAGCAGACACAAATGCTTTGACTGACCTATATTTTGCGTGTATGTGTCCTGCCACTCCTGCAGCGCAAGCAGTGATGGAAGTAAATGTTTTACCTAAGTATTAATACGCTATTGTAGGAAATAGTCTGTTACAAGTACAAGTTTGGTATTCAAAATGTACTGGAGTAAAAGTACAAAAGTATTGGCATTAAAATATATTTAATTAATGTAACTCCTGCGAGATGGATAGACATGACATCTGTGTTTATTTGCACACAGCAATGACAGGACTAATTCAGCTATTTAAAAGCCTCGCTTTGAGGAACGATATGACTCACGATTGAAGTGTATACTCCGTTATAGCATTTAGCACTTGAAGCGATTGATTTTTCGATTACCGAGGCCATTTGCCAGTTGGTCCCACGAATGAAAGCTGACCATTTCTTTCCTAATGTATAACGGGGCGAGTGCAAACGACTCGACCCTTCACTGCAAGAGATCACTTGCCACCTGCGTGGTGAGGTGGGGGGGGGGGGGGGGGGGGACAGGCTTCTGGTGCAATTTAATGATCATTAAAACAATGTTAATGAAAGATTAATAGCGCCCATCTCAGTGGCAACTCTCTCCATCAGTCGCTCATCGGGGGTCGGAGGTCAGGCCGCGCCGTCTGTCTGGCAGAATTCATTAGACTGATTAACAGTCTCCGCGAAAGGTTAATGCAGTGTCACTCTTGGGTGTCGCTTGAGAGAGAGAGGGAGAGATCAAGGCTCTTGTCGTAGACAGTGTTTTTCAAATGATCATTTAACTAGGAAACGTTAAGGTTAAATGATGCAATTATGGGATTGCCACAGCGGGACGTTGTACTCATAGACTGTAAAAAAAATATGGACGATGCGAAGCCATTGGTTTCTATGCTGCGAAAATGACGTTTTTTTCGCCATCATTGTTTGAATGGTACCCCAGGACTCACAAGGAATGCTATTGGCTGCCAACGGTCATGTGGAACCGCAGGGATACATGGGAGAATGTGGTCGGAGCCTCCCGAAATAAAGCACACGAAGAAGAACTCAGCTGGCTGGTATCAGTTTAGTTGGCCACTCCCCCCGCAAATTTATCATCAATTTTAGCGGCCAAACATAGGAAGTTTTAGTTCCGTATTGGATTCGTTTTAAATCGGCGGAACTATGCCCCTGGTTGTACTACTATCCCCCAACCACCCCCACCCCCATTGTGGAGAGACTGCTTTCTTTCCTTTACTGTAACCTCAGTTGTTGTTGTGTGTTATTTTTAAGGAGTGAAGATGAACAAGTGTGATGATAGCCATTGGTCCCTCACAGCAGCAGGTCACGAGGGTTGTTGAATAGACAGGAGCGGGCATATAATGATGTACTGTGCATGTTCATGTATGCTTTACATTTACACCAGTAAGACTCCCTAATCGGGAGATAAGCGACCGTTGGTCGCTTATCTCCATAAATAGAGCAAAAATGTGTTTTTCCAAAATCTTCCTGATCCATGTTGTTGACATGAGTGTAGACATACTGTGTAGTGATTTTCGTGATTTTAGGGCAAAATCTGAATCGGCCTCATGGTGGCGCTAGAGGGCCATGTGAGAAATGAGGGGTGGGGTCTCCTCGCCGCCAAGGCGGACGAATAGGTACCGGCCCCGGCTCTCCCGGTCGCTCCTAGCCCGAGTTACGGCATTTTATGTGAGCTGCAGTGGCAGGGGGTCCTCCACTGGGGGCGCCACCACTTTTGCATCCGTTCTGGAGCACCAGGAGTGGGTGGTCCCCGGGAATGCCCCGTGAGCAGCCCCGTTGGGGTGGTCATTTGGTCATTTTTGCACATTTGGTAATTTTTTACACCTGGGGGTCCCCCAGGGACCTGGGGGTCCCCGAAACTCCGGGGGTCCTTGGAGGTTGTAGTTTGGCAGGCAAGGAGTGTGTGTGCAAAATCTGGCATGGATCGGGGCAACGGTTGCAGAGATATGAGCAGGGCAAAAGTGTGACGTGTGACGTGTGACAGAGGGAGTGACGGAGGGACAGCCGGTGGAGGTTTGGATAGTGTGCAAGTAACTGCGACCTACGGTCGCAATTACATTACCTTCAAATATGATGTATTTTTTACATTTTGAAAAAAATTGCCAGTTCTACATAGAGGTGCCCACTCTTCATAGTGCCCCCACTCTTCATAGTGCCCACTCTTCTTGTATCCTGTCACATTCTCATCCAAGCTAGCCTCGGGGTTACCATTTGAACTCTTGTCTTGTCTTGTCTGGCTCAGGCAGTGAAAGGGTTGAGGTCAGAGAGCCGTGTTGCCTGTCACCGTGACATGCTGTTAAAAACGGCGTCGTCCATGACCTGTACAGGCTTTTGAGTGGCTTAATACTGTAGGTCAAAACCAATGGGTGCCTTCCTCCCTCCTGTGCCAACCCTATGATGTCAAGCATTCTTGAACCCATGCCAGATGTGGGGCTATATTCGGAATGGGTGGCCGGGCTTAAGTTAATTTGGGTGCTTGCTTGCTAAAGTAAATTCACTCATGGCATGGGTCTCATGTTGTTTCCTGATGGAGAAAAACTCAAAAAGGAAAGCAAATGGCCCTGGAGAGGTATAACCTTTTTCATGTGTGACATAATATCATATTTATTTTAGATCAAACTCTTGGATACTGAACCAACCGAAGGGGAAGGAACACAAAAAAAGGTCCTGGGGACTTGTTTCCATTATGGTCCTATGTATTCAATTCAACAACATAGCATAAAAATGACACAATAATACATCAACAAATATAAAACACTATGTACAAAGCATGGGACCATTGCATTTACTTCCCCTTGTGGTCTCCTGGTAGATGGATTTCCAGGCCTGTTTTGAAAGAAGCCAGTGATCACATTTTGTAATGGATAGTGTCGGGGCATTTCACATTTTGGTGTAGTTGTAGAATTTTCCCATGTTTGTTCTAAATTTGGGTTCTACCAAATCGTTGCCGCTTCCCCTATAGTAGTGTTGTGGCTGTGGGTGTCACTCACTCTAGAGAAGTAGGCCTAGTTAGTCAGGTATGAGGGTATTAAGGGCATTAAGGGCATTGAGGGCATTGCCCCTTTGGCTATCTTAAAAACCAATCAGTCTGAACGGTTGTGAGGCACAAGCAGACTCCCAGAGAATGAACCCTGCTTTGACTTTCCACATGATAGTAGCATGATGAGCCTATATATATGCTGCAGCAGAGTGTTTCATGTTTACAGCACGTGGCCATGTGACTCGACCTCCGTCGTCTCTGTGTGGCTGTGAAGGACACGGCAGTTATGGTTGCCGCTCTGAGAAGGTGCCTGGCCCACTGGACCACGTCCCGGGCCAAATGTGGAATATTTTGAAAGACAAATCTGGTAAGGGGCTCCCTGAAACAAAATGTTTTTAGATGGAAGTCCTTGACATCAAAATGGTTGAACCACTGGTTTCAACCAAAACATATGGAAGCAAGCCCAAACTAGACTGCACTCTGTCGAGGTACCAACTTGCCTTGTGCACTCGTGGCCATATATGGCCTACTTGTGCGCCAGCAGAGCGTGCCAGTACTGGGATCGGTGCTTTGCGGTGCTGTCTGTACAGTATGTATGTGGGTGGGAAAGTTGGCACTCTACCGAGGTGCCAACTTGCGCCTTGTTATTACACGTATATCAGTTTGCACTTGTTGGTGACGTTACCAAGTTGGTGACATCACCCTGTTTTTTTCAAGGGAAAATTTTACCATTGGTTGACCTAAACACAGACGCACGGAACGCACAGCCGAATGCAGTACTTGTGGAAATTGCCCATGATTCCTCGCGGAATACTACATCCGGTGACTTCCGGCGCCCATTGAGTTGTGTTCAACTGAGAAATGCTTATATCTCGCCGCCTTTTCTCATATTGTGTGTTTGGTCAAAACGGCCTGTTTTCTATGGACCATAACTTACACACGGGGTTGTATTTTTTTCATCTTCGCGTGAAAGAAAATACTTTCGGCGACCGTGAATCGGAACTCTTGCGCACACAATGGGCACGCGGTGCGTGCACAGAGCCGCTGAAAATCTGGTAAATACAATAGGAAAAAGCCTTGGCAGCTAATGGCAGCTACATTAGTTATGGCATTCAAAGTGTTAAGAAACAAGCCCCCAAAAACACTACCAGCAACAATACAAGTTACTTTACAGAAAAACCAAAAGTCGCTTATTATAATGAGTAGACAGAAATGGCAACACTGCACACACCGATCTATTTCCCTTTTCATGCGCTCACTGCTGGCCCTGTGTCCCTTGGGGGGGGGGGGGGGGGTCGCCTCTTTACTCCCGCCTATGTAAGGCAATAGGAGCGAGCCTGCCATCTGCGGGAACTGATACCTCTGCTGAATCATACTATTAGTTATCCTCCATCTTCCTGTCCAACAACCTCACACCCCTCTCTTACATGGGGAGTCTTCACTGTTGGAGATGTGGCCGACTATGCCAGTCAGGGTTGATAATATGTAAAGTCATTTTTAAAACACTATCTAGAGTTCTCACACTTACACCTAGTTCTCACACCTTGTATCTCACACTTATGTCGCACTGCCGATCCAACCAATATATCCCTATATATGCACATGACCATATACTGTATGGGCATAGTGGTCGGATCTGTGGCTCTCTCTGTATCTGTCAGTCCTTCTCCCTTTTTTTAAGATTTGTTTTTGGCCTTTATGCCTTTATTGATAGGACAGTAGACTGACAGGAAATGGGGAGAGAGATGGGGAATGACACGCAGCAAAGGTCGTCTAGATCGGGATTCGACACACTGTCAAGGCAATGTGGTATGCGCCTGGACTGGTAAGTTGATGATTGCTGATGTCATCAGTATATGCCCATATATGGGCAAATTGGGCAATGGGCATGCCCCCTTTTGTGCCCATATATTGAGCTGACTGATTTGTTCGGCTAATGCCATGACAACACGTTGAGGTTAGACGACATACTCCATATTTGGGTGTAGCTGCATTATATGGCAGCTGTGTCAGAGTGATGTCAGAGCCCTGCCCCCAGGCCGGCCAGCCGGCCCTCCCATTAGCATTTTTGAGCGGTGCTAACCGATCCTACGTCTGGCTTTTTGTTTAGGTCCCTATGTCCCCTTGTCCGTATATGAGCGCCATATGCAATACGAGTCACACGAGAAAGTACGCAGAGATCGACATCACCACAGCTGATGTCACGGACAGAATGGCCCATACAAGGAGAGATACACGTGTGTCATGTTTGATACACTTCTAACAGGTACGATGGATTATTTGCAGAGTTTGACCTTGACATTCCATTGTTCATTATTTGTTACTTACTACTATATACTTAGTTTGATACTTATTTTGTTTTATGCTGAAGGTACTGGCATGTCCCATGTTGGTTTTATATCCTCTATCAGGGGTCTTCAACATTTTCAGGCCAAGGACCCTTTAGTTGAGAGAGAGATGAAGCAAGGACCCCCACAACCTGTTAATAGATTCCATATACTGTAGTTTCATCTTTTGACAGCACAATCGTCAGTGTATTTTGGATGCATGTCAATTTGAGTTTTCAGATATTTAACCACTTGAACCGTCAATACTTACAAAACTTGACTTTCACTCTGTACTTAGTCCGCTCTTTTTCCCCTCTACACCAAAGCTTTTTGGCGAGGCATTGTGAGCTTGTAGATCAGCTATTTTTGGCTAAAGTTCTCCGAATATGGACGCTAAGGTTCAAGCGGAAAAAAGTTCCTATCACACAAAGATTTGGAGGACCCCCTGTTGTAACTCTGAGGACCCCCTAGGGATCCCGGACCCCCTGTTGAAGACCCCTACTCTATTATCCTTTGATTCCTATTACAATATCAAATCAGTGTGCGTGGATTGGAACCAGTATCATGAACCTGTATTGCGGTTCAAGTCCCATTGTCTGAGTCTCCCCAGTGTCTGTTCTTCCTAGACTTCTCCTCATGCCAGTGGATTTCAGTTGCTTAGTCAATTTGGTTTTATTTGGCGCAAAATGAATTTTGTCTGACTTACGTTTTGGCCAATTAGATGGATAATTTGATCTAGTCGCTATTGAATTCTTTGTGTTCTGGTATGTTCGACTGCCTCTGAAAGAATGCCTCTTTTTTTCCCCACTTTTTTTCCCCACTTTATTCAATGTAACTGCAATTCATGGGCTTGCACAAAACAATTTCATCCACCCCTTTGTACCTGTGGCGTAAGCTTAGAAATGCAAACGACAAATACACTTGGAAGTTGAATAGCACAACCCAGGCCAAATCTAAACTGTAGTGTCAGGCCATGTAGTTGAAATCAAATCGTAGCACTGTCAAGTGCACTCAAGCAAGTGTTTATTGGTGAGGTAAATCCATGACAGTCCATGAATCATTGAAATGGATGTCCCAGGTGCAGGACAAACGGCAGTATCACAAGAAGAAATACAGTCTGTCTGCACACTGGTATATGCTGCGAAAGCTCAGCTGAATTTTTTATTGCCGTCAACATTTCGATCACTGAGTGATCGAAATGTTGACAGCAATAAAGAATGTCACCAGAGCTTTTGCAGCATATACCGGCGGGCACTTGCCGTACACTTGCCTTAGCCTCGACGACCTTGCAGGCTTATGCAAAGGCTAAAATGTAATTTAGATGTTATGTACCTGTAGATAGATGTCAGGTTCATTTGTTGACCAGGTATCCTGTGGTTGGGACAATTTTGTATATTGTACAGTTTAAACTTTAGACAGATTGATAGGTTCTCGGTTTACCTATATCTATGCATTTGATGTATTACTGATGGGTATATTAATTCCTTAGAAAGTAAACCATTTCCAGAAGACTCATTTTCCCCCAAGAATATATCCACATCCACACAAGGAAGAGGCAGCACACCAATAAGTCAGTTTGAAATAATTGTATTAACAGAATTCAAATAATACAGCAAGTCAGCGATTCACCCATGTTGCTTTCTGCCCATACAAAACATAATTTCACAGATATATGGAGTTACAGTATACATTAGTCACATTCTGATTGGACAATTAGAACATAACAATGTATCAGGAGATGGTGTCGTGACTGAGTCAAGTGGTCTCTAGTCTCGCGTGGCCAGACTGTTGACTCCGCGATTTGGAAATGCTCCCGCCATACAGTCTGGTGCATCGAAAGAAGAACGATGAGTACCGGTTAAAGCGGAAGTGAAGCCTCCTCGTCACTTCCGTTTCCGTCTCACATCGCACACATTTATCATTATATAAATAAAAATCATATAAGCATGTTTAGCTTGCTGCTTAGCAGAAATGACATTTTAAAATATATTTTCTTGAACGGTAATGCCCGTTTCCATTACTCGCCGTTCGGGAGCTGCTGTTCCAGACTCTATATAGCATTCAGAGATTGTGGAATAGTTGTCTGGCTAGTGGCTACGCGAGACTAAGTGGACTCAGAAGCAAGGACGTAGAATGTTTTCTTTTCCTTTATTAAAGTGTCCTGGACAGTATGACATTATTGACATATCATCCTTTGTACAGACCTGCAGCGGAGTACATCTCATCACGTGCATTAGTTAGTTGTTCAAAACAAAATAACCTTGACACTTTTAACACTGAAAGTGGTGTCTAACATTAAAATGTAATTTTATATTGATATCGATCAATCCTTATCGATCAATTACCTTGCTTGTTTACCTTGCTTACCGTTGGCCGCCCTGGATTAAGAGTGTCCGCTAAATGCCTACATTTATAAATAGTAAATTGTACGAAATTAAGTCTGCAAATAAAGCTCTGCTGTATTTTTATTGCTGTCAATGTTTCAATCACCCAGTGATCAAAACATCAACGGCAATTGCAGCATTACCAGTGTGCAGACTTTATATTTCTTCACTTCCGTCCTATAACACCTTTTTGTTGTTGTTGTTGTTGTTGTTGTTGATATCCTTGGAGAACAGTTGCGAAAACATGGTGACGACGGTGGACCAGAGGCCGGTGCCAGCTCCACTGACACCCTCCTCAGCTCTCTAATGGAGATACAGCGTGCAGAGGAGGTGGTGTTTGAGCCACTGCTGCTGACTTGTCACAGTGAGGAGTCCAGCCTGGCTCATCCTGCCCGCTGATTAATGGAGCTGTCTGGTATGCCTCGGAGGAGGGGAGGGGAGGGGAAGCTACCGGAGCCGTTTCCCCCATCGACGGAGGGCCCCGTTTTATTTGCCCACAACAGATGGGCCCCCTGGGGGCCTCTGTCTCGTTTGCACCTCCCCTGCCTGGCTTCCGCGCTCCCAGCGTCCTCCATCTTCATCAGCGGCACAGCTTCCATGAGCACAGTGGCCTGACCCCTAGGTCACCTCTATAACCGCCGATGCACACACACACCTTCCCCGACTCGCCAGGCGACGTCCTCCTGGGATAGATGGCTTGTTATCCTGCTTGTTCTCAGGTAAACACTGTTTCACGTTTCCTCTTCTTTGTGTGTGTGTGTGTGTGTGTGTGTGTGCGTGCTCTTTTCTCCTCTTTCCCCCGGTAGGAACTGGGGTGTGTGTGTGTGCAGTTTCAACAGCACGGGTGCTCATGTCAGTGTTGCTGCTTGTACAGTGGTTTACTGCAGTATACCTGTATATCGACCCATGTTAGATGTTGAACACACACACACACACACACACACACACACACACACACACACACACACACACACACACACACACACACACACATACACACACACACACACACACCAGATAATCAGGGCACTGTTGACATTTTTAGGACAATGTGTCTCATCAAAACCATACAGTAGTAACAGTGCTGCTTGCAGAGAAAAAGGTTTTGACCAATACTCTGTACTATAGGTCTTCAAGGGTCCAATTGGATGGAAATGTTCCCAAATAGACCTGCACAATTTTTCCCAGAGCTGAATGGAACTGGCTATTATTGGAATTCTGAGTTCTGAACCCGAAAAGTACAGAGAGATGTCGAAACTGGAGCCGAACGGAACCAGCTATTGTTAGAAATATTAGTTCCAATCCCGAGCAGTACCGAGGGATGTCGGACCGTACCCGTACAAAACCTGCGGCCCCGAAATGACCGAATGCCAACATTATTATTAAGAGTTGTATAGCATTTAAATAAGACTTCTTCTTTCTTATCTAAACATTGCCCTAGTTGGTGCTGCTGGCAGCACCCCTGATTATAACATGATGTATTCCCAGACCAGTCAATCCAGGCCCGGAGTCACTTTCTTGTGAATGGACCCGGTACAGAGCCGGGTCGGATCCTGGGTATTTTCGCGTCTCGGGCTTAACCCGAAGACCTCTAATCTGTACACAGACTCTGCATAATTGAATCTACTCACAGATCACTCATAACTAGAACCCCCCAGAACCCACCCAAGGACCATTGGGGGGTTCCCACTTTGGACCCCATTTTGAGAAGAACTAATGCTTTAAAGAATACATCAAGTTTCAAGAGCACAAAGGGGACATGGTTTTTAGGGTGTAGAATGTCCTACAATAAGTAATGTGGATAGTAGTGTGGATAACAACGTGGTTTGTCAATCATGCTATTATCTACACTATAGGACATTCTACACCAGACCTTTAGGCCAGACTCTTAGTGCAGTTGAGGGTTTTTCTAGTGCCATTCTAAAACAAGTTGGTGGTTTAACGGTTATTCTGTTTCAGTCATTGTCGAGTGTGAATCACAATGAATGATCTATTATACTCTGCAGGAATGGGATTCACCAGCAGGAACAAGAGTCATCATTTTTCGTTATAGCACAGTTTTGCCTGTGAATCTGATACAGTTCTGTCAATTCATGCTAATAGCTACACATTATCTCTATAGTCATTAAACAAAGCGGGTCTTTCAGATTTTTTATATTCCATCCTGATTGGCTAAGATTGGCTTCCAAAGTTCGAAGGAGTGCTCCGTTTTGAACAAAATGCCTTAAATCATGAACACAGAGTGCGATTTCCGTGATATTTTGCACGCACATTCCCACTAGGCTGAGGAAGAAATGCCACTTGAAATGTTTCACACCAGCCTCATGGTGGTGCTATAACAGGCTGATTTGTGTTTTTACCTACGTATAACTCCACCGATCAGTGTAAAACGTTGTATGCGCACTCCCTAGAGGCCAATGAAAAACCTTTGCCCTGCATTTTTCTGCCTTTTTTGGGCCACCAGGAGGCCGACTTATGTAAAAAATAAATGAGACTAGTAGACTACTCCTTCACATGTTATCCAAAAATCATGCAAATCGATACACAGTGTCTAGTCATGTGATCAAGACAGATCTGTCCGATATTTCATATTCCATCCTA
Source organism: Nannobrachium achirus (assembly GCF_963921795.1). Taxonomy (NCBI): domain Eukaryota; kingdom Metazoa; phylum Chordata; class Actinopteri; order Myctophiformes; family Myctophidae; genus Nannobrachium; species Nannobrachium achirus. The sequence goes on from NC_137828.1 coordinate 41,679,664, forward strand.
ATTGGCTAACATTGGCTTCCAAAGTTTGCAGGATTGGTCCATTTCGAATAAAATGCCTCAAATCATGAACGCAGCGTGCGATTTCAGTCGCAGCGTGCGATTTCAGTGACATTTTGCAAACACATTCCTACTAGGCCAAGGAGCAAATCATTCAACCCTTTTCACATTGGCCTGTTATAGCACCACCAGCAGGTCAACTTTTGCTAAACACATTTTTGTAACAAAATACCTTAAATCATGAATAATGCAGTGTCCGATATCCGTGAAAGGCCGAATAAGACATGGCACCCTTTTTACAAGGTCCTATTATAGCGCCACCAGGAGGCCACAGTAGGCCACCTACCTGACCTGGCGGAGACCTGTGCTCGGAAGATCACTGCTTCTAGTTAATATACTGTTTGTGGGTGTGTGTATATAATGTATATAACAGACAGTACATAGGGGCATAAACCCATTAAACCGGGAAAGCATAAGCAGATCCGTTTTAGATTTTAGTGTTGGCTATTCAAAAACAATAAAGCTCACAGTGCATCACTTCGTGCCGCACTGCGAGCTAGTACAACTGCTATTTATTTTTTAATCATGAAAGTGTTTCAATAACTTTGCATTTAAAAAAAAAAACACAAATCTTCTATTCTTGGGGGGTCCCTGGCCAAAAATAAATAAATAAATCAGATGGGAGGTGCACGGCCAAATACATATCAATTTGGGGGTCCTCCTTAGCATGAAAAGGTTTGAGAACTACAGATTTTTTAGAAGGCATTTGTAGAACCGGCCTCAGGTCTTAATGGGTTAAATACTTGCCTATCTTCTTGCTCTGTAGTGACTAGACAATGTCTCCTCTTGTGAGCTGACGGCCGTTGTTCTGTTCATTATCAGAGGGATGCAGCCAGGAATGGGGCTCCGTTTCAGTTGCTGCTGATTCATTTTTTTTATAAAGCCCCTACCTGGCTGCCACCTACTGATTAGGCTCCTGTCAGCATGCCTCAGATTTGCTCCGCTTGCTTCCAACATCAGGCTTCATTCATATGCGTCGTCACTCAACTCTTTTCAATTGACCGAGTTAATTTTAGGTTGTAAATTAGCCATTATATGACAAATGTTTCCTGCTTTTCCTTTTTATTCCAATGTAATGCTGCTGTGTAGACTGCGGTGTATGCAACTGTAAAGGTCATACGCTATAATATATGACGTAATAATTACGATATATTTCAGAACATCCTCAATATAGCGTCTAAAGAAAAAAGAAAGGTCAGCAAAAATTACTTTTGTGTTTTATTGTCTGATTACTTTCTCTGGAGGAGATTGAACTCGCTCTCACTTTGTATGCTTAAGAGAATACTGATGTAGGCACTTTTCAGCATTAGCGACGGAACAGTGCATACACTCCATCATTGGGGTGAATTAGGCAGATTTATACAGTAAATGCAAGTAAACTGCTTTATGGATTAATTGTGAGAGAGAATCTCCTCTCTCCTCAGCGTTGCTCACGGCATGGCTCACTTGCCCTCATCCTTTTCCTCTTAGTGACCATACTTATCGTGTTGGGCAGGGTTTTCCCAGCATCCCGTTGTTTATGCCATTGCGTAGCCAGACAACTACTCCACAATCTCAGAGTGCTATGTAGGGAACTACACCTCCCGAAAAGGAAGCCGTCATCTGTTGGTCATTCCCGTTCACGAACATGCATAAAAATAAATAATGTCCGTTTCTGCTAAGCAGCAATATATATGCTATATCAGGGACGTGCTGGCCATTGGCAAATGCGGGACAACTCCTGAACGGCCGGTTCATTCCCGGCCAGTCCAGGCCGGCCATTAGAAAAAAAGATTAAATAAAATGTCGGCCTTTGTTCCATTTTAGGGGGCTGGGCGGCCAACAAAGTAAATAGTCACTGTCGGGCAGAAACCTTGTATCTCCAAGTTTCAAATTTGTAAATGTTTTCGCAAAGCAAAGCCCTGCTTCATCATACAAGGCCGTCGCACAAAAAGTAGTGAAAACAGCAGATCTACAAGCACACAACGCCTCGCGGTGCCAGGCATTGTGTGCTTGTAGATCGGCTGTTTTCACAAGTTTAAATTATTTTTAAAATGATAAATACAAAACAAACGGTTTTGGACATCCACCCGACAACGACGAAATATAACTCATGTAATTGGCCCACTGGCTTGTCACTTTGTCACAAATCTTTGAATAGCAGCAGCGACGGCGAATGAGGGCCTCTCCAACTCTTTTTCCCGGACTGAATCAGGGGCCCAGCATGTCCCTGTGCTATATAATGGTTACATGACTTGGATTTATATCCGGATAAATTTACACGACTGCAAAGACGAAGCAGAAGTGGGAAGGAGGCGTAACGTGCGCTTTTATCACTTGATCATTTTCAGAGCTTCCGTTGCTCCATACTGTATGACGGAAGCATTTGAGAATTGTGGAAGGTAACAGTCTGGCTGGTGAGACTATAGTGTATGAAGTATACAAGCTAATTGGCCACCGTGCAAGTATGGTCAGTGCTGCTCCTTTTACAAGGGATTTGAATTAAGAGGCATTCCTCTCTACTCCCACCTGGCTTATAGCTCAGGACCCTTTGGTCCCGAGAGGTTGAACAGGGTGAAAAATGTCACAGGAATTAACTGGTTGCTTCATGTTACAACAGGGGGACGTTCTGGTCTAGGTGGTCTCTCACCTAGACCACTATTTTAACAGCTTTTCTTTAGCTGCACTATGTAACTCTTTCCAATTAATAAAATGTAGTTTTGTCCAATCTGTATGGTAGAGTATGTTAATATCATATAACTTGGGGTGGTTGTATTTTGTCTAACAGCTCTTCTAATGAGACATTTAGATCGGGTCAAAGTCTCAACTACACACAGGATCTGACAAGAATTTTGACCCTGATGGTCAAGATTCAATTTATCCCTCCGAGCTCTATTAGCTCAATGGTTGAAATGTCAGCTCTTGTGCAGGAAACCAGGTTCAAATGCAGGGTAGAAGAGGAAAGTTACATAGTGCTGCTTTAAACCATTAAAACCGGGAGTAAGCTTTTTTTTAAGCTAACAGTTTTACGATCACAAAAGGATTCATTCAAATATTTGCTTCTTGGGGTCCATGGAACAATATATTTTGAGATGGGGGTCTGCGGCCAAATACATATAATTTTGGGGGTCCTTTGAGGACCACTGACATACATAAACATACTGACGTCAGGTCTTAATGGCATTAACATAATGTATTTGGAAAGTGGTTGGACATAGAAACATTTTCAAGAATTAAAAGGAAAAGAAAAGAAAACGGAACATGGCAAACTATTTTAAGATAAGATAAGAGCTTGAAGTTATCTTTTGGAGTGCTTCATCTACCGCCTGGTTCAGGTTAAACACTATCAACCATTGCATGTGCATGCTATATTGTAGCGCCTCATTCTATTGTGGTCCTGGGATGGTATGCCTGCAGGCTGCAGCTGATCAGATGGATGGTGTTTCTTTGTCCATAATGCCCTCACATGGTGTTCCAGCCCACCTCGTTTTAATCTCTCTGGGTCTAAGCCAACTCTAAATGCACTGATCTATCCCTTTTCACAGGGGAGAGACAGCCGTGTCAGCAGGGGCCGTGGTGCTTCTCCACTGAGCCCCCTAGCAAGACCCTCTGCTCTGGGTCCCTGATTGTCTCTATCATGCCCTGAAAAGGAGGTTGAGCCCACGGGGAGCCGACAACCACTAAAGTGGCCTGGTACTTGTCAGCCGCTGTAGGTGTTTTGTCTAAAGCTTTTTTCATTCATTTACTCTACCGTGTGAGTGTGTCTTTAACATTAAACAAGCAAGGGCCCGACGTGTAAATATTTAGCCTTTCCATGTTTGAGTGAGTTCAAAGGCGGCCCAAAGAAATGAATGGGGGAACATTCTCCAACTTCCCATTACAGTGCCACTTTATGTTTTTTTTATCTCAGCTCAAGATAAAAGGGGCACAATTGAATGTCCGCGAGGGGGGGGAAAAATCACCTCGGGCATAAAGTGCTGAACTTATTTCTCTCCCTATTAAACTCGCCGTGGTTCTATTGTGAAGAAGAGTGCGGCTATTAATCAGGAGCGCATGCCTTCAGTGTCGGAACAGAGGGCATACAGTACACAGAAGCATCCAGTGTAGTCTGTCCCCTGAGCTATGACGGCACCCACCGCGGTTGTTGATTAATGCTGTGGCCTAACATTTAAACCAGAGGATCTACGTAGGTTAGTTATTGGCGATTACTCAAAATGACAGGCAAAAAGCTTGTCTGTTTCAGGGAAAGGGATATGAGCCCAAGGAGGAGACACACGGTGCGAGAGGTCATGGCTTATTGCCAAAGGGCTGGACAGGTCAAGTCAGACAGACAAGACACGCAGGGCCCTGAATCCTGATGCAGTTGTTCAGATGCTGCTGACTTCAGTCTACTATCCAAATGGCACAGTGATAAAGTTCTTGACCCTGTCGAGACCTTTGTGATCCGAGATGTTCAGCAATGGCACAGTGATAAAGTTCTTGACCCTGTCGAGACCTTTGTGATCCTAGATGTTCAGCAACTGTGTGTGTGTGTGTGTGTGTGTGTGTGTGTGTGTGTGTGTGTGTGTGTGTGTGTGTGTGTGTGTGTGTGTGTGTGTGTGTGTGTGTGTGTGTGTGTGTGTGTGTGTGTGTGTGTGTGTGTGTGTGTGTGTGTGTGTGTGTGTGTGTGTGTGTGTGTGTGTGTGTGTAATGGAACAGATTCAACAGAAGTCCACTTGTTGTCTACATCGCGTAGAACCACACCTACTGTATGTACTTACAGTATTTCCATCCCATGACTTTTTATCCACAGAGTTACAGCTGCTGCCCTCCTTCTAAATGTAATAAATCGTTTAATTAGATAATACAAATTAAAGTAATTGTGGCATTTTGATAAATCGGAGACGATAATGTTAGTCTACAGTGTTAGATGGATCACGACGACTGTCTGGTCATTAATCGCGAGCAAGGCAAACCGTCCAACCTTATCAAATGTCAAACTATTAGAGTTGGAGCTGTTCCGATACCGGTATCGGAAGAGACTGCTTAAAATGCTGGTATCGGCATCGGTGAGTATGTCTGTTCATGCCATTCCAATACCACATCATTTATCACATGATGAGGTTTCATTTACAGTCATATTTTGAATGCTTCAGCTGATGATGCACAACTGTTTTATACTCTGAACTGTACTATTTACATGATTATTTGAACTAACTTGTAGCTGCATATTAACAATTGTTAATGGCATTTTTATTTACGGTATTCCTACGAAGATCAGTGGTTCTCAAACCTTTTAATTTCCAATTGTACCTGTAAGGGTTCATTTGGAACCCCCTCCAGGAACCCAGATAGTCCCTGGACCCCACTTTGAGAACCACTGTCTAGATTTGTATACTCTGTATTGACCGTGCAAGTTATCAGAATCGGTATCGGGAAGGAAAAAATGGTATCGATACATCGCTAGTTCGAATCTTTCACGGAGCATCCTTGCCTGAATAAACCAGACCGAACACAACACCACCCCCTGGCGGTAGTAGTGTTGTAGTACAGTCTGGCACCGATCATTGAGATTTCCTCAACCAGCTTCAAGGGTTGGCCAATCAGTGTTGTATGCTTGGGGCACGTGGTTTCTGTAGGCTTGGGGCACGTGGTTTGGGGCAATGACGTAGAAATGAAAGCTTGTCCTGAAATCCCTGACTCTCTTCCCAAAACGAGGTGTGTGATAGAGGCTGGCAACGCCAGGCAAGGAGCATCCGGCTTGCTTCCTCAGTTCTCAATCTCCATTGGCTGTGTTCAAAGGGAGGGAAGCTGGGAAGGGATGGTGGTCACTGTTGCTGCAATAGTGACCCCTACAGGGGGCCTGTTATGTGGGGAGGTGAACCGATTGTTTGATTGAATACTTTATTAGTTCAGAAATGTAAACAGCACAAGACAAGATTAACTCATTTACTGGCATGAAAAAACGGCGACTTTCACGGTAGCCTGCCGCGATAAAATATGACTTTCTTACCTTTTTATGTGATCGCCGTTTTTTTTGTGCGTGCACGAGGCGCGCGCAGGAGGCGTGTGCACGATCGCTAAATCTGCGTGTACGATGCCATACAAGGACGATCACCAAAGGATTCATGTTAGCGTGACCAAACGTTAGCATGCTATGCTATAAGCAGACAAGCTTGCAAGAAATGCTGCAGGCCAATGTGACAGGATCTAGAAACGGAGAAAAGGGGGTTTGTGAATGGGAGCCAATGCTGATCCCGATCTTGTTTCCGGCCCAGACAGGAAGCACTTTATTTTCGGCACTTCAGCACCTTTTTTTCGTCAATAATTCTTTTATACATTTTATAATTATGATAGCTTGGGAAACTCAGGCCTGGCACTCAGAGACATCGGGGAAAACTCGGGAAACTAGGTCAATGAGTTAAACACATGGAGTGCCTAAGCCTAAGGGCTCGAACACACTGCCCGACCTTTTGAGCCGATTATGCTGTCGCCGACCAATTTTGGCGCTCGCCGACCAGATCTTGCGGCGATCTGCCACAAGATCTGGCTTTGCTCGCCGGGGTTTTACTCGCTGTGTGTGAAAAGCACTTCGAGAAGATCTGTGCGTGATTCCAGCGCTCGCCGACAGCTTCCCGAGCGTTTCTAGATAGGCATAGCAGCTTTGATATTTGGATCTGTCACTGTCACAGCGCACCCCACGCGTGCTCGCGCCCTCTCTCTCTCTATCTCTATCTCTCCCTCTCTCTCTCTCTCTCTTTCTCTCTCTCTCTCGCTCCCTGTGTCAAATGGAGACGCACAGAGCGGAGTGGAGAGAGAAGGAAAGGGAGAGAGAGGGGGGAGACAGATAGTTCTCTTCTGCATAAATCACTGTTTAATGACTTTCATCATAATAATATAGATGCTGTTTCATAAAACCAACGCATCTCACAATATGTTGATTGTGTGTGTGTGTGTGTGTGTGTGTGTGTGTGTGTGTGTGTGTGTGTGTGTGTGTGTGTGTGTGTGTGTGTGTGTGTGTGTGTGTGTGTGTGTGTGTGTGTGTGTGTGTGTGTGTGTGTGTGTGTGTGTGTGTGTGTGTGTGTGTGTGTGTGTGTGTGTGTGTGTGTGTGTGTGTGTGTGCGTGCGTGCGTGCGTGCGTGTGTGTGTGTGCAGCGAGAGGAAAATCATTAGCGCCCGCTCTCGTGCACAATTAGAATAAAAACAAATGTAATATTGGCTATGTATCGGGGATGCATCCTGTTGAAATATCTGTCAGTGTGTGACCCCTTGTCGGTGATCTGTAGGTGATCAATCTTGTCGGCGAAAACCACAACGAGCCGATTTCAAGAAAGTCACTCGTGCAGTGTGAAATACCCTAATGATCTGATGACTCGCCGACCACGCAAAGTCGTACAGTGTGTTCGAGCCCTAACACGTTCCAATACGTTTTAACGATTCCCCCCCCGTGAAGTGCAGCAGTCCCGTTAACACGTCCAGGTACGCGTTAACTGGTTACCATGGTAATCAATAGCCAGCGCGCTACCAAGGCCGGGAGTGAGTTTCCCATGATGCCTCGCAGAATACTACATCCGGTGACATCCGGCCGTCCATTGAATTGTATTCATCCTGGCTGCATAAAAATGGATATATCTCTATCTTCTTTTCCCATATCGCACGTTTGGTCAAAACGGCCTGTTTTCTATGGACCATAACTTACAAAATGATCATCGCGGTTGTATTTTTTCTTCTCCGCGTGAAAGAAAAGACGTTCGGCGGCCGTCAACGCGACCCCCGTGAACATAATGGACAGATGCTGTGTACACAGAGCCCTTGAAAATCAGGTAAATACAATAGGAAAAAACCTTGTCGCAGTAATCTACATTAGTTATGGCAAAATTATGGCAGTCAAAGTGTTAAGAGCTCCACAGCTGAATCTGTCGGCAACTCCCATTACAATGTGTAGAGTTGTTATTAGGAATGAAAACAAGGGAGCACCACAAGAAGAGGAGGACTGAATGAGAGTCAACGGGTCGGATAACACAAGTCCTGGGGACTTGTTTGTTTCCATTGTGAACCTATGTATTCAATGTATCAACATAACATAAAAAAAGTAACACAATGGGTAACACAAGTACAGTACAAGGGGAATCGGGAATTAACGACTAAACAGGGAAAAAGAAAAGCGGTAAAAGGAAATAGTCCAACTTTGCTGGTCAAGGAATGTGTTTCCGTTAGGAACCTGTGTGTGTGTGTGTGTGTGTGTGTGTGTGTGTGTGTGTGTGTGTGTGTGTGTGTGTGTGTGTGTGTGTGTGTGTGTGTGTGTGTGTGTGTGTGTGTGTGTGTGTGTGTGTGTGTGTGTGTGTGTGTGTGTGTGTGTGTGTGTGTGTGTGTGTGTGTGTGCACTTCTGTGAGATTGACAATAGTGTCATTCACATAACAAGAACTAAAACATTCCCACTGAAATTGTAAAAGCGAGGAGTGGGTCTTAATTTAGCAGAGTCATGGGGGGATCGCTTTGATGACTGGAAGTGAAGATGAAAGAAACATTAATGAGGAAAAATGCTTTATATGGAACGATTGGTAAAGGAACACATATGTCATCGTGATATGAATGAGCGGGAAACACGGTAATCATATGCCTCTTTCTAACTCTTTATACATTTGCTTGTTATCAGGGGCGTCACAAGGAGGGGGGGGGGCTGGAATTATTTTATACTTTGGCTATTAGTCCACTTGCCAGAATCTGAACCCTGGCATATTGAGTACAATAAGGTTTTATGTTAGAAATGTTGAGTATGGGTTCCCAGCATTTAGAAACTGCCGGATGCTAACTTGCATAATGTTGAGCAATTTTCATAATTTGCATAATTCGATTTATTTAGCATAATCCCCCATAATGATGCATAATATGTCAAAAACTGATTGGCTGATTTGAACAATATTGGAGTGGTTTTGGGGGTTATTGAGAATGCTGAATCCATTTCTGACATTTTCTAAATTCAAAATGGCCGTTTTAAACCGGAAATGGCCATATACAACATAAAAAAGTATCAAAATCACCCCACTTTAAGTTGGTATAAGGCCATTTCCGGTTTAAAACGGCCATTTTGAATTTAGAAAATGGATTCAGCATCCTCAATAACCCCCAAAACCACTCCAATATTGTTCAAATCGGCCAATCAGTTTTTGACATATTATCCATTATTATGGGGGATTATGCTAAATAAATCGAATTATGCAAATTATGAAAATTGCTCAACATATGCAAGTTAGCATCCGGCAGTTTCTACATGCTGGGGACCCTTACTCAACATTTATAACATAAAACCTTATTGTACTCAATATGTCCGGGTTCACAATGGGGCTCTATGGGCTGGCAAGTAGACTATATTGAAAAATAGCAGATAAAAAAAATAACTAAATATTTTGAAATGGGGGTCCGTGGCCAAATACATATCATTTTGGGGGTCCTTCACATGAAAAGGTTTGAGCACCACTGACATAGAAACATAGGTTTTTCAAAAAACCTTAGAAGATTTGAAATATTCAAAAAATAGCAGATCTACAAGCTTGTGCCGCGCTGTGAGCTTGTATATCTGCTATTTTTCAATAGTTAAAGTACCCAGGGCCCAGAATTTGGTGCGACACCCCTGCTTGCTATGACCCAAAGTAGATAAATTGATTTGTTCTCAGAGAAACTCCTCAAAGACAGACTTGGCCTATTTTGGCAGAGCACAATGGCCCTCATTTATCAGGCAAGCTCATGACCCAGTTTGATCTTTAATCGAGCGTGTGCTGACATTTCCGCAAACCTCTGTTATATCGCTTTTTTTGATTGATTGAATACTTTTATTAGTCCGAAATGTAAACAGCATGTAGTACAGTAAGAGTAAGACATTAAAGGAAAATTCCAGAATAAAACATAATACCACTTAATCAGCCTTTTATCACGTATGTACATACCTGGTATGATGGATTTTTATTATAGTCCTTCCAGTTTTTACTTCTCCTGGACTCCTCAGATCTCTCTCCCACAGCCAAAACGGCGGTCAATTGAGGTCCTCCAAAAGCGCAAATTTTCACCGCTCCAAAGTCACTTTTTCCATCATAAATCTTTTATTTATAGTTCCTAGAGACGATATAGTCTGCAGTTAATCCCTAAACAGCATGCATTTCCTGAAACGGATCAATATTTACCTCAACTCCTCAAGAGAAGAAGAATGAAGTCTCGCGTCTCGCGTGATTACCGCGCCCCTTTTAGCTTTTTCTTTAGCGCAAATGAAAGCTTTCTCCTGGAGTTATTACAGCCAGTATGTACACAACAAGGCATCGTGGTATATATATAAAAAATAAGAAAGCAGAAGAATATAATCTAGTTAGTCTGTTGATCGCTAGAATCTAGTAATATGACTGAGAAGGATTAACAACAAAGCATAATAACGGACTTCCTGTGGTCATAAGGTAATTCTATTACCTTATTTATTTTTATTTTCCTCAATACATTTCTTCGATTTTATTTATTATTTATTAATGGAATTACTTACAAAATAACTTTGACATGTATTATTATTTGTAAACAATGTAGGCTACAATATAAACACAAAATAATCGTATTTTCCTCAAGACATTCTGCTATGCCTCACCAAATAAACTTTAGGTAAAAATTACCTCATGACCACAGAAACGTGTCTTTTTATTTTTCTTCTCAGTCTAGATTCTAGCGATCAACAGACTAACTAGATTATATTCTTCTGCTTTCTTATTTTTTATATATATACCACGATGCCTTGTTGTGTACATACTGGCTGTAATAACTCCAGGAGAAAGCTTTCATTTGCGCTAAAGAAAAAGCTAAAAGGGATGCGGTAATCACGCGAGACGCGAGACTTCATTCTTCTTCTCTTGAGGAGTTGAGGTAAATATTGATCCGTTTCAGGAAATGCATGCTGTTTGGGGATTAACTGCGGACTATATCGTCTCTAGGAACTATAAATAAAAGATTTATGATGGAAAAAGTGACTTTGGAGCAGTGAAAATTAGCGCTTTTGGAGGACCTCAATTGACCGCCGTTTTGGCTGTGGGAGAGAGATCTGAGGAGTCCAGGAGAAGTAAAAACTGGAAGGACTATAATAAAAATCCATCATACCAGGTATGTACATACGTGACAAAAGGCTGATTAAGTGGTATTATGTTTTATTCTGGAATTTTCCTTTAAAGGAGACGTTCAGACCAAAACTTGATAACCCCTAAATGTGCCTTTTTTCATACCTGGTTTGGTGGATTTCTGTCATTGTTGCTCCTCATCCGAGTTTTGACCCCTCCTCACAGCTAAGCTAAAATGGGGTTGGAGCGACTCTCCCAAAATCGCTTATTTCGGGCGCTCCAAAGTAACTTTTTTCTTTATGAATCGTATTTTCATTGTTCCCAGAGACCACCCGAAGTGTTGTTATTCCACCACATATTGACCCGGATGAGAACCAGGCTGTGTACACGGTCATAGAGCTTAGGTGAGATTCTTGCGTATCGCGAGACTTCCGGCTACTACGCTTCTAGCGTAACTTCTGTTGCGTAAAGAAGTATTTGTCCTGGAGTTATTACAGCCAGTATATACACAACGCGGCATTGTGGTATATAGGGGTGTAACGATACATTTTAATAACGATTCGATACATATCACGATACATATTGACGATACGATACATGGACGATGTTGGTTCATTCATGGAGATTCGAAACGATTCGATTCAGTGATTTAAAATCGATATAGTAACTATTTAGCAAAGAAATGAAATCTTTGTGAAAGGTGTGGATAGTGCAGGTTTTTAAGGGAAACATGTATTATTATAGATATAAATAAGTAAACACTGTCATTATCTGCCAAATACATGAAGATTGTATATTGACAAACCTTCACCATGACATGAACCCAGAGATTACACACATTTATCGATAGAGCAGTGTCGCTATATGGAATGGAAAAGTAATTAAACCCCTCCTTTTCATTTTTTCTTCTTAACAATGCTAAATACAATGCACAAGTAGGTACTAGGTAGTATCGACACAATCACACTGCAGATTCGATACGATACAAAATCAAACGATACGATATGATTTTAGCTGTTTTCATTTCGATATACTTCGATTTTTAAGTTAAAAACGTTATTTCGATGCAGTTACTATATTGTTACACCCCTAGTGGTATATAAAAAAAATAGCAGCAAAAGAATATAATATAGTTAGTAGGGTTGGGTATCGTCGGCGATACTTTTAATGGTATCGATTCACTGACTCGATACTATCGAGTATCGGTTCACGTAAAAACGAACGATACCTTGTTTCGATACTTTTGAATGCACCCCTTGCCGGTCGCATCTGTAACAGTTGGGCTACTGAAAGTTTAATGACTGCTTTAGTAGGCTACACTTGTTACTGTGAAAATAGCCGAGAATAGCCTATAATGTTTATTATTATCATAATGATCCAACGTCTATAAAATAGCCCATAGAAAAAGGCAAATAATAATTATAATAATAATAATAAATAAAAAGTATCGAAAATGGTATCGAAAAAGGTATCGTATCGATTCCCAGGTATCGAAAAAGGTATCGTATCGATTTAAAGGTGAACGATACCCATCCCTAATAGTTAGTCTGTTGATCGCTTGAATCCAGTAGTATGAATGAGAAGATAACGTACGCTTCTAGCGTAGTAAGCTTCTAGAATAGTGTAGCCTACGCTTGCGTAGTTTGCTCACAACGTGCAGCGCTTAGCGTTCATTTATATACCCTGCATGCTGTGTTTGGCCTTCATGTAATGTTGTTTTGTTGGACTGCCTGTGTTTCTCTGAATCTGACAGCTGATAGACAGTGTGTGGTGCCAGCCGGTGCCGTGAGGGAGGTCATCATGATTAGCACTTTCACTGTGATGCAAAGCACTAATCATTGTAATTCTGATTGTGTGTAGCCTAAGCCTATATCAAACCTATTATATTAAGCCTAAAACGGTTCCGTTCTGCTGCCGTGCAAAAAACCTTTGGGGGTCCTTGACATGACCAAGTTTGAGAACCACTGATATAGCAGCAACATAGGTTTTTCAGAAAACTGTTAGTATCTAGAACACATTTGTGGAATTGGCCTATATCAAGGCTATTTCTGCCGGCTATTTCTGCCGCAGACCTGTTTTTAACTGTTCCTAACCGTTTTTAACTTAAAAAAATGTATAATCTCCCGGGAAAACATGGAGCGTGCACTCCATTCCTTGGCTATACCTCTTTGAAAATGGTGTCTGTAACTTGATGTAGTTCATGATTTCTGATTGAAGGAAACTTTTCACAGCCTCTGCTTTGATTGATCTTTATTGATCATAAAATAAAAACACATGTCACATGTAACATACGGAAAATGTTTCCATTGCGGTCCTTAATGCTCGGTGGACTTCAATATGCCACCCAATTAGCAACCAGGCAGTATGTGTAAAATATTACTTTTGGACAAAAGAGCGTCAAATAATAATGTCTAAATATTAATTCACGTCTAATAATATGCTTCTCACCTGACTGGCAAAATAATGCCACTTTAACTGTTTATCTCATCAACCATTTCCTAATAATCTCCTAATATTTGGGGATGGTAATGACAAAATTGGGAGAAAAAGAGAAAAGAAAGCAAGTATTGAACAACGGAGGCCGAGCCCTGTGCCTTTTCAGAAAACGTGTAACGTGTGTATCGCGGTCACCGCGTTCAGCTGAGACCCATTTGAGTGTCGTAAGTTCTCCAAGCTGAATGCCTCCTGTCTTACTCCTCTTTCACGTCATCCTTCAGGGGGAGGGAGGGGGGGGGGGGGGGAGAAACGGGTGACCCATTCATTCTAGGGATCTGCACCTGTTTCTAGTAGAGTAGTGTGTGTCCCTTCCCGTTTTACATCTTTGAATTTATGGTACTCAGCTGGAAGGGGGGACGACCTTTCACTCTTATCTGTGTAGGATGGCTCCAACAGCTGTGGTACCGTCACCAGCCACCGCCCCCTGATGTTAAAGACGTCGAGGAGGGATTAGGAACTCACCGAGCCTTGAACTTGATAGCTGGACGATTTGACACGGCTCCGTCCATCAGCTGTCGGGTGTTCTTTCTGTCCGATCGTGTCGATTCCAAAAGAAATAACGGGTGGATTTATTGGGTTCTCTTTGTGGGGTTGTTTTTTTTATGGCGCCTGTTACTATAACTATTGTTTTCCGGTCCGTCATAGTGAATCAGGGTGCTGACATTCTCCCGTGTCCTTCAGATGTGTGGTCCTTCCTCCTCCTGGCACCAGAAAAGGAACCTGTGGTCTTTTCTTTTTTTATGAGGCTAGCAGCTGTGGAAGGAGAAACATTAGCAACGCTGACTCATTACAAAGGGTCGCCTGAAAAACCTCTGTGCCAATTTATTTTCTGGTCTGACTGGCACTGGCAGGACCGTGTAATGTAATGCACGGTAGTTCTCAAACGTGCCGAGGACTCCCAAAACTGATAGCCGACATATTTAGCCACGGACCCCCCCCCCCCCCCCCCCATATTTAGCACACACACACACACACACACACACACACACACACACACACTGCATCTCAGTGGGTGTCTAGAAGAGAACGTGGTGGACGGGTTACCACAGGTTCAAGGCAGTGCTCCATTAAACCCAGCAGCAGTGGCATCCTCTCCTCTGTTGGCCCGCTGGCTGGCTGGCTCTCCTCTGGAGCAGCTGTTGGTCAGTCATGTCAGCGGCTAATCCCTGAAACAGAGGCCTGCTAATTAGTCCTGGAGCTGTTCAGGAACCTGGAGAACGCCTCCTCCGTAACCCTGCTAATTGACGAGACCCCCGCAAGCAGGGGTGTCGCACCAAATTCTGGGCCCTGGGTGCAAGGATTCACTGCATGAAAAACCATTGAAAAATAGCAGATATACAAGCTCACAGCTTGTAGATCTGCTATTTTTGAAAAACCTTGAAAATTGGTGCAAGTCTCTAACTTGTTTCTCGGTCGCCGTATTTTCGGCAAAGAGGTTTGGTGTAGAGGGGGAAAAAAGAGCAGACTAAGTACTAAGTGAAAGGTCAAGTTTATTAAGTATTGACGGTTCAAGTGGTTACATATCTGATGATGATTCAAATTGAATCCAAAATATACAGATGATTGTGCTGTCAAATGGTGAAACTATATGGAATCTGGGGGTCCATGCTTCATCTCTCTCTAAGCTAAGGGGTCCTTGGCCTGAAAAAGTTGAAGACCCCTGCTGTAGTGTGTATAGTTTCAGTGTAAAGATTCTTTTGGTTAGACTGATGATAGATTCTTGGCTGATGATCCTAGATTACTATTTCTATGCATTTGATGTATTACCTTGTGTTTTCCTTGCTTGGTGTAAATCGCTCTGGATTAAGAGCTTCTGCTAAATTACTAAATTGTAAATGACAAGTGCAAGCAGCTGAAAAGCTTGAATTTCGACTTCACCAATGGTGTTAACGCACAGAGCCACATATGAGTTTAAAAAGGATCTCAACTGAAACAAGCCATAGGCTTTCTTGGGTGTATCCTTTTAGTTGACCGTGTACCAGTGAACTGTACTGTCATGAAACTGTACCTTTTCTCATGCAAACCTCTAATAAAGTCTTCAATCAATCAATCAATGACAACATAATTTAAAATGTACATTGGTGATCAGCAGCCTAGGTCATACATGGGCAACTGGCGGCCCGGGGGCCACATGCGGCACCCACCTTCACTTAATGCGGCCTGCCGGATCAGAATACTGACATATTATTGTTACAATTCCACACATGCAAGCATGACCCGCTTGAGTCTATATTAGTACATTAATGACTAGTACTAGTCTTTTTGTTTATGTCCAATGCATTTGTATTCAAGATCATAATGTTAACAACAAGAAGAACATATAACAACCAGTAAGGCTCCCTAATCGGGAGATAAGCGACCATAGGTCACTTATCTCCACAAATAGGGCAAAAATGTGTTTTGCCAAAATGTTCCTGATCCATGTTGATGACATGAGTGTAGACATACTGTGTAGTGATTTTCGTGATTTTAGGGCAAAATCTGTAGGAGCAGTGTCCAAAAATGTGTTTTTAAAAATCGGCCTGGAGGTGGCGCTATATGGGACAGATTCATGTTGATGGGATGAGTGTAGACATACTGTGTACCGATTTGCGTGATTTCAGGGCGAAAATTGTAGGAGCAGTGTCCAAAAATGTGTTTTGCAAGAATCGGCCTCATGGTGGCGCTAGAAGAGGGCCATGTGAGAAATGAGGGGTGGGGTCTCCGCGCCGGCAAGGCGGACGAATAGGTACCGGCCCCGGCTGTCCCGGTCGCTCCTAGCCGGAGTTACGGCATTTTATGTGAGCTGCAGTGTAGGGGGTCCTCCACTGGGGGCGCCACCACTTTTGCATCCGTTCTGGAGCACCAGGAGTCGGTGGTCCCCGGGAATTCCCCGTGAGCAGCCCCGTTGGGGTGGTCATTTGGTCATGTTTGCGCATTTGGTCATTTTTTACATCTGGGGGTCCCCCAGGGACCTGGGGGTCCCTGGAGCTCCGGGGGTCCTTGGAGGTTGTAGTTTGGCAGCCAAGGAACGTGTGTGCAAAATTTGGCATGGATCGGGGCAACGGTTGCGGAGATATAAGCAGGGAAAAAGTGTGACGTGTGAGGTGTGACAGACAGACTGACAGACAGACGGAGGGACGGACGGACGGACGGACGGACGGAGTTACTTACACTTTGTGGTGGTTTTGATAGTAAAGTGCGACCTACGGTCGCAACAAGAACATATAAATGCATTTGAAATTAAATAAAAGTGTTACTTGTCAGGATTCCAATTCAATATCTAAAAAATAATTCAGGGTTCCAATAAAAAAATAGCAAAAATAGCAGATCTACAAGCTCAAACAGCGACGCGTTTTGAGCTTGTAGATCGGCTATTTTAGCTATTTTTGACAGTATGTGCATTGTGGCCCTCTGGAGTGAAAGTGAAAATATAGTCAAAGTTGCCCACCCCTGCTCTTGGTACTACAAGCAGACCTCTAACCTCCCCTCAGGATATCAACCCCCCCAGCCCCCCCAGCCCTCCCAAATGGTGTTAACCTAGCCTAATGGCTCGTTGGTAATGAGCTTGTTATCGACGAAAGATGGGTAGCAGTCAGATCAGGGGTGGCGCTAGGAGGAGCAGCCTGTTTTCCCACACTTGTAAAGTGGATACTGTGTCAGTGTTGTACATGCCTACCCATACCTGGATCATGTTACGACAGAGACAACCATTCTCCTGGGACTTTGGCGAGCTTAGTCAGCAATGACTTAAAAAGCAGCTGATGTTGCCTTTTATTATAAGTAGTTATGAGCCAATTGCTGTCGACCAATTGCCACGGCCCCCTCCACCGCCCCAGCTCTAGACGTCTCGAGTGAGGTTACGCTAGGCCAGAGGGGAAATAAGTGGCATTCCTTCCTTAATATAAATCCTGTGAGTAAGTGGGGTGTTTTTTGCTTCTCCTTTTTTTTTTGTAGCAGACAGTTACACCGGAAAATGATTAATCTGTATCTTGCACAATATCATACAGTGTAATGTTAACACTGTCTTGGAAGCCAAGCTCAGATGTACTGTAGAGCCTGATCGACTTCTTTTTTTTTTAAATAAATACATGAACATTTTTAACATGGAAATGATTATGCAAAAAATCATTGATTAGGCGATTATTATGTCATAATTGTAGAGGAGTAATAATTACTCCACTACAGTTATTTACAAGAAAACTTTAGTTGCCAGTTACTTTGTACTTGAGTTGACACAGTTTTCCAGTTTGTGGCAGCTGGTGATATGACGGCGTGAGAAATACGATGTGTGGCATGAGAGCGTGAGCAGAGGGTCATTTGCGGGAGTCATGCTCATTGCGTGAGTGTTGGCAGCTCTGGCAACAACAGCCCAAAATAAATCACACCTAGTGTTTATGAGTTAATTACATCAAGCGGCCCACTAGCCAATCACAGCGCGTCCTGTGAAGCTTGGCATACAAATGTGTAGGCCATATCTAGGTCTGATATCCACGCTTCAGTTTACTTAAGCCCCAGACATTTTTGAACAGGTTTTCCCCTCAGTTTTTGACCGGACAAAGCCAGATGTTGGAGCTATAGCTCCTGTTCCAGGAGCACCGATCAAACCTGACTCAGCAAATGCAATAGGATACAATAAGCTTTACAAAGTTAGTTTTCAGGAGAGATTTGGTCCGGGGCACAGACTCTGCTGGCCTGATCTCCACAGGGAGTCATCCCAACCTCTACAGTTGTGAGTTAAACCGTTCCCTGACTTACTGTAGAACACACTCTGCCTGCACCATTGTTGTTATCCAGTTACTGACCTGGTTTAATCAACTTCGCACAAAAAGGGTTTTCCCACAGTGATTTGGATGTGTGCACTCCATCTATCACTGGCAACTTAATGGTTTGGAAGAAGTTAGTTTGGCGCCCACATTCACACTGCTTGGAATGTGCAGCTCAAGCATTAGATTAGATGCCAGAATAGTGGTTCTCAAACCTTTTCATGTCAAGGACCCCCAACATGATATGTGTTTGGCTGCGGACCCCCCCCCCATCTCAAAAATATTGGGGAATTTAAGGAAGCCGTTTCTACTACCGTGACTTGAGGCGGGACTATGGCTGCTATGACGCAATCGCCGTTGCGGTCCAAACCGTTAAGCAAAGAGCCGTTGGCGACGGCGTCCCACCTCTTTCACTGAACGCTTTGGTTCCCATGGCGACGCGTCTATGGAGCAGGCGTTCTAGGCGCAACGTGGAAAGGGACCTTCTGGCGTAGTACAGATGGCTGCTACGGCGGCAGGTTGATCTATCGAGCGCTGATCATTTCCGGTTGCCGTTGTCATCTGCCGTCGCCGTACTAAGCTTAAATAGGCTATTTTGTGCCAGGGAGGGAGCAAAGACTTGAGTTAAAACTGTTCTAAAAAAACACAGATACTAGCTCCAAGCGTGGCACGAAGTGACCAGGGGACCCCCTGGTACCCCCCCTCCCAAGGACCCCTGGGGGTCCCTGGACCCCACTTTAAGAACCAATTTGCTAGGGAACGGGGAGCTTGTAACCGCAAGGTCAGCAGTAGGCCTTGTCCAGGCTGACGAGGGGGAAATCTGGCTAAAGTTTATTTTTATCAAATGATGTCGAGGTAACCTTCAGAATAGCACTTTAATTGTTCCAGTGACAAGCAGTCGACTTGCGCTTAGTTAAACCGAGCCCCTGAGAGTGAATGAATGTGGCCATAGTTGTTTGAATGAGTAGGCCTATGTGAAGCAGGATGTTAAAATATATGATATATTTAATGAGTGGTAATGCTGCATACGAGTGAGCGAAACATGCCACGCGTGTGGATATGACTGTGCACTGCCTGCCTGTTGCGTGTCATGCACTGTGGGGAGTGTTGAAATGCTTGCTTATTTATCGTCTGTGTCGGGTGGAAACCTCATATGTCCAAAACCTTTTTCTTTTCAGGATTCAAATTCCAAAAATAGCGAAAGCAGCAGATCGGCAAGCTCGAAGCGCGCCGTTCGTGCCGCGTTTCGGGCCGCGTTTTGAGCTTGCCGATCTACTACTTTTTATGCTTTTGTGTGACGCTGTAGTACGATCAAGAAGGAGTGTAAACTTACGGGGGAAAAAAACACAAAATGTTAGAAAACGGTACATAGGAGGTTTCCGCCCGACAACAGCGATATGTGACTCGAGGCTTGAGCTGCGTTGCACATGCATTTCACCTCCTCTGAGCCAGTTATAGCCCCGGTCCCGGCTCTGTTACCAAAGCGCTCCAGAAATAGGGTGACTTGACATCACGTGAGGAGAGGCTGCATCACGTGGGGCACCGCGCCAGCTCGGTCCTGTTCTCCACAAGCGGAGTCAGGAGGACACTCCCTTCCTCGAGCGCATTCCTTTCAATACTGTGTCACCCTCCTGGAAATACATTTTTGACTGACTCCGCTGCCTCCGCTCAGCTGCCCAGAACTCTCTTGACCCCGAGGGGAACACGTCATTCCCTGGCCTCTGCACACAGAACAGCAATGCATGAAATTGAAGAGGCAATCGATTGATTGATTGAATAGTCTAAAAGGATTTCACCAAAAAAGTCCTTGCGGTCTTGTTTCCATTGGAGTCCTAGGTAATCAATCAATCAATCTGGAAATCAATGCGTCAGTTGGGGGAAAACATGCCCAAGGCATACCAATGGGCAAGTCAAAATCTGAAGGTACGTGTTTTTGTGGCCATAATTATAGCCAAGCTACAAGCAACAAGCTCTCAGTGCTGTAGGTCAGCTACATTTTGGGGGGGGGAAAAAATGACTACATTGACATCCCACACTAGGGACTGAAAGTAGTCAAAAAAAAATCTCCAAACCTTGGCCACGGCGGGACGTCTGGTCAATGTATTTCAACTGCCCCCCGTGACATTGGCTGTTCAGCAGCATCAGATGGAAATGCAAAGGAGATGAAGGAATTGAGCAGTCAAAGAGAAAGTTAAGGATCATTCTGGATCAGATCTCTTCAAAGAGACCCATTTGGCACTTCATCAAAAGCTGACTTTTTGTGTTTTTAACTGATTTTTTAAAGATTTGTTTTAAGAACTGAATGGCTTTAAGAATGTAATAGACGGTCGGCCAGGACCCCAAATATGGGGTCATCGGCAATAATTCTCATAGTGATTTTTGGGAAGGTATACATCCCTAGTACTTAGAAACATGTGATAGCATTGCAGTGGTGGACACTGGTGGTAGCTATCTGTGTGTTATCACTCCATTTATAACCACGTGCCAAAACACAGTAACCTGACTCCGCCAGATGGTGGCAGTAGTGCGTATACTGCATATACCGCCCTAGCCTGGCGTTGCTCATAATAATTCCTCACCGCGTGTCAGATATTGGTGGTTTATATTGATAGTGGTTTAAAAAAAATGTCAAGGTGACATGCTCTTAATTGCTCCCTCTGAACTTCAAAGGGGTTGTGAGCTGAGGTAATTGATTGAGCCATACAAACAAGTGTCAATAGCTCGTTAGTTCAATGAAAGCATCAATTTTACAATCTGTTTGATGTCTGTAATAAAGTCTTAATTACTTCCTGTGAACAGAAATTCAAAAAGTGATGACATAGACAGGTAAAATGCATATAAATGAACCTCTGATTACATTCACCTGTTTGTTTCCCATTGCTGGCTCCCATTACTCCCATTACTCAGATTTTAAATCATCGCCTGAAGGGCTGGTCCCCTCGGATTGGTTCAGAAACACACAGGCTTCCTTTTCAAACTGAAACTTCAAAATAAAATACCCAAAATAGTAATTTCATTGGGTCTTTAATGTGAAGGGCCAGACTACACAACACCACCACTACCGCCAGGGGGTGGTGTTGTGCAGTCTGGTTTATTAACCAGGCTAATACCGCCCTACTTTTAACATCTGGAATTGCTCGGGCAGACCCGATGTAATGGGCGGGCCATTTTTTCAAATTCTTTAGCAGGTGATTGGATGGGGCCGTCTGTCTATCACAGTCTGGGAGTGCCAACTCCAACCACTCATATTGACCTGTCTGCATGACGTTACACCCAGAATCCGCCTCCTGGGTTTCCACGTGGTCTGCAGTCAGACTCTTTTGGCTCAGAGCCGCTCAGAGCCCGCCCGTAGCTGCCGCTGATTCGTCCGGTCTGGGACTTTACGAGTGATATCAACTCTCCCCGAGCAGTCTCAGATGGTAAAGTAGGGCGGTACACACTGCTGCTACCATCTGGTGGAGTCAGGTTAAAAACACAGTTTTCAAAATCCAAATGGAACATTGCACTTCAAAGTTAAACTGATGGTTCTCTCTTATTATTGATCCTATCTCTTTGGGAAATGGTTTGGATAAAGCTTAGAATATATATTTTTCTAAAAAGTTGTTTGCATCTCTAGAAATGTTACAGCAGTGACAACTATGTGGTATCTAGCATACTGTAGTCTACATGGCCAGCAAGGAAGTAGTACTTCATCAAGTGCTCCATTTTTTGGCTAGGGGTGGCACCATGAGACCAGGATGACTGCATGTTTTTGTGAGGATACCTACCCAGGGGACACGGGGAGAACATGCAAACTCCACACAGAAAGGCCCTATCACCAACCCCACCTAGGGTGTGGGCGCTGATGACGCAGAGGGAGGAACACGCCCCCAGCACCCACAGCGTCCCCCGGCGGGAATCGAACCCAGGACCTTCTAGCTGTGAGGCGAAGCACTAACCACTGCGCCAAGGCCATCGCGTGTTTGTCGAGGTTGCGGCAACAGAAAATGAAGCGCTCCGCCAATCATAGTAAACCACACACACCGGACAACAAGATCAAGTCCAGACGGAGCCGTTGTAGCCTTTATACCATAACGTAACCATAACACATTAACATTAACGTGCCATGTTACCAATTACTATCTGAAGTAATGCTATAGCCTACTGCCCTATCCCTGTGATTTTGATATGCAAACTGCTAATAAAGTATTCAATCAAAAGAACGAGAGATGACAGCCAAAACAAGCCAGCTATTGGAGGATGGTGAAACGGGTGAAAAAATAGCTAAGGCCACCCCTGCACTGCTCATGCACGGAGTCTCCGTGACGGAGATGTTGATTGATTGTAAACGGAGGCGAAGCTAGCGCTTTGCTTCCCGACGCAAAATTAACACAGTGACAGGGACAGTAGGACTAGTACTACAGTAGGTGGGTAACACAGAATTAATAAGCTTCTTTCAAACTACAACAACAAGTAGGCTAAGTTTACCAGCTCAGCAGCTTTTTGTTGTTTGCTGCCTGTACCAGCGCGAGTGAGCGCAGTGCTGTGGTGAGCTCTGCCCAGGCGTGCGCTGCACGCGCATCAAAGAAATGACACATCAGAGAGAAAGTAGTATTAATTTGGTGTCGGACCTTGTCGTCCTGCTTTAGGAGGACCGGGCTGTGCACTTTTTGCCCCGTGCAAGGCTCCAATGAATAAGAATTACCCTAATTAAAGTGAAAATCGATTTGACGATTTCCTTTTTTTTAAATCGTCCAAAGGAAAAAACCCGGATTTCGATTAAAAATCGATTAATCGAAAAACCCTAGACCATAGAATGACAAAAGAACAAGCTGACAAAGTGTAAAAATCTATCAAAATCAAACGTTATTTTGTATTTATTCCTTGGCTGGCTTCTGCGTCCAGGAACGCTGAAGAATGGCCGTCTGAGTGAGTGTCAGTTGATTCTGGAGGTGGGGGAGCTTGACCGCGGGGAATCCTGCGTGTGGACGATTTCATTGGTCGGGATGGAGAGAAGCCAGGATTGCGCTGCAGCGATTGGCCGTTTTGGCAGAGGCGCGAGAGATTTGACTGGTCCGTTTTCTAGCGTAGCGCCGGGAAACGGGGACCGCGATTGGCCGGCCAACCTCGACAGAGAAGTCACAGCAGGCGCCACCGTGCCCCCTGAGCTCCATGAGAGAGAAGCTCACCTTGTCACCAATGGTAGATGTGAAGTGTATGGAAAATTAAGTTGTCTACCCACTGTCAGCCAGTAGGATAGAGATGATGTGCAGTGTCCAGGTACTGCTCTATCTGTTCAAATAGCTTTGGCCCAGTTGACAGAAACCACTTTAAGAGTCCTGCTGATAAGCTACAAAAGGCCCTCATCACTTTCACTCAGGACCTATATCTGAAGTTGTCAGCCCCTCATATGCTGCATCCAAATGTATTTGATCCTTGCATCAGTTTTGCACAATTACATTGTAGAATGTCACCATGCTTCCAGCATACTTGCTACACTGTAGATTACAACAAATAACTACATGGGAATGAAATGTACAGTATTTGTATTTATTTGTTTATTTAGACGGGACAATGCATATTAATGAACACTACATGAATGCAATGTAAATACACCGGAATTAGCAAGAATGCTAAAGAATGCTAAATTTCATCCGTAGTCCCCATTCACCTCACCATTGACATGTCAACCTGTCAGATCTACTGCCTGCTTGGATGAGAAGGTACGAGATAGACCTTGACCTGAAGCACATAAGATTGACCTGATTCTATGTAACAGTTTTGGTAATGTTCAATAAAAATTAATTTGTTGTTTTTACCTAATTTAGTGCAATGGAACATAACCTTGTGATGAACGCCATCTTGGATTTGGCAATAAATAATTAACGGAAGGTAATTTCACTGATTCAGGCACATTCCTTGAGCCATAAAACCTATGGTTAGATACCAAAAGCACCTTTATAGGTTGAGAAGTATTATTATTAGTATTATATAGCCATTTTAAGCTCCTGACAGCCATCTTGGACGCCATCTTGCCATATATAGCCTACATATATTCTCCCAGATTTTCAGTATGTTTTTCAGCATACCTAGATGTACCAGAACCAATTGGAAAAACCTTCTGTAATTATTCTGGAAGGGTTAAGAAGTATATTTTAATATATTGACCCATCTAATTTTCGCCTAGTGTTATATAAATAAATTGCATGGTAGCACCTATACAGCTACCACTGGTGCAATGCTATCACATATTTTCTAACTCTAGACATGTACACCTTGACAAAAATCACTATGAGAATTATTGCCCTCAGATGGTATCGACCAACCCCAGTGGCTCACCGTCTATAATAGGATTTCGATGAAGAAAAAAAATAGGTGCATTATTGCCTGACATCCCCTCTGCTTTTGGCAACTTATTTTGTACGACTCTTAAAACATCGAAGCGAAAGGGGTGATTCATACAGTATGTGTGAAGCTGATAATGAAGTGGATTCATCAGAACTCGTTCGAGTATGAATGAAATGACACGAGGCAGTTGTGTTAAACGGTTTCCCACTGTGTTTGAGCATGAGGATGTGTGAACAGTCATATCAGCACTGTGACACATTTTCTTCTCCCCCCCCCTCTTCTCTTCTCCTCTCCTCTCTGTACTCTGCAGGGGGATTGAAGACCCTCCTCGCATTGTTGTGTTGTGTTCTGGTCTCATGATGATGGCGCCTGCTGCTGCAACTGTAGAAGATCGGAAGATACGGATCTAATCTAGACAGGAAGCATGGGAAGAAGATGGGAAACGACATTGGATCCACTTACATTTATGTTCCTGAATGAACATGCACGCACGCGCGCATGCACATGCACACCGCCCATTGAGTTCCATTTATTACGTTCTCCAACCCCTGACTCTCACCTTAACCTTTGACCCTAATCCTCGAACCCAAACCAATTGAACCCGTTAAAACCCGGGGAAAGCATCCGTATCAATTTAGATTTTATAGGTTGGCTTTTCAAAAATCGCAGTTCTACAAGCTCACAACGCGACACTTTGTGCTGTGCTGTGAGCTTGTCCATCTGCTATTTTTGAACATTTTTTGAAATCTTAAAAGTGTGAGAACTACTGATTTAGAAGGCCTTTGTAGAATCATTCCTCAGAGTCTTAATGTCTTAAATAGCACTTTGAAAAGTGAGTAGAGATGAAGCACGTTCTCCTCATCTGTGTATGCATGGAAGGAGTGCATGGTGCACACATAATCACACAGACAGAGCCATACATACAGTACGAACCCAAATGGTCTTGCATTTTACATACAGTACTTCCCTTTTTTTCTTGGAAAGGACACAACACACAGCCCCTCTCTCTCTCTCTCTCTCTGAGGGGCCACCGGTGGTGATGTGCACTGTGGTTGGGAAGTACCTAGTGTTACAACTGTCATGCTAGCAACTTAAAGGTACAGTGTTGCCTTCTTTAAAAAAAAGTTTTTTTTTAAATTTTAACTAATGAGCCGATATGTCGGATCATTATTAGACTGTGTGTGTGTGTGTGTGTGTGTGTGTGTGTGTGTGTGTGTGTGTGTGTGTGTGTGTGTGTGTGTGTGTGTGTGTGTGTGTGTGTGTGTGTGTGTGTGTGTGTGTGTGTGTGTGTGTGTGTGTGTGTGTGTGTGTGTAGATTATCTTCAAACTTACAATGTGTGCAACTCGTGGACCTGTAAAAGTTTTTTTATTCGAATTATTTATTTATTTTACTTATTACTTACTTATTATTTTCATAAATTCGGAGTCTTTCAAAATGATTAGAATTGTGTTTTTTTTTTTTTTTACATAATCATGTTCAAAACGTCATTAATCGTTCTAAAATTGGGATATATTATATTTGCTTGGACAATCCCATATTGATTTTGTCCAAATCTGCACAACCATGATGAAATGTTTTTGAACTTTGCACCGTTGATCGTGATGTTAGGTAAAACTGTCAGGCGTTCTGAATAAATGTTTTATTTAGGCAGATGTTTGAGTGTGTCTGTGTGTGTTTATCATGTCACCTGACAAACACTACCAAACACTGTCTGAACACAAACCTGGATGTTCTGCCTCACTGGCCTCTTGGTATCATTTACACATTGTGAAAGTAGTGCTGATCACACAGTGGTGTACTGTAAAGTAACTAAGTACATAAACTCAAGTACTGTACTTGAGTAACATTTTGACCCTAACCCTTTAATTTACTGGAGTATTTTTTTTTTTTTTTTCAGTTATTTTACTTTTACTCCACTATGTCTCAGAGGCAAATGTTGTATTTCTATCCACTACAATTATTTGGAAACTTAAGTTACTTTGTGGATTTTGATTATTATTACAAAACTTACATTAACCACTTTGGCCCTATACATTTCGCCCATTTAAAAATAGACGATCTACAAGCTCACAATGCGTTGCGGTGTGATACACTGTAAGCTAATAGATCTGCTATTTTCAAAAGATTTGTTTACATTTTATACTTGAGAAATGGGACATTCTGCATAATGAGTAATGTCTACTGTACATTTGGTACATTTTAATACCAATATTATGTACTTGTGCCATTGTTGTCTCCGCCAGGCCGAAAGGCATGGCCGAGACTATGATGTCGCAGCTGCACGTCCATCCGCCATACATATCAATTTGGGGGTCCTTGACTTTGAAGTTTGTGAACCACTGTAATGGATGACTATGGCTGGAGCTGCCTGGCTCTAAGGCACACATGACGTACCCACAGGGAGGTCACTGTCTGGCTTTTAGAGGACATTTGGTGTGTGGGTGTGTGGGTGTACAGTATGTGTGTGTGTGTGTGTGTGTGTGGTCATATTTTGCTTCTAGGAAACATATGTTTTTTGCACTTTGCACTATTGACTGTGCCCAGAAAAAGTTGTACAATATGTTTCATTTTTGGCGTGTGTGTGTGTGTGTGTGTGTGTGTGTGTGTGTGTGTGTGTGTGTGTGTGTGTGTGTGTGTGTGTGTGTGTGTGTGTGTGTGTGTGTGTGTGTGTGTGTGTGTGTGTGTGTGTGTGTGTGTGTGTGTGTGTGTGTGTGTGTGTGTGTGTGTGTGTGTGTGTGTGTGTGTGTGTGTGTGCGTGCGCGCGCGCTTTGTCTTGTCTCCTGACAAACGGTGTAGTGCGTTCATTACACTCCCAGGCAACGCTGAACGCCAACTGAGTGGTTGTTCTGCCTCAGTGCCTCTCCGGCTTTAATCTGCACAGAACCAAAGTCCTTATGACGCACATGGTGGGTGTTACGAGTGTGACTGAGGGGGGATTCCTTTAGATCAGTGGTACCCAAACTGGCGGTCGGGAACCCCAGGCTGAGGTTCCCCACATGATTTTGGGGGGTCCCCAGATGATTAGCTTAATGTGCAACATTGTTTTCTCTCTCAATAGTAAATAAACCAACATACAGTATTAAGTGTATACAGGGTATCTGCACATTTATAAAGTGACATTTTAAGGACTTTCTAGACCCATGGAACAGTCCTACAATTCCAAGCTCCGCGTAGTAGGTTCCCAAGTTCAAATAGGATTATTTTGGGGGGTCACGGCCTGAAAGATTTGGGAGATGAGCGGGAGATGGTTTTCCATGCGGGAGACTGAGGTTCGAATCCCACCTGGTAAATTCCCGGGGTCCTTGTACACTCTCATAGTTAATCATTTCAACCTGGCTGGCGACTGCATGTCAAGTTTTCAAAACCTTTTTTTATCGCAAAAATAGAATATCTACAAGCTCACATGATGCAGACGATTGTGAGCCAGAGTAAGGACGCTAGTGTTCATAGGGTTAGTCGTTTAAAAAATGTATATATTTTACTGTGCAGTGATTTCCTGTTCTGATGACAGAATATCTACAAGCTCACATGATGCAGACGATTGTGAGCCAGAATAAGGACGCTAGTGTTCATAGGGTTAGTCGTTTAAAAAATTTATATATTTTACTGTGCAGTGATTTCCTGTTCTGATGACATCGTCAAATCCTTGACAAAACTCAAACATTGAGTTCCTCTCGTCTGTCATTGTTACACCTGCTCCGTTTCCGCTTCCACTTAAAAAAGGGTTGGCGCAGCGCGTTTTTTAAGAGTCCTCGTAGAACAAAGCGTTATCAGCGAGAGCGAACAAACACTTGGCGAGTGACCACAAGTAACACCGGCGATTAAGCTCTACCTCATTTATTCTCTCATTGTTCGTGTTCACTCTCATTTGAAGCTTGGTTAAGTTCCGAAGGTTAAATAAACAGAAACCTCATTTGAAGGAAAACTCTTTTCAACTCCCACTCCCTTTTTTTCTCTGAAGTACAGGAATGCACCGTACACAGACATGCATCACTTGTTGCCATCACTCTCACACACACACACACACACACACACACACACACACACACATACACATACACATACACATACACATACACACTCACACACACACATTTTGCCGGGGACTTTTTGGGTAAATGAATGAACTGCCATGTCTCACTGTCTAGTTTGTCTGCCACCCAGCAAAACCGGGAAAACGAAAAAAGAAAGAAAAGAAAGAAAAAAACTGGAAACCTTTAGAGAACCCGACACCCGATTTGGTGAAGGATGACTGAGTTTCCCACCATCGTCCTGTATCATCATTCCGGAGGTAGCCACAGATGGTTTGACACACACACAAACATAACACCGCAGGCAGGCTGCCCCACATGCTTGCATACGCATAACTGTACACAGCATGGTTACAAGCAGTGATGGAATTACTCACTTTTACTTGAGTGAAAGTATCAATACCTATGGTAGAAATTGTCTGTTACAAGTACAAGTACGGTATTCAAATTCAATTTTTTGTTAAAGTACAAAAATATTGGCATCAATAATGCCACAAAAGTAGAAAGTACATTATGCAGAAAGTCCCATTTTGCAAGTTTTCAAATGTATGAAAATCTTTTGAAAATAGCAGATCTACACGCATGTATCGCATCGCAACCTTTTTTGTAATAATAATCGAGATCTACAAAGTAAATATAGTAAAAGTAAGTTAAAAAAAATCCAGTACTTGAGTAATTGTACTTAGTTACTTTACACCACTGGTTGCAGGTGTACTGTAAATGCAGCAGATTCTCCCTGCAATGCATCCAGTAGCTGAGCATTGATTCTTTGTTATAGTGGTATAGATTTCAGGGACTTTTTCCTTAGCCTCGGGAGAGCCTTGCTTTTGGCGCCATTATTTATACATGGCTGCTCTTGCACATCATTGCAGTTTAAATGCTGATCATTAGCTTATCTGTTCATCATTACAATCAATCTTATCAATCATTAAGACATGGCTATTCATTATTCTTGTCAACTAATTCATCTGTACGTTTTCTTTTTCCCTCGATGCATCACTACAAGTGTTGGATTTGATCTATTCTTCATTTGTTTATCTTGTTCATGTCACCATACTTGTGCATCAGGCTAGCAGGGGTACAATTTAATAATTGGCAATGTAGAAAAACCTCTTGAGCTTCTGATTCACTTGTTCTTCCACGGCGGAAGAAGTGGGTTTAAAGTAAAGATTAGAAGAAATAATATTCCAAATGCTTTCATGCTCTTTATGTGGTGTAGTAGAGGGGAAGCAACCTGAAGACATTTTCAGTTGCATCCTTTCCCTTGCTCTTAAATTGTGCAGCCACGCTTTACAGTCTTGTATAAGTGTTTTAATGTCCCTTTTTAAACCACTCAGCACTGTGCCAGCAGAGAGCTAATTGCAGGAAAAAGCTTTGCCCACAATGGAATACGGCACTGTTCTTTTCAAACCAGTAGGATGTTCTCTTTATGTACGGTTCTTTCTGTGTACATTAATGCTTTTAGCACTTGTCCTACAATGTGGTTTGCTGCCTGGCATCCTGACTGAATGAACAGTAGCCTCTCACTTCTCATGTTTCTTTAATGCCCTTTTACCCCGGTCAGAAAGAGAATAGAGAGTTTAATAATAAGCTTTTAACAATAAAAACTTCATCAGACCTCTTGCATTATACAATCTCCTGGCCCGATGTACAGTAAGTGCAATTTGCATAAGTGAGCAGTTAACTTAAAATCAAATTACTTTGTGACTTAAAATATAATGACTTTGAGACCCCTCAAAAAATGCAGTGTCCAGTTACTTATGCAGTATCATTTTCAGATTTGAATGCACTGTATACAGCGAGTGGATAAACCTTGCGAAAAAACACAAAATAGAAAAGTCAAGGATTTTGCATTGGATGTTTAATAATGTATACAAACTAGATACGCTCAGCCGACTTGCATTATAATGAGTCTAAAGCCTCAGTTGAACTTAAGTTGGGTGCCGGTGTCATGCTCAGTAAAATAGCAGATCTACAAGCTCACAACGTGTCAAGATCACGAATGTGGCGTGTCGTGAGCTTTTACACCACCGTCAAAGTACAAATCAGGTTTAAATTGTTCATTTCCAACATACTCTAAAAACTATTGCGGAGCTGCTTCTGTTCAGGCAAAAGAAAACGGGTATGACTGACTGTGTGACCTTCCAGCCAGTGGTCCGGTCCAGGCCCATGGTTCACGCCCTCTGCCTTTTGATGTGGCTGCTGTGTTTGTTCACCAGCGCCAGAGGTCTGCTCTTTCCCATTCAGCAGCGCAGCGCGGCCTAAATCCCTCAGCCCTGGCCCTGGCTGCAGTGCCATTGTTTGCGCTTTTTTTTTTTACACTAGGGAGGTGTAAAAGCATGCAGTCTCATTCACAGCTCATAAACCACAGTCCCTGCTGCTGTTGCCTGGGTCTATTCTGCTCAAACCAAGAAGGGCAGGTATGACTTGACACCTGCAATTCGACACGGCTCTCTCTCTCTCTCTCTCTCTCTCTCTCTCTCTCTCTCTCTCTCTCTCTCTCTCTCTCTCTCTCTCTCTCTCTCCCTTCGATCACACATCCAGCCAGCAAGCACTCCGTTCGTTGGGTTGCCAAGCTTCATCATCTTGCCACCTGAAACCGAGATTCATAAACTAATACTACAACTGGGTCTTTGGATTTTAAATCATTCACTTCACAGTAAAACAAAACAAGCTGTAGGCTAGTTATCACAGCTTTGTGATAAGCGATGCAGCATGACTAAGTCACTTCTAGAAACCTAAGTAGACTAATGATTAAGAGTCAACACAACAGTCTGCCTGGAGTTGCCAGTAAAAGTAGAATGGCCCAAACTAAATGACTCTCACATGAATCACTAGGTGAATGATAAAACAGTATGCTGTAGCGGCAACATTGTTTGATCAATAATAAATAATGGTGCCAGACTCCATGGAAACTAGTGGTGGAAGAAGTACTCACATTTTTTACTATGTAAAAGTATCAATACGGCAATATAGAAATACTCCTTTGCAAGTAAAAGTCAGGAATTAAAAATACAAAAGTATCAAAATGTACTTAAAGTACCCAAAATCTAAAGTTCTCATTAGGCAGAATGACCATTTTAGAGTTTTCAAATGTATAAAAATGTACGCATTGTGAGCTTGAGCATTGTGAGCTTGTCGATCGGCTATTTTCAAGTGGCCGAAAGTTGACTCAAGTACAGTATATGGCCTACTGCTGTTTCCTTCACTTGCAACAAGCGACTTTGTGAAGCTCAACCAAGCGATACAACTAATGATTTACATATGATGAGAGTGAGTGAATTAGTCCTGAAAGTGCAGGGCAGGCCAGGGGGAAAGTAACACTTTTCTTCAGTACCTCCTCCTCTGTCTTGATACAACCGCTCTAAATACAACACCATAAATGGAATACGGTTTCATTCACAAATCTGTACTCTGAACCTGAGACGGCACGGAACCCGCTGATATGCTTCTTTCAGAAGCCCTTCAAAAGGGCATGGCAAGCGGCGCTGTCAGTGACATGCATGCATGAGTCATCAAGGAGAGGCACGTTCTCTACTTCAGTGGTTCTCACCGTTCTCAAACTTTTCAGGACACAAAATAATCATATTTTATCTGGGACCCCACCACCACCACCCTGACGAGCACTAAAAGTTGAGGCATTACATTTTGTATAACGCAGTTCTATTGTGAAAATAGCAGATCTACATGCTCACAATGCCTTGCAACGTCACTTTAGAAATGTTCAGATACCCTCTATACATTTATACTGTATGTTGAGTGAGAATACAGTGCTGCACAATAAGTTAATCATCTGGGGACCCCCCAAAATAATTTGGGGACCCCCCTGGAGGTCCTGACCCACAAGTTGAGAACCACTGCTCTACTTCACTGTATAAGTCAGGATACGGAATGGGTAGGAACATAATGAGTTGGGCTTTTCTAAAGAATGCTGTATATAATATATATACAGTATGTATCTTGTATGTACATATATAAAATGGGGTCTATTACAAAAGACATAGTTTCATTGCTTCTCAAAGTGGTGTCTGGGGATAATTTTTCTGGGGGGGTCCTACTAATTAATATAGCATCACAACCATTTTAACCATTTTTATGTTGGTTATTAAAAAAATGGCAGATCTACAAGCTCACAGCATGGCACGCTGCAGTGAGATTCTAGATCTGCCTTTTTTAACCCACAGTAGCTGTTACCAAATACATAAATTAGTATTACATATATGCATTACATGACCTACAGTAGCTGTTACCAAAGACATACATTAGTATTACATGACCTACAGTAGCTGTTACCAAAGACATACAGTAGTAAATCATACATGCATTATATGACCTACAGTAGCTGTTACCAAAGACATAGTATTACATACATGCATTACATGACCTACAGTTGCTGCTATGGGGTCTATTACCAAATACATAGTTTAGTTTTACATATTACATACAGTAGCTGCTATGGGCCCTATTACCAAATACATAGTTTTGTACATTACATGACATACAGTATGGCTGCTATGGGTATATTACCAAAAACATAGCCTCTGGTCACTTCCCCTTTTTCAAATACAAAAGATTCCATGGATATTCTTTTCAATATATACAGTATATATGTTTTTATATAGGAATACTTTAATTGTTTTTGTTTATTAAAGCTAATTTCTCACCATTCAACTTGATCCCTACACAGACCACTACTACTGTACTTATTTTATTCATCACCTTACTGAGTGATTATGAACATTTAAAACGGTTGTTAAAGCAAATATGGTGTCTATAAAAGTATGTGTTTGCCCTCGGAGACCTGTCTAAAGTAAGGGACCTTTCATCTGGAGAGGGCCGCTCAAGGATTAGCATAATTCACATACCAAATGTTTGTTATGACTCTCTCTGTAAATGTCAAGAAGAACAGAGCTGTGAAATGTGTGATAAAACATTTTACTGCACAAGACTATCCCTCTCCAGTGGTGGAAAAATGACTCAAATTGTTTTAAGTAAAAGTATCAATTCGGCAAGTAGTAAGAGTATAGAAAATCGGGTGTGAGTGAGTGTGTACCAGTGTTGATTTTGACAGCACATTTTATAGTCTTTTGAATATTTATTTTTTTGTCAAATATTTGTTATCTGAAATGTTTTAGTCAAATAATTATCATAAGACTTTAGTCGACAATACATGTATCTACACTTGATTTTGTCTACTAAAATGTATGTGGGTGGGCCTTGATGGCGTAATAATGCCTGATTTTGCTAAAGATTGATAATCTATAAGCTCATGACTCACCATGATGCATTATGAGCTTGTAGACCGGCTATTTCTGAGCGCAACACCCAAGTCCAACCCAGATCTCCATAGTCTCTCCCTAACACTTTAGCCTAGTTTTTATTTGTTGATGAAATTGACAACATATTTAATATTAGTTTTAGTCATCATAGCTTAGTTTTAATGTTTTCGTCAGTGAAAAGCTAGTCGACGAACATTTTTCATCATGGTTTTAGTCGATGATATTAACACTGGCGCGTACAGCTTGAAGGATTGTCAGAGTAACTGACATGGAATAATGAAGTCGTATTTGAAGGAGCAGTACAGGTCTGTCAGGCTTCATGTCTGACTAATAAGCTACTACAATTCACCGTTTGTCAGCCTTCTGATTGGTCCCTGAGACTCCCTGACTGGCCAACCAGAAAAAACATTCACTTTTCGCTACCGGGGGTGGAGTTATGCAGTGGGAGAAAGTCGCTTCAGTCTTTCACCGCGGTGCCGTGATGCGGAGCACGGCTGGGGCGCAGTACGGCGCTGCGCGGTCATAGCGTTTTCAATAATTATAATGAATAAGCTTCAACAAACTAGTTCACATGAACGACAATGATGTAACTAAGATATTCGATTGGTACATATATTTTAAATGGGCAGAATTACATTTAAAATACATGTTATGTTGACAGCCAGCCTATAATTCCACAACTTCCTACCCAAGATGCACTGCGCTTTCTCTCTCTCTCGGTCGTCTGCCTGTTTCAGAGGATTAAACTAATTAAAACATGTATTTTCGGGGGAAAACCCCTGTTTTGCAATGTAACTACTGCAGTGATGTCATTACGTGCGCATCCCGCATCAACAACTTTTCTGGGACCCATTTGAATGACCATTACATTGAAAAACTAGTAACATCACTGCTACTGTACTTTTTTGTTCCCTTTTTATAAATATCACGTAGATGTTTTTCTTTTGGGACTTTAAATAGCAATAATGAGGCTATGAAAAATCTTTTTTCCCCATTCATTTCCAATAAAAAAACAATCTACCCTGGTTTTTCTGTCCCACTGGGATTAAACTAATTAAAACATGTATTTTCGGGGGAAAACCCCTGTTTTGCAATGTAACCATTGTACTTTTGTGTTCCCTTTTTATTAATATCACAACTTCATGGACATGAAGTTGGCACTAAATAAGCGATTTAAACCGTTTTCCCAACGCCGTGGTGCATGTTTTATGTACCCTGGTTAGGTAACCACAGTCTGGGAGCTCGGAGCTACCTTTACTTTTTGGATAACATTTCGTTTCGAGTGTTTTCTAACTCGTAGTTGCGGCAGTCCAGCGATCGCTACGCCACCTTTATAGGACCTCATCTCGGAGCACAACAGTATGCAGCGACGGGTGAGGTTCTATATGGGACTACCACCGCTCCTGAGTTGTTAAACATGCTTCTACTTGCTGGTGTCCAAGTGATATCCGCCTGCTGGCCCCGCCCACATGTGACCAGCCCCACCCACTTTGTGGGAAAGCACTTTCCAGGAATCATCATCATGCTCCACTGCTCTCTCTCTCTCTCTCTCTCTCTCTCTCTCTCTCTCTCTCTCTCTCTCTCTCTGCCAGCCCAGCCAGTCAGGCACTTTTTTATTTGATTTAAATTTCATTTAAACCCCAATCACTTTGTTTGGGTTAGAGAGATGCCTTAAAATAACATTCCGTATATAGGGAAGGCCGCGGTAAAAGGCTATAAAGTTCCCAATGTACATTTAGACAGAAAAGTCTTTAATCAAAGACTTGGCACTGGAGTCCCAAATATATAAGGATGATACAACCTAAATTAACATTAGCTCTGCCAGTGCACCCTATACACTGCTGCCAAGGCGGCCCACACGGTGTACTTACTGGAGCCTGTCAGAGGTTTGTATAGACATTTGCCACTGTGCATTTTCAATGCGTGATCTATATCAAAAGGCCTCGCTGTTTTGGCCACCGGGCCATCCCTGGCATCCGCACACATCAGGCCTCTGGCTCTGCACCAGCCGTCTGCTGAGGTTTCTGCAGTGAGGTCGAATTTAAACGTTGGAATTATGACGGAGTACGAGATGGAATTTATCCCAGAGCACTTCTGCCAGTAAGCGGCATGTTGTACGGTTATGGGGGGGGGATGATGATAGGAAACTTTAGGGAGGGTTTTTCTCTGCAGAGTGAGACCTGTTTGGAATGAGGAAACTGTGTGTTCAGATGTCAAGTCCACAGATCCAGATGCATTTTCTGTGGGGAGCAGGAGCTGCGGCCAGCACGGTGCATGATGGATGTACGACATGGCAAGTTATGTTCATGTTATGTTTATTTATACAACATAGTTCCGATGAAACAATCTGATTGGTTGAAATAGCTATCTACCCGTGGTGATATTGAGCATTATGGAATGGGTCTCATCAATCAAAGAAATCAGCTGCGTTGGTCACAAAAAAGCTGCCGGCTCGCTATCATTGTTTTCATAGGCGATGCCTTGTAGCTAAATGTGGCATTAAAAAAAAAAAAAAATTACAATGAAATTAAGTTGACGTGTTTTTTTTAAGGGTAACTGTGGTATAATCACAATATTACACTTGAGGGTGTGTGTTATCGTGATTATCAGCACTTCAGCGCTGCCTACGGAACTCGCCGATATTCACGATAACACACACACCCTCTCGTGGAATATTGCTTAATTATTTGACATGGACATCACAATCACATTGGACGAACCAGATGCATTGTTTAAAGTGTGTGTTTCCAACAGCTGTCCACAGGAGGCTTTTCTAAACAGTAAATCTTTCATTTATACACAACTGAGGATAGTGCTGTCAAGTCAAGTCTATGAAGCGATCTATGAAATCAATTAAAAGGTAAACCTGCAACACAGATGCCAGTAATGTAACTGTACACAGCATACTGTAGCTCACTGGCCAGACCATTTAGTGCAGTGGTTCTCAACCTTTTCAGGCCGCGACCCGCAAAATAATCATATTTTAACTGGGGACCCCGGCCCCCTCACCTTGACGAGCATTAAGAGTTGAGGCATTACATTTTGTATAACATGGTTCTATTGTGAATGGTATTGTGAATGGTTCTACGTGCTCACAAACGCCTCGCTTTGCGAGGCGCTGTCAGCATGTAGATCTGCTATTTTCACAATTTCTGCCTCTAATATTTGACAATTTGGCTGATGTTTGATTTGTCATTTTTAGAGGTATTAAAAAGTCCTTAAATTGTCACTTTAGAAAATGTGCAGATCCCCTCTATACCCTCAAACTGTATGTTGGTTTGTTTACTGTTGAGTGAGATAACAATGTTGCACATTACATTAATCATTTGGGGACCCCCAAAATCATTTGGGGACCCCCCCTGGGGGTCCTGACCCACATGTTGAGAACCACTGATTTAGTGGTCCATTGCATCCAAACTAACCACAGTTAAAAGACATGGGGAAATTACATTAACCTCCCCTTTACCGTCTCCTAATGTTTCAGGCCAATAAAAAAAAAGTAAGAAAAAAAAAAAAAAAAAACCAGTGTTACACATCTTGTTGGTGTCAGGGAATTCCACATTTAGGTGGCAGGGCAGTGGAATGGTGTTGTAACTTGTGGCTGTGGGTGTCACTCACTTTGGAGAAGTAGTTTGACAGGTATGTCAGTATTGTTGATGTTTGGGGACTATGGACGAAAATGTGCATCTTGCTATATCCGGTGTATTTACATTGCTTCATGTAATGTTCATTAATATGCATTTTCCCGTCTAAATTAACAAATAAATGAAATAAATGAAGGCACTGTCTCTTTGACTATCTTACATACCAATCCCAGAGATGTTTGCTTAACCCTGGATAATGCAAAGCAATGTGAGGGTGTGGAGTGTGGACCCTATAGCTGACCCCTGGGCCATTAAAGGAGAGTTGCGTCACCTCTGTTGACTTCATCGGGCCAGGTTTTCTACATAGCCTTCTATTGGCGAATAGTGACAAAGAGCTGAACCGGAAGTTTACGGAATGCTTTGGAGTCTGAGCATTTGTCACTTATTTCAAGTTTACATGAACCACATGACCGGTGCTGTTTCTGCCCCCGCATTGACGGAACTCTAATACAAGGCTCTGGCCGACACGAAATCGGGACGTCTGGATGGCCTCCTACTGGCTCCACCTACTAGGTGGCACACCTCCTACTGGCTCCACTGTCACACTGCAGTGTGTCTACGTAGGTGGCACACCTCCTACTGGCTCCACTGTCACACTGCAGTGTGTCTACGTAGGTGGCACACCTCCTACTGGCTCCACTGTCACACTGCAGTGTGTCTACGTAGGTGGCACACCTCCTACTGGCTCCGCTGTCACACTGCAGTGTGTCTACGTAGGTGGCACACCTCCTACTGGCTCCACTGTCACACTGCAGTGTGTCTACGTAGGTGGTACACCTCCTACTGGCTCCGCTGTCACACTGCAGTGTGTCTACGTAGGTGGCACACCTCCTACTGGCTCCACTGTCACACTGCAGTGTGTCTACGTAGGTGGCACACCTCCTACTGGCTCCACTGTCACACTGCAGTGTGTCTACGTAGGTGGCACACCTCCTACTGGCTCCACTGTCACACTGCAGTGTGTCTACGTAGGTGGCACACCTCCTACTGGCTCCACTGTCACACTGCAGTGTGTCTACGTAGGTGGCACACCTCCTACTGGCTCCGCTGTCACACTGCAGTGTGTCTACGTAGGTGGCACACCTCCTACTGGCTCCGCTGTCACACTGCAGTGTGTCTACGTAGGTGGCACACCTCCTACTGGCTCCGCTGTCACACTGCAGTGTGTCTACGTAGGTGGCACACCTCCTACTGGCTCCACTGTCACACTGCAGTGTGTCTACGTAGGTGGCACACCTCCTACTGGCTCCACTGTCACACTGCAGTGTGTCTACGTAGGTGGTACACCTCCTACTGGCTCCACTGTCACACTGCAGTGTGTCTACGTAGGTGGTACACCTCCTACTGGCTCCACTGTCACACTGCAGTGTGTCTACGTAGGTGGTACACTTCCACTCTTACTTGTGCCTTGGGTTGTTGGTGTCAGAGGGCTCAGCCAGGGACGTGCAGAGAATCTTAGAGAGGCAGGGGCTGACATTTCTAAAAGGGCCTTTTGGTGAAAACTTGAAAAGCTTGATTTCTACACATTTCTTGATTTCAACCTAAGATACTGCATTCAAGTTAAGGAGAGTTTGGACAAGGCAATTCTCTTGAATGCTGCCTTCAGGTATGGCATGGAAAGAGGGCAATTTGCATTTCTTTCACCATAGTAAAAACTGCATTCATGGTCTGGAGAGGGCACTTTTTTACAGACAGATAAAAGGGCAGGGGCTCAAGCCCCCTTTGATGTCTATGTCACATGTGTGCACATGCCTGGTCTCAGCTCCATCATTCTCTCCCTTTTCTGACTAAATTGATTGTAATTATTGGTTCTGTTCAAACAGAATCTCATAGAATATTTATCTATTTACTATTATTATTTTTGAACTTGTTACTGTATTATCTGAATGTTTGATTGCCCAAAGTAATACCTCAAACCCATTTGAGACCATTTACTACAATCAAGTTTAAAGATAAACTCTCAAATGTACCAGTATGTGACAATTGTGTGAAACTTCATTCAAAACATCCCACAATGACTCTTACAGAAACTGAGCTATTTTTGAATCACAAAGAGTTGTCCCCAGTGGAAAAGGTACATCATTTGTATTTGATTAGGATTTCACCTGAATGTGTTTTGTGCAGTAGGTGTGTTCATTCTGAGTCACTTGTCAGGGGAAGTTGGTGCTCCCCATATACTATGCATAATACAGACAGGTTGTGAGAATGATTACTTTCTCCTTTTGGGGCGTCCCCACATCAGATGGACTCTCACTTCTGCTGAGCAGCACAGCACGTACTGTACTGTAGCTATACTCGCCGTCTTACCATTATAACCTCAGTGCACTTCCTGTACTAGTTTAGGGGAAGTTGTCATTCACATCTCATTCAGACTGGCTGAAGTGTGCCGAAAATGTACACACAAACCAACCATCAATGTTATGGTTTATTTGGATCATATGAGAGTGAACCCAAAATGTGATAAGCAGCCTGTTATAGCGCCACCATGAGAACAATATGAAAACTTGGGGGAGAAGGTTCTTCTGGCAGTTCCGGCCTGGTGGCGATAAACAGGAAGAGAACTATAATCCATAATATGGAATAACGTTCTATACTGTTATTCATAGTATTAGCAAATTAAGAGTTTATGTGTATCTATGTATGAATGAATGAATGAATGAATGGTATAGTATAGTATAGTATAGTATAGTATAGTATAGTATAGTATAGTATAGTATAATTTGAAGCACGGAAGTCAGCGAGTAATTATTCAATTACAGATATAAAAGGGGTGGTAGTTTATATGGTTTACTTAATCTCACTCATTTTAGGAATTCGGATATATGTATAGATTACTTTCTGTATTTATTCCCTCTTGTTTCTTTTCTTGCTATATCTTAATCTGCTATTCATTTTAATAGTTTTCCTTTGTGATTTTGAAAGTGCAAAAATAGCGTTTCTGTTTTTATTGACATAATTTGAAATAAACACGACTATAAACTAAAGTACCAGTATGAAGTGGGCCAATGAGCTGCCCGGTGCCCAGGGGGAGTGCGATCACATCATGATCAGTGCT
This sequence comes from Nannobrachium achirus, assembly GCF_963921795.1. Taxonomy (NCBI): domain Eukaryota; kingdom Metazoa; phylum Chordata; class Actinopteri; order Myctophiformes; family Myctophidae; genus Nannobrachium; species Nannobrachium achirus. The sequence continues at coordinate 41,720,342 of NC_137828.1, forward strand.
CAAGCCTCCCTATGGTCCCCTTCCCAAAGCAAGGAGGAGAGTCAACCCTCCCTATGGTCCCCTTCCCAAAGCAAGGAGGAGAGTCAACACGTGAAACACCCTCCCGTTTACACAGATGCTTACATTTAGACAGAGGGCCATGAGAAAGGGCCCCGACGGGGAGATCAAGTTGCAACAGGGGAAACCTATAGCTTTATGTCTGAAACTGTCCTGAGTTTGTAGTAAAAAGGTGTCGTCAAGGAGTTGCAGGGCCTGTCACCATCAGGGGTGTCACACCAAATTTTGGGCCCTGGGTACAAGGATTCACTGCGGACCCCCCATGAATCATCTTCATGGGGGGAGGGGGTTTAACCCATTCAGACTGGGAACGCATTATTACGCTTTATTTTGTGCTTTAACTATTGAAAAATAGCAGATATACAAGCTCGGTGCCACGCTGCGAGCTTGTAGATCTGCTATTTTTTACTTCTACTGTATGTCAGTTGTTCTCAAACGTTTTCATGTGAAGGACCCCCAAAATGATATGTATTTGGCCACGGATCCCCATCTCAAAATATTTAGTTCCAGGGACCCCCCAGAAGCAAAATTTGGGTTACAAATGTTCGCTTAAAATGTATGTTCAAAGATTTGCACACATTTTCACGACTTTAAAAAAATAGCAGATCTACAAGCTCGCAGCGCGGCACTCGGTGCCATGCTGTGAGGTTGTATATCTGCTATTTTTCAATAGCTAAAGTCTAAAATAATTAAGGCCCCTCCACCTTGGGCCCTAGTAACTCAGTCCCGCTTCCTCCCCCCCCCCCCCCCCCGTGACGCTCCTTCAAGTCACCATGTATGTTTGGTTTGCCTATACTGGGGTTTGTGTTGCTATTTGCACCCCACAGAACTCTCCCTTTAATGACCGAGCACTTGATGTGTGAATGTTGGTTAAGCAAACGTGACACCTAGAGGTGTCACTATATATCATCCCGCGATATATCGTGATATTAAAACGCTGATGATATCATCATGACTCATACTGTATCGCAATATGTGTCATTCATGGTGCTCCCCATATACTATGCATAATACAGACAGGTTGTGAGAATGATTACTTTCTCCTTCATCATATCGTGACATTTGTGTATAGTGACACCCCTAGCACACCACTTGTAGGTGTTTTTTTATAACTATATGCACAGATGATGAAATGTTTTACACAGAAAATATACAATTCAAAAAAGAAAATAATTATATATAAGTATAGCTATGATATATTGAATGAGCTTTCATGAAAAGCATTACAGTACCATCACAGAGAATGTGCATAGTACTATTCTTGCCTTTCTGTTTTGTCTTTATTGCTGAAAAGAGCAAAGTGAGACAAGCTTTGATCTTCTAAATTACACAATGAGAGATTGTGTAAGTGTAAGGGAAATCAGCCTGTGTTCTGGGCGCATTGTGGTAAACCAAACCTTAAATGTCTGCAGCTTCAATGAAGGACACGTATGTAGTGTCTATGTCAGCAGAATTGCCAGATTTTGCGAGATAAATAAGCAACCATGGTCTATGAAACAAGCCCAAAAGAAGAGATTTACACATGAGCTTTAAACTCAACTATTTGAAAATATCCGATCTACAAACTCACAACGTGTCGCATCGCGACACATTAAGTGAGCTTATAGTGAGCTTATAGATCTGCTATTTCCAAAAACATCTTTCATCTTGGAGAAATGTGAAAAATATGAATTATTTTTAAACATTTTAACAACACAAATCTGGCACAGGGGTCCCTGGCACCAAATGTTTTCAGTGGGGATATACAATTTTGTATGAATTGAGGAAAAAAAGCTAATTTAAACAAGCCCAAAAGCTTTCTTGTGGTCCTTATACTTTTAGTTGACCTTGTATCAGTGAACTGTACTGTCCTGTACCTTTTCCTATGCAAACTTCTAATAAAGTATTCAATCAATCAATCAATCAATCAATTACATATGAATTAATCCACTGGTTTAAAACAACATTGTAAGCTGAAAATAAGCAAACTTCAAACTGCTTAGATTAAAGCAAAAAAAAGGAAAAGAAATCCACAACTACCAGATGTTTACAAGCAACTTTACAGAAAAACAAGCCCAAAGTCACTTATAATAAGTGGACATGGCAACACTGTTTGTCAGAGCCTGTAGCAGTTGCACGTATCGCACCTTACTGAGGTTTCTAGGAACGATGGGGCTGTCACCTCTTCATAGAATGTAGAGTATGTACTTTGTGAAGTGTTCCTAAAATAAACCGCTGGTTTCCTCTGACTTTAATTGTTTTTAACGCCAGGAGGTTTTGAAGACACCAGTGCTTATATTATCTCCAGATCCGCTAGTCTTAAATTAACAAGCCGAAGGTTATATAGAGATCATTAACCATGTGATATACAGTATAACACAGTGGTTCTCAAAACATTTTCATGTCAAGGAGTGGGTACTCAACTCCTGCTCAGTGCATCAGTTTTATTGGCACACAAACACCTTTTTAAATCAGAATTATTAATGCACAAGCTGCCTGAGATTTGTCCTGAAGGGCTGTCTTCAAAGACTTACATGGGCCTATCAAGGTAGTCTGTGGCTGAGCCTATCACTTCAGTGTCAGGACAGCTTGGGCGACATCCTGTGCTTCAAAGACATTTAGATCTTAGTCTTCACTTTTCAGATGAATGCACATGGTGCGAGTTGAGTTTTGTCAGTGCACAGAGCCATTTCTTGTATTCATGGCTTTCATTTGTAGTCCTACACCGGCCATGTTGAGGAACAACACAGGTGTTCTGATTGGCGTAGAACAGTGGTTCGAACCTTTTCAGGCCGTGACCCCCAAAATAATAATAATAATAATAATAATCATCACTGGGGACCATCCACCCTGTCAAGCACTAAGAGTTGAGGCATTACATTTGGTATATCACAGTTCTATTATGAAATTGTGTAGGACTACAAATGAAACCCATGAATACAAGAAATGGCTCTGTGCACTGAAAACATAATTGGGGGGTTCTCCCGAAACTCAACTCGCACCATGTGCATTCATCTGAAAAGTGAAGATTTAAGATCTCAAGTTTTCAAATGTAAAGAAATCTTTTGAAAATAGCAGATCTACAAGCAGTGAGCTTGTAGATATGTTATTTTCAAATGGCAGAAATGTAAAGGGCGGAAGTGGTTAATGTATATTCTTTAATAATAATCCAAATCTACGTGATCTATGTGATGGAGTAAAAGTATATGCCTCTGAGATGTAGTGGAACTGGAAATACTTAAAGGAGCTATAGTCAACTTTTTCTTGAAAAACGGATGCTAAAATAAAAACAATGTTTCGAAAATATTTTATAAAAAAGTAAGCTTCATATATGTGTTTTTATTCAAAAATGACCACAAAAAGCGTAAAATAATGATAAAATAATCATTCCGGCCATTGTCGGACCGACACTTTGTTTACATTCTAGTCTATTCTTTGATAGTGTTAGACTAGGATGTAAACAAAGTGTCGGCCCAACAATGGCCAAAATGATTATTTTATCATTATTTTACGCTTTTTGTGGTCATTTTTGAATTGAAACACATATAGGCCTATGAAACTTATTTTTTATAAAATATTTTCAAAACATTATTTTTATTTTAGCATCCGTTTTTCAAGAAAAAGTTGATTATAGCTCCTTTAAGTAAAATATCTGAAAATTGTACTTAAGTACAGTAGGCTACTTAAAGTAAATGTACTTAGTTACTTTACACCACTGGCAATATGTCATTGACTTGTCTTTCCTTGATTGGAAAGGAAAGCACTTGGGATCAACTCCTGTTGTTTTTAAGCGTGCTATACAAATAAAGGTGACTTGACTTGAATGCTGTTGTCTTTCTTTCTTTCTTTCTTTCTTTCTTTCTTTCTTTCTTTCTTTCTTTCTTTGGCTTGTTTATTTAAGAACCTCAGGGTATTTTTCATGCAAATCAGTATAACCTGTTTCTCATCATTCTGTTTCATTTCTTTTTGCTCACAGAGTGTGGACTCTACAGCCATGACACATTCTTCACTTCTCCTCTGAGTAAGAGCTTCTCTGTGATTCACGCAGCATATCTGAACTAAATTAATAAACAATCCATTAAGGTTTCTTAACATGCATTCATGAGCCAAAATGCTGAATGACTAGGCCAGATATTCATGGACATCCCTTTTCAAAGGGACTTTTTTTTTCTCCGCTCGACATGATGGCTTCCTGATTCAATAATGCCATCATTCACTGATAGATTCAAGCCATTTAAAAATAAATGGACCATTTATTAAATCAGAGGTTCTCAACCAGTGGACCAGGACCATGATTTCTATTTTATTTTATTGTGTGTATATATATATATATATATATATATATATATATATATATATATATTATATATATTTCTTTTTTTTAATTATTATTATTATTTGCTTCAGAACCTTGCATCGCGACACATTGTGAGCTTGTAGATCGTCTGTTTTCAAATTAAGTGGTTAACGTATGTTTTGTAATAATAATAAAAATCTACAAAGTAACCAGTAACTAAAGTTTTCAAATAAATGTAGTGGAGTAAAAGTACAATATTTGGATCCGAGATGTAGCGCCGTAGATGTAAAAGTATTGGAAATTGGAAATACTGAAGTAAAGTACAAATACCTCAAAATTGTACTTAAGTACAGTACTTAAGTAAATGTGCTTAGTTACTTTACACCACTGACTACACAGAAATCCCAGCTCCATGCACTTTCCACCCACCGTGCGCTGTCTGCAGAGACAGTGACATAGCAGTGTGGGGGTTCATTATATGACAGGGATCTGATGGGGCAGATCGAGACCTTTTGACGCACAAAGCCCGCCCGGAGCAGCTCCCTGCTGCACCTCAAACCCTTTTCTTTCACAGGCGGGAAAACCACAATTGGATCAAGGCTTATAATTTGCAGCGCGCTGGCGTTAGACATCTCCCATCTAATATGGTGCCTGTTGTTTTGGGACGCTTATACTTGTGGAGGAGTAGCGTAGAATCATGTGCTTCCACAAAATGATAAGCTTCGACTCGAAAGAAAAGAGCCACCGCACGCTTCTTGCAAAAGTTCACCAAGGACACTTTTTACCTCACGGCCAAGAGACCAGAAATCAATTCACTCGCTCTCCCTCAGTGTGGTATTTTACAATGACAGTGTACAATTCCCCCGTAGCATTTTGTTATCACATGATGGAGAATGGAGAAACATCGCCAGTGCTGTACAGTATAGTCCTAAAAACAGTCCAGTATAAGAGGGCGCTCGCCTGATGATGACAGGGGCGTCACAGGGGGGCGGGGGGAGTGGGACTGAGTTACTAGGGCCCAAGGTGGAGGGGCCTTAATTATTTTATACTTTAGCTATTGAAAAATAGCACATATACTGTGAGCTTGTAGATCTGCTATTTTTGAAAAGTCGTGAAATTGTGTGCAAATCTTTGAATAATATATCGTTTTTTTAAAGCGAACATTTCTAACTCAGATTTTTCTTCTGGGGTGTCCCTGGAACGAAATATTTTGAGATGGGGGTCCGTGGCCAAATACATATCATTTTGGGGGTCCTTGACATGAAAAAGTTTGAGCACCACTGCCCTAGAAACATAGTTTTTTCAAAAACGTTAGAAGGATTTGAAATATAGACTCTTGCAGCACGGCACTTGGTGCCGCGCTATGCTTGTATATGTGCTATTTTTCAATAGTTAAAGCACACAATGTGAGTGAATCCTTGTACCCAGGGCCCAGCATTTGCTGCGACACCCCTGGATGATGATGATGATGATTCAACAGAGAGCTTTAGAGAAACCACTTCCTCCGGAATGATGATGACTTGTGGGGGTATGACGACTCCGCTGACCTCATGAAAAGGCCCCCTTATCGTCGAGCCGCCGTGTAAATCAATTATTGTCTTTGTGTGCGAGTCAAAAAGACCGCCTGACATTAAAATGTCTGTTTTATATGTCACCGCGTTCATAAATAGACCCCGATTAGGGAGGGCCGCCGGGGGTGTGAGAATCATGTGCTCTCCAGTGTGACGGACAGACAGTGAATGCCGGGGCTCTTGGCGGCCCTGAATGGACGGTTCTGTTGGCGCATTGAGGAGGAGACTTGCATGGATGTTTGTGTACATGAAGGACCCTTCTGTGTCTCTAGCCGTGCACGCAACTATGCATCTCATTACAAACTTTTGGCCCGAAATAACTCTTTCACTCCACGAGCCCTGAGGCCACCTCAGCTGAGCAGCACTGACCTCCCTCCATGAGCATGTTTGCATACTGTACTGACCAGCCAACATCATATTGGCAGTGGTGTAAAGTAACTAAGTACATTTACTCAAGTACTGTTACTTTTTGGAACATTTTGAGATATTTCCTTTTTTTTTACTTTACTGGAGTATTTCCAATTTTCGATACTTTTACTTCTACTTCTACTTCTCCACTACATCTGACACTTTTGCTCCACTACAATAATTAGATTTGTATTTGTGACCATAGGTCGCAAGTTTACTATGAAAACGGTCACAGCTTGTCTTTGTGTATCTCTGTCTGTCACGCCTGACACTGTGGTTCTATGGGTTTGTCGGTGGTTCTATGGGTTTGTCGCTCTGACATCATGCTCTGATGTCACTGTGATGTCAGGGGAACCATTCTTAACAGAATGGGTTTGCTGCTCTGACATCACGCTCTGGCTTGATGTCCCTTTTATGGCCATATATGGAGATCGCTGATGTCATCACGAGTCACACTTGGAAATTAATTACGTCCTTGTCCGTTTTATGCCCATATATGTCCCGATCAATATTAAGCGCATATCTGGTATTATGCCCATATTTGGTAATGCCCATATATGGGCATGTTCTGACATCACATTGTTGACTATCATGCAGGGGTCTGGTGCAACTGGTCTGATATACATCACTGGCCAGATGGCCAAGAATTGTGTCGCCCTGAGGCGTCTTACTAGTATTATTATTACAACACATACATTAACCACTCCAGCCCAATATACATTTCGGCTATTTTCAAAATGTTTCTATATTTGAAAACGTGTGAAATGAGATATTCTGCATTAATTACATTTTGACTTCAAGACAATACTTTTGTACTTTCAATCAAATACATTTTGAATTCTGGACTTTTATAACGGAGTATTCTTTATATTGCAGACAGTATAAGTACAAAACTGTGAATACTTTTCCCACCTCTGCATATTGGACAGTTTTTCCATGAGTGCAGAGGTGGCCTCTTTCTGGATAGTTTTAAAGAGACTGGTCAATCAGTTTCCCTATACCTGCCCTCTTGTCAAGTCCTGGGGAATGTGAGATCGTCAGACAACAAGACAGAGAAGACCGCAGCCCAGGAGAAAGATCCAACTGTACCGGGAGTGTAGTATGTATGCTGTATGGGAATAAACATTTATTTGAACAAGAACACGGTAGTGAACGCGGTAGCGTGAGCCAACAGGGATGAACAGGTAGGGGTAATAGAAGAGAGGTGGAGGGTCTTTGTTAACACCAGATGATGTGACCACGGTCATTTAATAACTGTATAATTGCGACCGAAGGTCGCATTATACCCTGAAAAACCTCGTAGCTTGTCTGACTGTCTGTCTTCTGTACAGGAAGTGATGTCAGTGTGATGTCAGTGAGTCACAGTGATGTGGTACAGAATGACTCATATATGGGCATAAAAAGGATGTCACGTGACATCACTTCCTGTACTGACAGTCAGACAAGCTACGAGATTTCTCAGGGTATAAAAGTCCATATATGGTCAGACTCATTCCCAGAAAAAGACAAAAACCTTTTATGTCTATACATGGAGATTTCTGATGTCATAAATTCCGGATCAAAAATGAGAATGTTAGAGTACCCCCTTATGCCCATATATGGAGATCCACATCAAACCAAGGCCCTAACTCACCAAGGCCCTGCTTGGCATTACTTACGTACGTTTTATGCCCATATATGGAGATTCCTATATTGTCAATATTAAGGACATTATTAAGGATATTATGTTATCAATATTAAGGACATACCGCATATGGGCGGCGTGTTCCTCCCTCCGCGTCATGAGCGCCCACACCCTAGGTGGGGTTGGCGATAGGGCATTTCTGTGTGGAGTTTGCATGTTCTCCCTGTGTCTCCTAGGGTTGATACCCTCACAAAAACATTAACAAACTCCCCCCAGAATGACAACAACTAGAATCATCAGAGAAACGCTGTGGTTGGCCAGATGGCCAAGAATTGGTGCGTTTAGGGCGAGGTCGCATGTCACCCTGAGGTCGCAAGTAACCCTGAGGTTACTAGTAGGAAATCCTCTGGGGTGGAAACTGTTACTTTTCAGCATTCAAATTCAAAAGCTCAAAAACGTGTCGCTTCATGCCGTGTTTCAAGCTTGCAGATCTGCTACTTTTGATGCTTTTGTCTTGTGTGACGCTGTAGTTCAAGTAGGGCATTAATTTATGAAAAACAAAAACAAAAAGTTAGAATATTTGAAGATAAGAGTTTCGAAACTTCTCACACGTAATTGCTGTTGTTGTTTGCTGTGACGTACGTCCTGTCACAGGATATACAGACAAAGCACCCAAACACACATTAACCAGCTCAGTGGCCTTGTGATTAGATTGTGAGCTCCGGGTTCAATCCCTGCAGCCGGGTCATGTGGGTCAGCAGTGGCTCAGGGGTAGAATCAGTGTCCTTGAGCAAGACTCAACCCCTAATTGCTCCCGATGTGCAGGTTGGATGTGCTTGGGTTCCTCTGCCATTGGTGTATGAATGTGTGTGTGTGAATGTAATACACAATCTATATAAAGCGCTGGATATAAAGCGTTATATTAAAGCACATTGTATTCCAAAGATTATAACAATGGGACCGAGGTCTTCCTGCTTGGCACTCAGTATCAAGGGTTGGACCCCTTACATACACTAGTCACAGTAGTAGTAGTAGTAGTAGTAGTAATACTACCTTAAAACATTTATAATGCTCAATGGAGATTTTCAGGAACTTCACCCAGTATGTGACCTGTAAGAAGACTCTGGACTTATTAAAGAGCTCAGCAGGGCAGCCTGGGTCCCCATACCAGCACTACACCACTCCACACTAGAGGTCTTCACGGGTCCAATTTGAACTACCCGAACCCAAAAGGACCCGGGGGAAACGGACCCGGACCCATATGGCCCCGTCTATCATTTGGAATTTGAGAACCGTTACCCGATCAGCCCCGAGACGTGATGGATCCGATCCGAACGGCCCGCCTGTTATTAGAAAAATTGGATCCGATACCCGAGCAGAGCGAGAGATCCGAGACCCGAACCTGTCGCCCCGAAATGAAAGAATGCCAACGTTATTATATTAAGAGTTGTATCAGACATATTTCTTACCTAACGTCGCCACGGTGCTGCTGTTGCTGTCAGCGGCGCTGTGCCTCTCGCCAAAAGATGATCTTTTCCCAGACCAGTAAGTCAATGCGGACAGTTTGTAAATACAAATAAATCCATGTTTTTATTCCTTCTTCTTTGGCTATAGCCAATGCTAATGCTATCGTTTTCTGTCGCATGTGTTGTTCATTATATCTTTCTGCTTTGAGTGTCCATTTTGCTCTGCAGAGCATGACAACACGCAATGACAACTCCATTGTAAACCGTTAACCAAAACGTTACGTTAATATCTTTGATAATAATAACAATCCAACTGATACAGTCAGTGTTGTAGTGACTGAGTGAGTTCTACTTCTCAGTTCTCACAACCAATGCAACATATTACATGCTGCATCTTTAGTGCCATCGTGTGGCGTTATCTATTTGGTGCAGTTGTTGCGTTCACTTTCACTTCAATCTCGGCCTGTCTCGGCTCCACTCGGGTAACAGGAGATACCCGGGGAACCGGGGCAGACGGCCCCGGCCCCGGCCCGCCCCGCGGTAAAAGCTAGAAAACGGCCCCGTTACCCGGCTCGGTTCGGTTCGGATCGCGGGTAATTTCGGATCTCGGGCAGGTCCGAAGACCTCTACTCCACACCTCTCCTCTCCGACTCCCCCGGAAACCCAGCAGTTTGCATAAAAGGGTTCTATGTCTATGTCTCTCTCCCTGACCTTTTCTCCCTGACCTTTTCTTGCTGAATGAGCTGATTGGTGTTGTTTTCCTTACAACACCAATTAGTGCTGACGCTAACATGTCCATATTTGGGCATAATCTGGCCACCGATTTGTGCCAGCGTTGAGCGTGTCCATATATTTGGCCATAATCCGTCTGCCTGCCACAGAGTAACAAACTCCTGCTGATTGAACGTCCAGAACACGTACACTGAATCGATACAGAGATGCCTCCCAAGAAGGTGGAAGCACCGAAACAACCTCCACTAATCGGACGGTTTGGAACTTCTCTCAAAATAGGAATCGTGGGATTGCCTAATATTGGGAAATCCACATTCTTCAACGTGCTCACCAAGAGCCAGGCTGCCGCGGAGAATTTCCCGTTCTGCACCATCGAGCCGAATGAGAGCAGGGTTCCCATTCCAGATGAACGCTATGACTATCTATGCCAGTTCCACAAACCGCTCAGTAAGGTGCCGGCCTTCCTAAATGTTGTGGACATCGCCGGCCTGGTGAAGGGAGCCCATGCGGGAGAGGGACTGGGGAATGCCTTCCTCTCTCACATCAGCGCCTGCGATGGCATCTTCCACATGACCCGCGCGTTCAACGACGAGGACATTGTCCACGTGGAGGGTCACGTCGACCCGGTGAGGGACATCGAGATCATCCACGAGGAGCTGAGGCTGAAGGACGAGGAGGCGATCGCGCCCATCCTGGACAAACTGGAGAAGTCACTCAGGGGATCAGACAAGAAACTGAAGCCCGAGCACGACGTCGTGTCAAATATAAAGAACTGGGTGTTGGAGGAAAAGAAACACGTCCGATTCAAACCCGACTGGAACGAGAAAGAGATCGACGTTTTGAACAAATATCTGTTCTTGACCTCCAAGCCCATGGTCTACCTGGTCAATCTCTCGGAGAAAGACTACATCAGAAAGAAGAACAAGTGGTTGGCGAAGATCAAGGAGTGGGTGGACGCCCACGACCCCGGCGCACTGGTCATCCCTCTGAGTGGAGCGCTGGAGTCTAAACTGCAGGACATGTCTTCCGAGGAGGAGAGGAACAAATACTGTGAGGAACACAAGACGGCGAGCGCGCTGCCGAAGATCATAAAGGCCGGCTATGCGGCGCTGCAGCTGGAATACTTCTTCACGGCGGGACCGGACGAAGTGCGAGCGTGGACCGTCCGGACGGGCAGCAAGGCCCCCCAGGCCGCGGGGAAGATCCACACCGATTTCGAGAAAGGCTTCATCATGGCCGAGGTGATGAAGTACGACGACTTCAGGGAGGAGGGCGGCGAGAACGCTGTGAAGGCCGCCGGGAAATACAGACAGCAGGGCAGGACCTACACCGTGGAGGATGGAGACATCATCTTTTTCAAGTTCAACACGCCCAGTGCACCCAAGAAGAAGTAATGAGACCATGGCATTTGCAATATAGGGGGAGTCTTAGACTACTGACGGACCAATCCTGCCATACAGTACGAAACAATAACTGTGGTAACAATAACAATGTGGTCTCAATAAGATCTCTCATATGAGAAGAGATCTACGTTAGACTATAGTGGCTGTGTGCCCAAGAACTTTGATCATTCCAGTGGTTTGTGAGATTAGTTCTGGACACCCATGTCAACACGCTGTGTAGCCATCGGCTTGCCCGATTGGCCAACCCAATAATAAGTCATATATATTCCTTGCTGCTAGGCTGCTTATTCATTCATATTCTCAGTGTGTGTATTCATATATTCACAATACATTTATATTTCTTGATGGATGGACTACCGTGTTCTTGACTACATGGGTTCACTCATTCAATCATTCATGGATCCAGTGCAGGATCCCTACAGTATGTATTTTGTATTATACCTATTTATCTTGGTTTGGTTCTTAGGACTTCTACCAGCTGTACCTCCTGTTTCATCCTCACTGCTGTTGCCACTCTATGACACGTGGATTTCCCGGGGATCAGTAAAGGTAATTTTATCTTATCACGGAACACATCTGACTGTAGCTGTCAAGAAAAGGATTTGTATCTAGACTTTCAAATGCTTCTGCAATCTCAGCTTTATGGGGAATTTAACCGGTTATCAAGTGGATCTGGACATACATACTGTAGCCACATTGATTTATTTAGCAAAAATTGTGAAACAATACAAAAAACTGATTATAGAAAGGAAAAGTGCCAGGAGGAGGCAAGACGCCCAAAGGGCTTATATGAGGCCTCTACCTTATGTATAACACAATAAAAACATTAGTAGGACATGGTTTGCAAACAACAATTAGCCAACAATGTTGGAATGCATGATTATATAGAAAATTGCAATTGACATGGTTGCAGTATAAAAATAAAAATCACACCCAATGTGAAGTGAGCGGTGGTCATGCTTGCATAACATAATTGGTGATGTAATATGGCTACACACACACACACACACACACATATTGCTATGGCAAAACGCTGAGGAAAACACATTGCCATGGCAAAACGCTGAGGAAAAGTGGCTACAGACACATGCACAGCCACTCTATGGAGCGGTTTACCACCGCTCAAAAATAGGCAACACAGTTGCATACTGTACATATACCTACATGCACAGATACATGCATGCACACGCACATGCATGCACGCACGCACGCACGCGCGCATGCACGCTGAGACATAACACCCCAGACCTATTCGTTCTTCCGGTTTCTGGGAACGTCCTGGCATGGGGTCTTTGCTGCATTTCATTGCCAGGTTCATAAATCTGCCCGGACCCCCAGCCCAGCAGGTCAGGAAGCTCTGGAAGGTTCAGCCCTCTTACAAGGAAAAGGGGGTGTGGGCGGCTGCCCCCACTGGGCAACACCACCACCACCACCCCTTGAACTCTCTTACCTCCCCATCGCATCCCTGTGACAGAGACCCACAGCTGCTGCTTGGTTGTCACCATCCCTCACTGTCAAAACATGGCACCCACCCAACCCGCTCAGCGGTGGTAGCTGGCCTCCGCTACCTGGGCAGTCTGCCAAGGCATCAGCTAAGAGATACGCTATGCACACAGTACATTGTAGCACTGGCACGAATCCCTGCTGATCTATAGCAGTGATCGCGGACCCATTTCTTAATGGTCGCGGGAACTATACCTTTTTGAAGCGGTGAAAGCCGCTTCCAAGGTGTGGCTTTGTGTGTCCCGTACCTGGATTGGCCAAGCTTCACATGACAATTTGGCTCTCCAGACAAAATCATTCATTCATTCAGAACTAGAACTAAAGCACATAGAAAGTATAGATCACAGAATGTATAGATCTAGAACACATAGAATACAAATTCACCGCTTCACTTCGAACCGAGGTTTAATTTTTTTATTTAATTTACTGAGAAAATGAATCTAAGATTTTTAGAAATTGAAAGAATTTTCATAACATTTTCAATGCAAAGCAATAATAAAAACATTAAAATAATAATCATAATAAAGTGAGAAGTAGTGAAAATAGCTACTAGCTCACACCTTGTTGCATCGTTGTCTACATTTCTCTTTTGGGTCTCAAGCGAAATAATTTGGGAACCACCACTATAGTGTGTGTGTGTGTGTGTGTGTGTGTGTGTGTGTGTGTGTGTGTGTGTGTTTGTGCGTGCGTGCGTGCGTGCGTGCGTGCGTGCGTGCGTGCGCGCATGGCATGCACTCGCGGTCGCGCGTGTTTTGCATGCACGTGAGTCAGCCCGCCATGTTTCATTGCATGCATAGCATGCACCACTTCAGACTATCTCAACCGCAATCAATCAGCATGCCGCTTTTCCATGCTGATTTGCTCATTAACTAATGATGATTGAATGATGGCTCTCTTTACAGCCTGAGGCAGGTGAACTGAAAAGAAGAAAGAAAAAAAGACCAGGGGCATCTGGGTACAAAGATCACTTACTTATGGCCCCTATCTGTATGATTTATCTTTAGACCTGCTCGTTTGCATCATGCACTGACAGTTCTTAGATATGAGGGGCACCCTCGTGGGGCTTTTTTCCCCATTCTACTCGACTTGGACGCTTATCCAAGTCGAGCAGAATAGGCAAATGATGGGAAAGGCAGAATGTTTCAAGCCAATAAGCCCATGCAGGCCAGCAGGCAGGCACATGCACACATCAAAGGGGGCTTGAGCCCCGGCCCTTTTCCGTCCGTATATAAAAAGTGCCCTCTCCAGACCATGAATGCAGTTTTGACTATGGTGAAAGAAATGCAAATGCCCCCCTTTCCATGCCATACCTGAAGGCAGCATTCAAGAGAATTGCCTTGTACAAACTCTCCTGAACTTGAATGCAGTATCTTATGTTGAAAGAATTGCCCTCTCTGTGCAGAAATCCATGCTGTTACGTCATATCTCCAGGCAGTATCGACTTGATTATGCTTAGTTCAGTATATGGTATTGGAGCCACGGCCGGGAGGCAAACCCGGGACCTACAGTATGTATCCAATGATGTGTACATTACCACTCGACTAAAGAGCCAGGCTCGCTAGCGAGCAGAAATGCACATACCGTATAGCCTACTGTCGTCCCCCCACCTGTAAGCGCGCCCACGCTCGCCAGTCAGGAGGCTTGACTGACTGGAGGGACCTCCGCAACCAGGCAAGTAAGTAACACACCGTCGACTACCAGGCTTTAGGTCTACAACGTCCGAGGAACTGACGGAGCACTCAGACAGTACCTATTTGTACCACTGCCACCAATGTAGCCTCGACCAGGAGGCGAACCCGGGACCTAGAGCCAGGCTCGCTAGCGAGCAGCAACGCACACACCGTATAGCCTACACTACAGTATTAAACACCGAAAATAGCAGTGTGCTATTTTCGATATTTCCACCAAAAGGCCCTTTTTAGAAGTTTCAGCCCCTGCCTCTCTAACATTGTCTACACGTCCCTGCCCTGCCCGCTGTGTGTCTGCTGCAGGTGGTGTTGGGACGAACGTTGAGAGGCTCATCTTGGGGAACAGTTGTCACCTCGGGATAGACTCTGCCCTGCTGCTCTTCTTGCAAAACACTTGTTAGAATTCCTTGCGATTGCAGCAAGAAGAGGCTTTAGGGAAATCCCGAAAACTAGTGTGTTAGTTAAACTGTCGCAAATTCACTCATTGTCTCATTGTCTCATAATTTCACCTTCACAATAACTGCCCTCTTATCTTCGTGAGCATGTGGGTGTGCATGTTTGTGGTTGTGCACGTGCGTGTGTATGTGTGTGTTTGTGTGTGCCTGACTGTGTGTGTGTGTGTGTGTGTGTGTGTGTGTGTGTGTGTGTGTGTGTGTGTGTGTGTGTGTGTGTGTGTGTGTGTGTGTGTGTGTGTGTGTGTGTGTGTGTGTGTGTGTGTTTGTGTACAGTACACATGCATTTGCATCTATGCAAATGCATAGTGGTGTCTGTGGCGTGTGTGTTTGTGTCTGTCTGTCTGCATCTGCGTGTGCGTGTGCGTGCGTGTACCGTATATGTATGCATGCATTTGTGTGTTTGTGCTGTGACAGCTGTGTGTGTGTGTGTGTGTGTGTGTGTGTGTGTGTGTGTGTGTGTGTGTGTGTGTGTGTGTGTGCATGCGCGCGCGTGTGTGTGTGTGTGTGTGTGTGTGTGTGTGTGTGTGTGTGTGTGTGCGTGCGTGCGTGCGTGTGTGTGTGTGCACGCTGCTTGCATGTGGGAGGGGGGTGATAGTGAGGGCGTTTGGCAGAGGAGCAGGATGACCCATGTGCGTTCACGTGTAACCGCTCCATGTGACGTACCTGTTATTGACACGGGGAGCGTTCACTGGCTCCTGCGGGACCCTTGAACTTAAGAGGCAGTTCTCTGGGAGCCGCGCTCCGCTCCGGGGCTGGGGAGTTCAGCACAGTTAATGTTCAATCCCTTTTGATCTCTGCCGAGAAGTTGCATTCCCCGAATTCCTCACCAGCGTTTCTAGAGGCAGCGCTATGAATGGCTCTACAGAAAGACATTTAACGTTCTTCTCTCCCATGCTCGTTCTTTTTCTCACTTTGGGTGGGAGGGAGGGAGGGAGGGGGGTTCTTTACAGTGAGGAAATAAAAATGAACCAGCAGGAGCAGATTCTTAATCTTCAATGAGTCTCTAGCAGGAAGAGTTTCAAGTGGTTCAATTTAAAGCAGCACTTGTTCTAATGAATAAAATGTAATTGTGTCCAATCTGTATGGTGAGTATGTTAAAGTTATACCATGTAACTTTTTTTATAAAACAAATCTTAAAATTGTCCTAACTGTTAAATCGCTAAAGTTTTAGAACCCCCACTCCCCAGAAGCCGATCATAAACACATGGTACACTACCGGCCAATCACAGGCGCATCTTGCTGACTTCTCAGGAAGTAGCTTGCCTCAACATAACAACAACATACTCGGGTGAAGGAGTCCGTTTCTCCGGAATGCCTGAACGCACAGGAACCAGGGACCCCTCTAAAGATAGATCTCGGCGAGCTGCAGGCGGACGCGGTGGCGAGAGGCCCGGTCCGCGGCGAAAAACGGCCGAAAGACGCGGACGCCACCGCGGTTTGCTATACAGCTCTGACCACTAGTTGAGCAACTTACACAGTATAGCTTTAATACAATATAACTTATAGCCTACAACTGGGATGGTTGTATTTGGTCTCACTGCTCTTCTATTGAGACATTTAGATCATGTCAAAGGTCATGTCTCATCTAGACACAGCAATCTTGACCTTCAGGTCAAGATTAAATATATCCCCTCAGCAAGCAGGCCGGCTCTATTAGCTCAATGATAAAAATGTCAGCACTTGCACAAGGTGTGCAGATAGGCTACATATTGCTAGTATTAACACTCCAATGTTTGTATGGGTTTTCTTTTTCTTTTTTTTGTGGCGCTGTCAACACAAAAGTTGCATTAATTTTCATATTAGCCTACTAGACCGCACCGGCCTACTCTGGGACCATGCAAGTTGGGAACGATTCAAGTAGGGAATGCATGGCCCACCCGGTTGTGCGCATACGTTGTACACATCTGTCTGCCTGTGTCCCTTTTATGACCATAAATGGAGATACAGTATCTGTAGGCCTATAACTGTCTATCTGTCTTTGTCCCTTTTATGCCCATATGGTGTCGTCACTATATGGAATACCCATATATGGGCATATCGGGCTTGTGACATCACAGAGTGATGTCAGAGCGTGACATACGGTATGTATCACATCAGTATGTGATACAATGGGAAAACACTTGGAGAAACACGTGGACATACACACAAAGTCACATATTGGAGCAGGTTAGCGATGTTCAAAAATCACACTCAGTGTGAGTGAGTGAACGGTGCCTTTGGCTGCTCAACAGAACCAGTTGAACCAAGGCGTCAGATACCTAACTCCCTGTCAAGTCTCCTACTGCTTCAAGTGGGGGACGCCGTGGGTATGCCCTACTGCTTCAAGTAGGGGACGCTTGGGGTATGCCCAGTGGTCTAAGAAAAATAAATCATTCCCCTAGTGGGATTCAAAACCACTAGGTTGAGTTTACCAGCCACCCGACACTCCTGCTCACGCCACACTATCCACGACAGAGGTGCGGCGTCTCAGGTGGCCATGAGCCCCTTGAGTCACCGCCGAGTGAGCGGTAGCGAGCGAGTCGCCGTGACGAGCGCCGTGACGAGCGCATGAGCCGACTCAGCGCCGCTACCGAGTTATGTGCCGTTATGGACAGAATAGTAAATATTGATCAGGGGACTGCTTCTGCGTTCGAATGCAGCTCAAAGGGACTGTATTGCGTTAGTATCCACGTTGCATTAGTATCCACGTTGTCAAAGATAAAAACACAAACAAAATAGGATTTGGTCAGCTACTCGCTAGCTCAGTCAGTAGAGTAGCATGCCTACGATCACCAAGGCCGAGGTTAGCTTCCCACTGACAGGGTGCGAAGCGATGCGTTGTGATCTTGTAGATCTGCTGTTCTCCTAGTTTGGGTCCTGGGCAAACGTCTGATTTCTCTTTTGGGTCACAGGCTAAAAGGTTTGGGAACCACTGCACTAGAGGAAAGGCCACGGGGTCACTTAAGGTTCAGTTTCCTGGCAACGTGCACAATGCAATTACGCCAGGAGATGTCCAGATAACTTGTTGTCTGGGATCAAAGAGTTGGATTGATTGACATGTCTTCTGTCACTGCTACAGTGACCCTATCACAATATTTGAACAGTGTTCATTCTAATCATATTGCTCAATCAGATGAGCTCACACTGTGATGGGATGTTTCCAGAATTACACTGTCATTTTTTGCACCTAATGTTTGTCTGTCCTGCTGGTCAGGATGACCTACTGGTATGGACGATGTGCGCCATGGCTGGTTGAAGAGGGATTATTTAAATATTTTATCCAATATTATGTATTTATTAGCCTACTTCCCAGGGAGAGAAAAAATAAAAGCCTGTCGTGATTAAGTAGAATTGTATATGGATGTATACTGTATATGGAATATAGGAATACATGCCACTGACCATGATACTGACCATGATACTGTCATGATACTGGAGAAGGATAGAGTCCGCAACACTGGTTGCGACCGTAGGTCGCACCTTACTATCAAAACCACCACAAAGTGTAACTCCCTCCGTCTGTCTGTCACACCTCACACGTCACACTCTTGCCCTGCTCATATCTCCGCAACCGTTGCCCCGATCCATGCCAAATTTTGCACACACACTCCTTACCTGCCAAACTACAACCTCCAAGGACCCCCGGAGCTCCAGGGACCCCCAGGTCCCTGGGGGACCCCCAGATGTAAAAAATGACCAAATGTGCTAAACTGACCAAATGACCACCCCAACGGGGCTGCTCACGGGGAATTCCCGGGGACCACCGACGCCTGGTGCTCCAGAACGGATGCAAAAGTGGTGGCGCCCCCAGTGGAGGACCCCCTACACTGCAGCTCACATAAAATGCCGTAACTCCGGCTAGGAGCGACCGGGACAGCCGGGGCCGGTACCTATTCGTCCGCCTTGCCGGCGCGGAGACCCCACCCCTCATTTCTCACATGGCCCTCTTCTAGCGCCACCATGAGGCCGATTCTTGCAAAACACATTTTTGGACACTGCTCCTACAATTTTTGCCCTAAAATCACGCAAATCAGTACACAGTATGTCTACACTCATCCCATCAACATGAATCTCTCCCATATAGCGCCACCTCCAGGCCGATTTTTAAAAACACAGTTTTTGGACACTGCTCCTACAGATTTTGCCCTAAAATCACGAAAATCACTACACAGTATGTCTACACTCATGTCATCAACATGGATCAGGAAGATTTTGGCAAAACACATTTTTGCCCTATTTGTGGAGATAAGTGACCTACGGTCGCTTATCTCCCGATTAGGGAGCCTTACTGGTAATACTCAGCTCTGCTTTATTGCTTCAACGTTTCGATCCGTTTGGATCTTCTTCAGGAATAATACAGGGAAATGGGTGTGTGTCCGTATAAAGACTAGCTTCCACAATGATTGGCTGTAACAATGAGTGGTGATTGAAACCACCCATACCAATCAGGCCATTTCTTCAGTAGCAAAAGGCAATAATAGACACAAGCCCAACATGTTTACATATATACTATAAAGAAATACAATATACAAAAAATAGTAATCAGGAGCAGGATCAAGTATAGGACACAAATAGTACCAGTTAATCACACTTCATTTCAGAAAGACTTACTCATGGTCTTTGTAGGTTATCCAATGGTTGGGGACTCTGATGATGGAGGACTCCTCCTGAAGACCTACTAGTCCTCTTATTCAATATTTTCTCATATCATATAGTAATTTGTTCACGCTATAGGACACAAGTAGTGGTGAGAAATTCTTCTCTGGCCCCATCTACTTTACCAGTAGGTCTGGGCCTTATCAACAGTGTTTTTTAACAAAAACAAAATATGAAATATTAAGTCTTTCTGAAATGAAGTGTGATTAACTGGTACTATTTGTGTCCTATACTTGATCCTGCTCCTGATTACTATTTTTTGTATATTGTATTTCTTTATAGTTGCGACCGTAGGTCGCATTTACTATCAAAACCTCCACCGGCTGTCCGTCTGTCTGTCCGTCCGTCCGTCCGTCTGTCTGTCACACGTCACACGTCACACCTTTGCCCTGCTCATATCTCCACAACCGTTGCCCCCATCCATGCCAAATTTTGCACACACACTCCTTACCTGCCAAACTACAACCTCCAAGGACCCCCGGAGCTCCAGGGACCCCCAGGTCCCTGGGGGACCCCCAGGTGTAAAAAATGACCAAATGTGCAAAAATGACCACCCCAACGGGGCTGCTCACGGGGAATTCCTGGGGACCACCCACTCCTGGTGCTCCAGAACGGATGCAAAAGTGGTGGCGCCCCCAGTGGAGGACCCCCTCCACTGCAGCTCACATAAAATGCCGTAACTCGGGCTAGGAGCGTCCGGGAGAGCCGGGGCCGGTACCTATTCATCCACCAAGGCAACGCGTAGACCCCACCCCTCATTTCTCACATGGCCCTCTTCTAGCGCCACCTTCAGGCCGATTTTTAAAACTTATTTTTGGACACTGCTCCTACAGTTTTTGCCCTAAAATCACGCACATCACTACACAGTATGTCTACACTCATCCCATCAACATGAATCTGTCCCATATAGCGCCACCTTCAGGCCAATTTTTAAAAACACATTTTTGGACACTGCTCCTACAGATTTTGCCCTAAAATCACGAAAATCACCACACAGTATGTCTACACTCATGTCATCAACATGGATCAGGAAGATTTTGGAAAAACACATTTTTGCCCTATTTGTGATTAGGGAGTCTTGGTATATATGTAAACATGTTGGGCTTGTGTCTATTATTGCCTTTTGCTACTGAAGAAATGGCCTGATTGGTATGGGTGGTTTCAATCACCACTCATTGTTACAGCCAATCATTGTGAAAGCTAGTCTTTATAAGGACACACACCCATTTCCCTGTATTATTCCTGAAGAAGATCCAAACGGATCGAAACGTTGAAGCAACTAGAAGCAGTGCTCTTCCGAGCACAGGTCTCCACCAGGCCACACAAATCGGCCTGTTATAGCGCCACCATAAGGCTGATTTAAAAAATGTGGGGCAGAGGTTCTGAATTAGCATCCAGGGAGTGTGTGTGCTCAGTTTGGCAGCGATCGGGCCAACGGCGCCGGAGATTAGCTGGTAACAACCAGGCCACACAAATCGGCCTGTTATAGCGCCACCATGAGGCTGATTTGAAAAATGTGGGGCAGAGGTTCTAGATTGGCATCCAGGGAGTGTGTGTGCTCAGTTTGGCAGCGATCGGGCCAACGGTGACTGAGATTAGCTGTTCACAAACTGCGAGGACGCACGGACGCACGGACGCACGGACGCACGGACGGACGGACGGACGGACGGACGGAGGGGAAAACATACTCTCCCTCAGCCTTCGGCTGGTGGAGACAATAAAGCAGAGCTGAGTATTACCAGTGTTGTGGACTCTATCCTTCTCTTGTATTGCCGTTTGTCCAGCACCTGAGCTAGAGTGGATTTGTGCATGCACTATCACCACTGTCATGATACTGACCATGATACTGACCGTGATACTGACATGATACTGACATGATACTGACCATGATACTGTCATGATACTGACCATGATACTGACATGATACTGTCATGATACTGACCATGATACTGACCATGATACTGACATGATACTGACATGATACTGTCATGATACTGACCATGATACTGACATGATACTGTCATGATACTGACCTTGACACTGACCATGATACTGACATGATATGACATGATACTGACCGTGATACTGACATGATACTGACATGATACTGACCATGATACTGTCATGATGCTGACATTATACTGACCATTATACTGACATGATACTGACCATAATACTGACATGATACTGACCATGATACTGACATGATACTGACCATGATACTGACATGATACTGACCATGATACTGTCATGATGCTGACGGTATACTGACCATTATACTGACATGATACTGACCATGATACTGACATGATACTGACATGATACTGACCATGATACCGACATTATACTGACCATGATACTGACATTATACTGACCATGATACTGACATTATACTGACATGATGATACTGTCATGATACTGACATTATACTGACCATGATACTGTCATGATACTGACATGATACTGACCATGATACTGACATGATACTGACATTATACTGACCATGATGCTGACATATATACTGACCACGATACCGACATGATACTGACATTATACTGACCATGATACTGACCATGACTGACATAATACTGACCAACCATGATCTGACCATGATACTGACCATGACTGACATAATACTGACCAACCATGATCTGACCATGATACTGACATGATACTGACCATGACACTTACATGATACTGACCACAATGCTGACATAATACTGACCAACCATGATACTGACATGATACTGACAATGATACTGTCATGATACTGACCATGATACTGACATGATACTGTCATGATACTGACCATGATACTGACCATGATACTGACATGATACTGACATGATACTGTCATGATACTGACCATGATACTGACATGATACTGTCATGATACTGACCATGACACTGACCATGATACTGACATGATACTGACATGATACTGACCGTGATACTGACATGATACTGACATGATACTGACCATGATACTGTCATGATGCTGACATTATACTGACCATTATACTGACATGATACTGACCATAATACTGACATGATACTGACCATGATACTGACATGATACTGACCATGATACTGACATGATACTGACCATGATACTGTCATGATGCTGACGGTATACTGACCATTATACTGACATGATACTGACCATGATACTGACATGATACTGACATGATACTGACCATGATACCGACATTATACTGACCATGATACTGACATTATACTGACCATGATACTGACATTATACTGACATGATGATACTGTCATGATACTGACATTATACTGACCATGATACTGTCATGATACTGACATGATACTGACCATGATACTGACATGATACTGACATTATACTGACCATGATGCTGACATATCTACTGACCACGATACCGACATGATACTGACATTATACTGACCATGATACTGACCATGACTGACATAATACTGACCAACCATGATCTGACCATGATACTGACCATGACTGACATAATACTGACCAACCATGATCTGACCATGATACTGACCATGATACTGACATGATACTGACCATGACACTTACATGATACTGACCACAATACTGACATAATACTGACCAACCATGATACTGACATGATACTGACCACAATACTGACATGCTGAATAGTGATAACAGCAGATCTACAGGCTCACAATGCGTTGCAATGCAACCTGTTGTGAGCTTGTAGAACAGCTATTGTCACCATTATATATGAAAGTACAAAATAGTGGTTAATTAATAACAACAAAGCAACCACCTGTCTCACCTGGATGGGGAGTGTGTCCTCTAAAACGCCCACCAATCTGAACGTACAGTCACGCATCGTTCTGTTTTTGTGTGTGTGATAAAACTCACAGCAGCACACACAGGATCAATGTAATGGCCATACCATAATACGATGCCAAGGGCCAGGGGCGTCACAAGGGGGGGGGGGGGGGGAGTGGGACTGAGTTACTAGGGCCCAAGGTGGAGGGGCTTTAATTATTTTATACTTTAACTATTGAAAGATAGCAGATCTACGATTCACGATTTTTCATATAGCAGATCTACAAGCTCGCAGCGCTTGTAGATCTGCTATTTTTGAAGAGTAAAAGCACAACATAATTTGTAATAATGTGTTCCCACTTCCCAGTCTAAATGGGCCCCCTATGAAGAACATTCATGGGGGGCCTGCAGTGAATCCTTGTACCCAGGTCCAAGAATTTGGTGCGACACCCCTGCCAAGGGCCAAGAGTGATCTCTCTAAAACACTAATTGATTATGTTAGATGTTTCTATTGTTGGGAGCAGTGGGTTTAGGAGGTTTAGTGTCGAGGTTATTAACTAATGGAAGGGAGGGGGGGGGGAATAATCCCAGGTGAGAGTCCGCAACCAGGGACCCGATGTACAATGCCTTCACTTAACCTTAGCAGAAACGCTGAGATCGCAAACCCCAGGCATTAGTCACTGGGTAGACTTCATTCCTAAGTGCCATCTGTGCTTAAGGGGAAACGCATTTACACGAAGGGTCGCATTAAGTGTCTTCCCTCATGCAAGCTGTTTCAGGGTCACAAGATCAAGGTGGTGTCCGGGCCAATGAGGATGACGTTGGTTTTAACTTGTTGTGCTTGTGATGCGTTTGCTTTGTGGCTAACATAACAGCGTAGCTTTGTAGAGCTCCACTGTGTGGCTCAGCAGTCATAAATACTCACCCGGAGTGTCAACCACAATGTAATTACTTTGTCATATGTTGAATGGCCGAAAGTGACAATCTACAAACTCGTCGCAATGTGCTGAACATTTCGACACTTATAAACTTAAAATTGTATTTTTATTGTTAAGGTATGTTAGTTGACAACAAAAAGTGAGCTCACCACCGTGCTTCGCAGAGTAACTGGTGGCGTCGTCGTATCCGACTGCAGGCCATGACCGGACGGAAGTCCAATAATGGCCATTAAGGCAAGAGGGCAACGCTTTATAACCACGAAGAGGAAAGGCCCCAGTGAGAGAACAACAAATGGCCCTGCATGACGGCTTTATGGGGCACCTTTGCTCAACACCACCATATGGTCCTTTGTCTCCATAATAAGCGAGGTTGTTTGTCAACGCCAGTGACACCCAAATAGCTGAGGAATGACACCGAGCAATCTCAGCATGTCTGGAAGCCTCCCTGTCACCTTCCCCCCTCCCCCCACCACCATATCCCCGCCCCCTCCACAGTATGGAGAGGATTTGAACCTGTGACGCAACCACACCGCATAGCCGCAATCCGCATAGCCGCATAACCGCACACGTATAACAACGATGGATTTCAGCATTCTCACTAGGTGCAAGGGATAAGGGGTGGTGGCGGGTGAGGTCACCATGGGGTGAGACAGTGGGCTTGGGACAGTGACATCATCGGGTCTGTCCCGTATAATCCTCTTACCGCACTCTCTAGTCTGTACATTGTATATTATAATGGGTTAGGCTGCAGCGGCGGCAAGGCTTCAGTTACACGTCTGCCAGAGCTCACTGTAGGCCCTGTGGGGGGGCTACGGTAAACGGATACGGGGGGTCTCCAGTCTCTCCCGCGAAGACAAAAGAGGAATGGAGGGTTTGGTTTGTATATATGCACCCCTGGTAGTAACTAAGTAGCGGTCCAGAGTTTAAACACATCACGTCGTAAGGCCATTTTTATGTCTTTATTGAATGGATGGCAGCAGCTGCTAGGTTTATGATCCCCCCCTTCTTCACCGAGCATGGCGGGTCCACTCCAAGACACTTTGACGATGACTTATGCCCGGTGCCATGCCTATCCATCTGTTTGTGTGTGTGTGTGTGTGTGTGTGTGTGTGTGTGTGTGTGTGTGTGTGTGTGTGTGTGTGTGTGTGTGTGTGTGTGTGTGTGTGTGTGTGTGTGTGTGTGTGTGCGTGTGTGTGCGCGCGCGCGCGTGTTTGTGTGTGTGTGGGCCGTCACGAATCATGATTATGACATTTTACATGACGATTAATTGTCACACTCACGATTTAATTGTGTTTTTGTCATTGATCTCTGGAACATAAGAATGACACAAATCATTTCTGTTTAGCTTTTATAGGCGTTGTCAATAAAATCATGGTTCCAGCCAGGCGGTGCCCAGATACATTTGTTTTACCACATAAACTTTCAAACAAATCTTCAGGGGTTTTGGAAAAACCTGGAATATTTTTGTTTCACAACAACGCAACACAACTCTTGTATGAGGGTCCCTGGCACTAAATATTTTCAGATGGGGCTCTGAAAATATCCTTCCATTTTAGGTGTCCAGGATGGAGGACACTGATGCACTCAGCTATCCACATCTCTGCAACGCTTAGCGGTTGAGATCATTGTGTGTGTGTGTGTGTGTGTGTGTGTGTGTGTGTGTGTGTGTGTGTGTGTGTGTGTGTGTGTGTGTGTGTGTGTGTGTGTGTGTGTGTGTGTGTGTGTGTGTGTGTGTGTGTGTGTGTGTGTGTGTGTGAGAGAGAGAGAGACAGACAGACGGGGCCCTCCATCATGTCAGTCTGTCAAGAAACCGTACCAGGTATGAGAACTAAAGGTTTACTGTAATTCCTTGTAGCCTTTGGGCTGGGAGGAAACAGAGCCCTGTCCTTTTTTGACTACAGTGCATGGATGCTTTACGAGCGTACAAACAGTTTTATGGACACCTGACAGATACTAAACTGTAGGCGGAAAATAGCATTCTGTGTACTGTAGTATGTAGTTAGTATGTGGTTTCGGACGCCACCCTGGTCTTCTTGCACAATAAACATAATTGCTCCTTGACACCACCTTGACAATTCACTTAGTTGACTTTAATGACTTGACTGACATTACTTACACAGACAGACACACACACTGGCGACTGGGACTGAAATACAGACAGGCATGTTTTTTTTGGGATGAAGCAATGTCAGTTTGGTGCAGAATAGTTGTAGTGTTTCAAATAGTTATTTTTTGGAATCAGAAATGTTTTAATGTTGGTTTGATTGGGCAGTCATGGCATCTAGTGGGGCATCCCTCCCTCGTACCTATGCCTAGAACCTATCCCGAGATCACCCTTGGTGGGATTTGAACCCAGGACCTTAGGAACGTTAAAGGAGTAGTTCACCCCAAAATGACTTTTTTTCTATTGATTACTCACGCCATGGAGACTTGAGTTCAATAAAAGAAAAGTGTTTTGTCACATCCCTATACAATAATTTCCAAAATAGGGACCCAAATGCATTTTGGTCTCCATCCGGAATCAATGGGGGTAAATTTACTATAATCAATTTTTTGTCTTAGGAATGCGACAAATACAAAAAAATATTATTGAACGTCTCCATGGCATGAGTAATCAATAGAAAAAAAAAGTTATTTTGGGGGTGAACTACTCCTTTAACACAGTGAGCCACCATGACCCTTGTTTCAGCAAAGTTTTTCTTATATTATGGATAGCACCCATGACAACTTCAAGCAACTTGGATTCTGTATTTCATTTGAAACTTAAGGTCCCAGAGTGTCTGGAGGAAGTCTTTGCTTTTGGCTTGTGAGGTTTTGATAGTCAATGATGATTTGGGGTGCTATCATCTTCTGGTGTTGGTCCACTATGTTTTGTCAACACAGCCATCTACCAGGAGAATTTAGTGCATTTTGTGTTTCTGTATGTTGACAAGCTTTATGGAGCCGCTGATTAGGACTTGGCACCAGCCCACATTGCCAAAACCACTACTGGTGTATACTGACCATGGTATTACTGTGCTTGACTGACCTGCCAACTGGACAATGCAGAGTGTGCAAAACTATTAGGTTCCGAACGGAACCCTGTTTATTTAAAACCGGAGGACAGGGTCCCCCTAAGGGATAACAGCGCCATCTGGTGGCGCAACAGAGTAAAACTCATAAGCTCCCGAACGTCAAATACAAAATGTCGGGAGGGCTGTCAATCACAAACGAGGGCACCGCCCCCCGAGTGTATAAAAGCCCCCTGGGCCAGCATAGCTTCCTCTAAAGCCACACCTCTGCCCGCAACAAGCGAACCGAGGGGCTTAAATCGGGGGACCCTGTCCTCCGGTTTTAAATAAACAGGGTTCCGTTCGGAACCTAATAGTTTATTGTCAAACCTCCAGACAGGGTCCCCCTAAGGGACTCATAAACACCCCGAGAAGCCATGCACCGACAGAACTGTCGTGAACCCAGACCACAACCTGAAAGAGTCACCGTCAACCGACGTGACCCCTCCCAGGAACCGGCCGACCCAGACCCACAGGGCCTGGGCGTGTCCAGACAGTAAAAAGACCCTGACAGACCGAGATCTGCCTTATGCACTAATAGCAGACATAGGTCTGCCTTATAATACTACAGTAAGATAAGGAAACAGTCAGGGTCCCCCCCAAGCCACCCAGGAACAGCGGCACGCTGTCCCAGGAAAGGGAGAGAAGAGAGCCGTCCCACTACACAGTAGATGGGGCAGCAGCACCCAGGACCGAATGCGCCAAAGCAGAAAGCGCAAGGTCCAAGTGATAGTAGGTCGCAAATGTGGAGGGCGAAGACCAATTCGCCGCAGCACAAATCTCATTAATGGAGACCCCCTTGGACAAAGCCCAAGAGGTCACCACACCCCTAGTGCTATGGGCCTTAAATGCCGCCGGCACTTCAGACCCCGCACGGGCGTAAGCCAACTTAATAGCGTCCACAATCCAACTTGACAAAGTCGGTGTGGACACCGCTTTTCGTTGCCGAGCATTCAGGACAACAAAAAGCTGAGAAGTAGACCTGCTGTCCGCCGTCCTGTCACAATAGGCCTTCAAGGCCCTAACAGGACATAGACAATGAAGACGCCTATCCTCCTCCGAAGCAAACGGAGGAGGATGAAAAGCCGTCAGAACAACAGGGTCCTTCGGGACCACCCGGTTCTTCGGAACAAAACCCAAATGAGGTTTAAGAAGAACCCTAGAGTCATTACTGAGAAACCTCATACAATCATGACTCACTGAGAGCGCATGAAGGTCGCTCACTCGCTTTGCCGTAGACAAAGCCAGCAAAAGAGCCGTCTTGAAACTCAAATGCTTCAAGGAGGAACTCTCAATAGGTTCAAACGGTGCCTTGCATAGGCCCACAAGAACCACCTGTAGATCCCAAGAAGGGAACAACACTCTAGTCACAGGTCTCAAATGGTCGACACCATGCATGAACTTGACCACCTCAGGGATTTTAGACAAGCCTTTGCCTGCCACCCCCAGGTGACAGGCATCCAAGGCCGCTAAATAACCCCTCAAGGTAGAAAACGCCAGACCCAGGTCCAGGCGGTTCTGCAAGAAATCCAACACCCTCTGGGCTGGAGCCAAGTGAGCCACCACAGGAGGATCCTGAAGCTCACACCAGTCCAAGAAGGCATTCCATTTTCCATCATACAAAGCCCTAGTAGAGGAGGTTCTAGCACTCTGAATAGTAGCTACAACCGCTGGTGAGAAGCCTGCTGCCAGCAGATTCTCCCTCTCACGGGCCAAACCCACAGGTCTAGGACCCGCGGGTCTGGATGGAAGATCTCGTCCCCTGCCTGGCGTAGCAGATCCCTGTGCAATGGGAGCTGCCAAGGGGACCGATAGAGCAGTGGGGTGATCAAGGACCTCCACACTCCCCAGGATGGTGCCACCAGAAGAACCTCCAGGTTGGCACACCTGATCCTCTCCAACGTGGGAAGGATCAGCTGCAGGGGCGGAAACGCGTAGAGAAGGCCCACCGGCCACTCGTAAGCGAACGCATCCGTCCCCAAGGGAGAAGGCCCCCTTACTGAGAAGTAAAGGGGACACTTCGAGTTCTCCTGGGAGGCAAAGAGATCGATCCGAGGCTGCCCGAACCTGGAGAAGATCTGCCTCACTACTGCCGGATGGAGTGACCACTCCTCGTAGCGAGGCTCCCCCCTGGACAACAGATCGGCGCCGCCGTTCTGAAGTCCCGGAACATGGGAGGCCCTGATGGACCTGAGACGCGGCACGCACCATAGAGCCATCTCCCGAGCCAGCTGATCCAGCGTGCGCGAAGATAGGCCGCCCTGTTTGTTGAGATAATACATGGCCGCCGTGTTGTCCGTCCTGACTAGGACATGGCAACCCTGGAGAAACGGTTCGAAGTACTTGAGCGCCAAGTAGATCGCCATCAATTCCAGATAATTGATGTGAAACTCCAACATAGCCGGAGTCCACAGACCCCTGGCTGAACGCCCCTCGTGGGTGGCACCCCACCCCGAGCGGCTGGCGTCCGTGGTAATCACCTTGCGTGACACCACCTCGCCCATGGAGACTCCAGTTGTCAACAACGCCTGATCCCTCCAAGGAACCAGAGCGTCCAAGCAGACATGGCTGACAACCACTTTCCTGTAGCCCTGCCGGGAGGAAATCCTGAGTGCCAGTGTCCAGCGCTGGAAAGGTCTCATATGAAACCTGCCTAAGCGCAGAAGTTGCACCGCTGAGGCCATCAGCCCTGCTAACTTCATACACTCCTTGTATCTGACCACCTGGTTCAGCTGAAAGGAGCGGAGACAAACCAGAAATCTGTCCACCCTCTCTGGTGAGAGGCGGGCAGACATCTCCACCGAGTCCAGAGATATCCCTATGAAGGAAATCTGCTGACAGGGTGTCAACATGCTTTTGCCAAAATTGACGTTGAAACCCAGAGACTTCAGGTGTGATAACACCAGATTGGTATGACGCGCCGCTTCTGAGCAGGAGGCGGCTGAAATCATCCAATCGTCTATGTAGTTTGCGAGTCTGACCCCCTGTCGCCTCAGTGGAGCTATGGCCGCTTCGGTCACTTTCACGAAAACCCGCGGGCTCAGGGAAAGGCCGAAAGGGAGGACCGTGTATTCGTACAGGCGCCCCTCGAAGGCAAACCGCAGGAACTTCCTGTGGGGGGGATAAATAAGGACGTGCTGATAAGCGTCCTTTAGATCCACTGAACAGTGGAAATCCCCCTGCCTCATTGATCTCATCAGAGCCTCTGACGTCAACATCCTGAATTTGAATTTTTTCAAGTGCTTGTTCAGAGCACGTAAATCCATAATCGGACGTAGCCCCCCCCCTTTTTTGGGGACCAGAAAATAACGGCTCCAGAAACCTAGACGGCTCTGATCCCGAGATAGCTCCACTATAGCGCCCTTGCGCAATAGCGAGCTTATCTCCTCTCTCAAGGCCTCTGCCTTCAAGCCACGGGCTCGAGTGTAAATAACCTTGCTGGAGAGAAAGGGTACTTCCGCGAACTGTAGCCTGTACCCCCGTGTCACCGTCCGAAACACCCATTGATTCGGATTGCAACATTTCCAATGCTCCGCACACCGAGCCAGCGTGTTGTTGAGCAAAGGAGAAGCCTTGGGGTTGTACAGAGTCCGCGTGACTAAAGGGTCGCGAGGAAGAGGTTCCGTTCCCAGAAGAGAAGTTTCCGTATCCGGTGGCCACCTCGCTGCGCAGCGAGGGGTCTCCGTGTCCGGCACTTTCATTTCCGTATCCGGTTGCCATCGCACCGGAAGGCGCGTGACCCCCGTATCCGGTAGGTTCGTTTCCGTATCCGGTAGAGACCAGAAACGTAACGCCCTCCTGGCCTCGCTCGTTAAAGATGCAGGGGGAACACAACGTGGAACCCGGGGGACAGGTTTTATTACATAAGAAACACAATCCCCGGCTTGGGGAAGTGTGTTTACGTTTAATACCTTTTCTAAGGCCTTTATTTTCTTCCTTACGGGAAGACGAGGCCGACCCTGGTTGTTGTGAAAAGCTGACTTCTTCCCTATCGTTAGCACCAAACCCCTGTCCTGTACTAAACTCGGCACTGCAGTGCCGCTCAGTGGAGACAGAGGAGTATTGCATAGAAGAGGAGTTGAAATGCTGTGAATAGGATCTAACGTAAGAGGAAGCATTTTGCAAAGAGAAACCCCTGGCTTGTACCCCGTCTGCCTGACTGGATAAAGCGGTGCTTTCTGAGCTGATAGAAAATCCAACCTGGACTTCTCTATACTGGCTGTATTCATGCAAAATGGAGTCGTCTGTGCTAATGCAGGAGGAGTCGAAATAAACAGGCATTGTTTCATCAACATACTCTTTATTTTTATTGGCACTGGACACAGAGGAGGAGGCACACATATTATTTTCTTGGCATGAGAAATAATTATATTGTCCACCCGCCTGCGTTTGATAGGGGGGGTCCCCTGAAAATTCAAGGGGGCCCCGCCAAGGTCCAATGTCACTTCCGAGACGGCTTCCCACGGGCCCTGTAGGAGCCGCTCGGTTTCCCGCCCCTGTGAGGGGGGCGAGGCTGTGAACGGGCAGGAGCCCTCACCTCTCCGCGGGTGGGCCCCGCAGAGGAGGAGGGGGTCCTGGGGGGATGGGGTTTTCCCCTGCTGGAGGAAGAACGCCCTCTGTCAGCCTGACCTTGGGCCTTCCCTCGTCCCTGCCTGTCAGGTTTAGGCTCCTGTTTGGGCTCGGTGGTAGCCTCCAGGAGCTCCAGGGTGATCCTCTTGGCCTCCACCTCCTGGCGGAGGAGATCCAGTCCACCGCCCATCAAGGTGGTAGGGTGTCCGGGTAGGTCCTGCATGACCTTCGCGGTCTCCACCCCCGAGGAACCAGGTAGCTTGACTTTGTTGAGCCACCTTTGCCTCTCCGCCTGCATCGAATAGTCCATGCCATGTCCAAGCCATTCGATGGCATGGACATTCAGGTCCACCAGCATGCGGAGGGTCTTGTCCAACTCGGCTGCTGTGTCTTCAGGGACCCCCTCTAGCTCACCGAGGAGGCGCCTGGTAGAGGTGAGCAACAGCTGTGTAACGTTCAGTCCTCTGGCGGCCAGCGCAGAGGATCTGTAACAGTTCCTCACCAAGGCAGACTGTTTGTCGTCAAAATCAATGGCGAATCCAGGCGCCTTGTTCCCGACAGCCAGCTTGAAAGGACAGCGACCGCCCGGTCCCGTCCGCTCGTGCTCTGGCTTGATGTTCCCCGCAAAGGACTGAGCGAGCAGCTTATCCATGGGGGGACACAGGGGGATCCCTATGCTCTCCGCGTTGAGGCAGTCAACAAGGAAAGGGAGCTTCGGGGGGTCCTTGTGAGTGGACCAGGTGGAATGCAGGGCCTCCGCAAACCCAGGCACCACAGGGATCTTCGCCATGCGTGGCGGTGGGGAAGGCTCCACGTCCTGGCCTAGGATGGGGACTCTGTCCCGGGGTCCAAGCGCTGGGGCTTCGAGCGGCAGCTCCAAGTCACATCTGATGGCGGCGCGCTCCAACACCGACAGCTCGTCCAGCGGGATCGAGTCTGGGTCGGGTGCTGTTGCTCCGCTCCCCCCTACTGGCGTAGTAGGGGGGATGGGAGCAGTATGGGCCGGGGAGAGCACAGCGGAGGAAGGAACCTCGGCATGAGGGACCTCCTTGGCTGCGTCTCCGCCCTGTCCGGAGGGGAGCTGAGGGTCTTCCTCCTCATACTCACCCTCGGACCCTTCCTCCGACATCCCAGGGTCGTAGTCGTCCTCCGCCTCATCTCCATCGCTGTCGTGCCAGGAGGACTGCATGGCGCGCTGCTGGGGGACGGAGAATGACTGAGGAAAATCACCGACGGTGAAGTGGCCAGAAGCACCGGGGTGGAACTCCTGGAAGGCGGCCTTCGTGGCGGGAACTGGCGGTGAAACCACTCCGAAGGCGGCCTTGCATGTCCTCTTCTTGGGCACGGCCCCAGTGCCAGGAGAGACATGAGCAACAGTGGAAGGGACCTCCGGTGGAGCGGGAGTGGAAACAGGTCCGCTAGCGCCGGGGCTACCGGTGCTAGAAAGGGCCGCAACCGCCGGAGGCCCAACCTCGTGGCGAGTAGCAGCGCTGTGGCGTACAGCGCTGACCGGCACACTAGGAGGGGTAGAGGGGGAAGGTCCAGCGACGAGAGCGGTGGCTAGGCCGAAGCCAGCGGAAGCGATCTCGTACCGGGCCCGGAGGGCTACCTCGTTGTAGCGGAGGCAGTCCACGCAGTTCACCCCCAAGGCTGGAGCTGGCGGAGACAGAGCAGCCAGGGCATGTCCTACCCCCTCGCAGACGATGCAAAAA
Organism: Nannobrachium achirus; assembly: GCF_963921795.1. Classification (NCBI taxonomy): domain Eukaryota; kingdom Metazoa; phylum Chordata; class Actinopteri; order Myctophiformes; family Myctophidae; genus Nannobrachium; species Nannobrachium achirus. The sequence continues at coordinate 41,754,222 of NC_137828.1, forward strand.
GGGTGAGTGTCCTCCCTTGCGATGAGTCCTCTGCAAGCAGGGTTCCCACACTTCTTGGGCACCATAGCCAGCAAGTGGCTAGGGCTCGGTCCTCTGGGTCGTGGCGCAGACATGCTAGCGAGCTAGCTTAAGCTAAGCTAAGCTAAGCAAGGCTAACGCACAATAGACCGTCGAGAGAAGAAGCGTGAAGGAGAAACAGAGGAAACAAGTGAAAACAAGGAGAATAACTGAAGAAATTAGACGTTAAAGTGGGAGAATATTCTAAAGAGGCCTGTGGCCGACTTCCTAGCCGTCGCTTTAAGCTTAAACTTTAAAATAATAATGGCTGAGTTCGCAGTACTCTAGTTGCGGTAAGCAGAGGTGCGGAAAGAGGAAGCTATGCTGGCCCAGGGGGCTTTTATACACTCGGGGGGCGGTGCCCTCGTTTGTGATTGACAGCCCTCCCGACATTTTGTATTTGACGTTCGGGAGCTTATGAGTTTTACTCTGTTGCGCCACCAGATGGCGCTGTTATCCCTTAGGGCAGGAGTGGGCAACATCTCTTTCCAGGGGGCCATACTGACTTTGATAAAGTGAGTGAAGGGCCACACGTTGGACAATTGAAACTTGAAACACATAGTGCTGAATTAAGTTAAAACTGTATGAATTAGATAGACACAGACAAACATATTGCCTATTTTGCATGGTGTCTTTAAGGCTTATGAATTAGTTTATAAATATGGATCCATAGCAGACTGTTTCACTGTTACATTATAAACATTTAACATTTGAGTACATACGGATGGAATATGGAATGCAGTATACTCAGATGGTACATAGGTATTAATTACTAATAATTAATTGTGTAATTTTGTTTTTCTTGAGGACTTCGAGGGCCGCATCGAGATGGTCGAAGGGCCAGGTCCGGCCCCCGGGCCGTATGTTGCCCATGTGTGCCTTAGGGGGACCCTGTCTGGAGGTTTGACAATAAACTGTTAGTTTCCAGGATAAAAACAAGAATTGACACACAGTCAATATAAAATCTGTGGATTGGTGTGTTGACGTTAGTGTAAAAAAAGTTTGAAAAAAAAATTTTTTTGAAAAAAAAAAAAAAGTTTGAAAAAAAAATGTTTAGGTCCAAAAATGTGTTAAAAAATCGACCTGATGGTGGCGCTATATGGGACAGATCCATGTCGATGAGATAAGTGTAGACATACTGTGTAGCGATTTGTGTGATTTTAGGGCAAAAACTGTAGGAGCAGTATTCAAAAATGTGTTTTAAAAAATTTGGCGGGGGTCCCTGGAGCTGCGGGGGTCCCTGGAAGGGTGGAGGTTGTGGATTGGCAGACAAGGATTGTGTGTGGAAAATTTCACATGGATAGGGGCAAAAAAGTGTGATGTGACGTGACAGACAGACTGACGGACAGACAGGCGGTGGAGGTTTTCATAGTAACTGCGACCTGACGGTCGCAATTATAATCATTAGTATTGTTTATTTTAATTATTATTATTAAGGAACTCTAGAAATCTCAGTTGGAACTGTTACCCCAGTGACCCGATGCTGGATAAGCGGTTGAAGATGGATGGATGGATGGATGGATTATTTTAGAGTAAGCTACTTTATTTACCATTATTGTGTACTCCGCCACATGGGGAGCAATCTTCAATTCAATCTTCAATTCAAAGAAGCTTTATTGGCATGAGAACACAAACGTTTACACAGTGGTGGAAAAAGTACCTACATTTTTATAAGTAAAAGTATCAATTCTGCAATGTAGAATCACTCTGTTACAAGTAAAAGTCCAGAATTAAAAATGTACTTGAGTAAAAGTACAAAAGTATTGGTATCCAAATGTACTTAAAGTACCAAAAGTAAAAGTACAAAATGTTTGAAAATAGCAGATCTACAAGCTCACAATGCGTCGCACCGCAATGCGTTGTGAGCTTGTAGATCGGCTATTTTCAAATAGCCTTGGTATAACATAGGGCTAAAGTGGTTTATGTATGTTTTCTTTTCAAATCTTTTTTATTAAGGTACAATGTCACAATGAGGCAGGTATAGTGATGGCACCCCAAATCACATTCCAATCACAACAATCATTGGTACAAAATAGCACAGGATCTGAGGCGATCACGGTACGTACACATTCAGTTGTAAGGAAGAGAAACCCTGCCCATAAGAGATAATAAAAGAAAACACTTTTTCCCCATATACCCAATTTAGTGTCAAGCCAATTCCCCCATCCCCATACTCTACGTTTGACCTATCCCTGCTAATCCCCACAGTAGCCATTGGGAGGGTGAAGACAACAACGGGTCTCCTCCGATACCCGATCCGTCATGCCACCATCTTCTTTTCACCTGACATTAAGGAGCTTCACCAGGGGGGCGTAACGCATGTGGAGGTACACGCTATCCTCCCCGGTTCCACCCCCTCTGAACAGGCGCCCTTACCACTGTGGGAAACGTTAATGCAGAGACAAAATCCGTCTCTCCTCCCCAATCGACTTCCCTCCCACGAACACAGCCAATTGTGTTCGTTGGAGCGCCTGGCCAAGCCGAATGCACCATGAAAGTAGCGTTCCATGGTGGTGGACAGGAAGTTTAACCTGCCCACCCAGACGCCCCAATACTGGACTGCCACCGGGTCCCAATAGGCAGCCCCCAGACATCAGAAATTAAAAGAAAAAAAAACACATAAACATAATAGGTTATATAATCCCAGAGGGAAGGTGCTATGTGTCGACATATCTATCCAAAAGGTTAAAAGAAATAATAATAATGTCCATGAGTCAGTTGTAAAATAGAGAGAGGCTGCTGTTATAACCAAAAAGAAAAAGTAACAAAAGTAGCAGTGATACCACCTCCCAACCGGCAGAGGCAGTGTAGAGCCATTGTCGAGCGAGGTTCAGAGTTCAGAGTTCACAGTTTGGTCCATCCTGTCAGAGGCGCCACAATGGCGGCCACTGACCAAAAACAAACAACCAACTCAGGCTATCAGCATATTAAAGCCACATAGTAGGAAGATGAAGTATAAAAACAACGAAAACATGTCGAGAAGTCTCGACTACAATCATGTCATCATAAAGTGCAAAGCATTCGATCGCTCTCTAACACTTAACTAAACCGCCGTAACGTAATCGTCATGTACGGAGAGAAAGAAACAGCGCATATTAGCATACCACAGGCACAATAGAATTCGCCGTAAACAAAATACCTAATTGAGTAAACAAGTGGTTCGCATTAACCGTTGGAACGGACATGTCTACATACGCCGTTTGATCATATAATATCAGTCAGAAAAAGGTTGCATATTTACGTTAGAAAAGGAAATAGGAAAATTAAAGAAAGAAAAACCCCCCTGTTAGCATGTACTAGCTAGCTAGCCAACCCCACACACTATCGACCATTCCACAAGCTACTGTAAAACAATACAAATAAATAAAAAGTGGCGTAGCAAATAACACAAGTCAACCCCATCTAAACATTTACTTAATACTGTAGTATCAACTGTGGAGTACGAGAGATCGACCATATATGTGTGTATAAAAATAAAAAAGTCGAAAAATAAATAAATAAACAATTACTGGAGGATATATAGCATGTTAGCATGTGTTAGCTGGCCAAGCAAGCCAGTACAATGTACTTCTACAGTCCCTTCTCAAACCGATGCGGTCGAAGTTGAAGGCGATGTCCCCTCGTTCTGCCCCTGGTTCTTCTTCAAAAAGTCTGCGGCTGTTTATGTATGTTTTAAACTTTAGTTATTGATGTAGATTAGCATTATTGGGCTAAATGTAAAGACGCTACGCTGCGCCAACCGTGAATTCAACACAATCTGCTGTTGAGCAGTTTAACCAATTTGCTACGTACGTCTACACAAACGGTCAGATTACAAAGATAAATTGCTTAGTGAAGGCTCACGGATGTCACCATAGGGTACGCTCCAGCAGAATGTCCCGTAATGATCGTATTATTTAAAGAGGAGCATTTTAATCCGATCGGTCGTCGTTTCCTTCAAAAGGTATTAATGTATCTAAGTGCAGTACACCTCGCAACCGATGGGGTCGCATGGCTGAAAAACAACAGAAAATGACGTCTGATCGGATTAAAATGCTGTTTATTAAACAATACGAAAGATACAGGTAATTCTGCTTGAGCGTACCATACTGTGACATCTGTGAGACTTCAGTAAGCACTTTATCTTTGAAATATGAACGTTTTTGTAGACGTACGTAGCAAATAGGTTTAACTGCTCAACACGAGGTTGAAGTGAATTTATTACACACCGTGACTCGTGCGTTAGCCTGCAGCTAGTGCTAGCTAGCGTTAGCTGCAGCTAGCGCTAGCTAACGTTAGCGTTAGCCGTTAGCCACACATCCAGAATAGTCTAATATAAGTCAATTTTCCAACGGCGAGTGAACGATTGCATTCCGTGTCCTTCATGGATTTTTTTCCCCCTGGCTGTCAATGTTTTTATTGTTCAAAAAGAAAACGTTCTGAACGTTAAAACTAGATAGTTTTACAATCATGACAATGTGACAAACGGAACGGATCCTTTTTTTCCAAACTCGAGAAGAAGAACAGCGCAAGGCCGCTCCCAGAGCCCTAGAATGGAGAGTTGCGTGTCCGTGGTGACACCACTCTCTGATTATACTGCTCTGGCCGCTCCCAATCATGAAACTAGCTTGGTTACCATGTGACATGCGACAGCCAATCGGCAAATCGGTCGCCTAGGTCGCCTAGGTCCCCTGAATGTCTCAGGACAATGTAATCTGTTTAATGTAATCTGTTTCACAGATTTAAAAATGGCAAGAGTAGCAGATCTATAAGCTTGTGGATCTGCTACTTTTGATGCTTTTGTGTGATGCTGTACTGTAGTATGATCAAGTAGGGCGTTAATTTAAGAAGAAAATGTTTTAAAATATGGAGATAGGAGGTTTCTGCCAGACAGCAACTTGTTTCTATACAGCCAGGCAGGGGGGAAGGATTGTACTTGCAGATTTCTGCCTTGGGGTCTCTCAGTGCAGCTGGTGGATTTCTCACAGTCAGTGGTGGGAAAGGTACTCACATCTTTTACTTAAAGGGATATTCCACTTTAAAAAAAACTCTGCCTTGCATGGGTCTGCCTCCCCAGGCTCAGGGCCTCTCCACATACACACCTATTGTAACTTCAAACTCTATTTTAACCATGATAGATTCATTAAAAACACCCATTATGTTTTCTGGTGACTCATTACTACCCTCCTAATACGTGAGCAGGCCGTGTTTTTTCGATAAGATTTTTCATTTATTTTTAATAATTTTGTTTTGTATTTATTTTTTTCTCATTTTGCCAAAAAATGATTAAAAATAAATGAAAAGGGTTATTGAGAAAACACAAGCCTGCTCACGTATTAGGAGGGTAGTATGAGTCACCAGAAAAAGATTATGGGTGTTTTTAATGAATCTATCATGGTTAAAATGAAGTTTGAATTTACAATGGGTGTGTATGTGGAGCCTGGGGGGCAGATAATATTTACATCAAATATCTAAATATTGAATGAAGTAAATTAAAAACTGTTCAGGGTGTTCATAAAAGCCTGATTAGATGATAAAGTGACCAAAAGGTTTTCTGAAAGTGGAATAAAAATCACACCCGTGTGAACTGAGCGGTGGAGTCTGTGCGCGCGTGTGTGTGTGTGTGTGTGTGTGTGTGTGTGTGCGTGCGTGCGTGCGTGCGTGTGTGTGTGTGAGTGTGATGTGCCTTGCCTGTTCTGGCCTGGCCTGAACAACAGCGCCCCTCCCTTAACATGTGTGGTCAGAAAAGGTACTACACCACAGGCTTGAGGCTACATACAGACCCACCCACCCACATACATACATACATACATACATACATACATACATACAAACAAACATACATACCTTACACACACAGCCACGCTATGGAGACGGTGTGACCACCGCTCAAAAAAAAAAGAAAAAAAGTATCAATACTGCAATGCAAAAATATAGTACTCTGGGAAAATGTACTTGCGTAAAAGTACAAAAGTGCTGTAGAAATAGAAAAGTAGAAAGTAGTCATTATGCAGAATGTCCCATTTCACAAGTTTTCAAAATGTATGAAAAAACTAAAACAAAAAAAAATAACGTAATTATAATAATAATTGTAGTGGTGTTAAAAGTACAATATTTGCCTCTGAGGTGTAGGAGTACTGAACTGAAAAGTACTGATGGGAAATACTACAGTAAAGTAAAACATACCTCAAAAAGTACAGTTACTTGAGTCAATGTACTTTACTTTACACCACTGCTCACATAATATTAGTCTCATCCATCAACAATACAGTATGTGGTGAGTGCGACAGAATTTAGCCAATGCCTTATTAGCTCTTGGCTTAATTGGGCATTCCTGCAATCTGCAGGCCTCTCACAACTAATTTATGGACATTTCCGAGGCTTCCAAATATTAACACAAGCTGTTTACATTTGTATTGAAGCTGTAGTCTGGGTGCCAGCCTGTTCGCTCCGTTCCGTGATTTGTTTTGTCTCTCCGCATCACAGTCTGGAAATGATTCAGTTGACTTGTATTTCCAAACGTTAGTTGTGACGTAGGCGACGTCGTTGCTGATTGGATGTTGTTCCAACGAATCAGAGTAGGGTTAGGGTAGCTACGTCATCAGCCAGCCAATACACACTGGTGTATTTGTCCCGCCCCGCACCACAGACCAATAAGAAGCCACGGTTGGATTCCACTCACTTTCTATGTCCCACCTCCCCTTGGAGATGTGAGGCTTTCCCGACTGTGATGCGGAGAGACAAAACAAATCACGGAACAGAGCAAACAGGATGGCACACAGGCTAATTAAGCTGTATAATAGCATCCTTAAGGTGTTGGCACTTTAGCACCTTGGTAAGGAATGCCTCTTCCAGGTCGAATGTACGTCCCACTTACAAAATATTCACTTCTCTACTGTCCTCATCAACAACAACATCTGTAACATCTGAAAGGGTGTGCACAGTTGGTACATGGTAGTTGAAATATATGAACTTGTGTCCTTAACTAATAGGTCAACAATTCTATCGCGCCTAGCAATGTACGTTCCCTTATATACATGGCAGCCATTCGGAATGTGTGACACACACGCACGCACGCACGCACGCACGCACGCACGCACGCACACACACACACACACACACACACACACGCACGCACACACACACGCAGATATCACATTTAACGATTTATCAATGTCCACATAAAGGAGAGAGCATACAAGGACACAAATATTAAAGGTACGGTTAAGGTTACAACGCATAAGCCTTCATGATACAATAAGCATGTAACTCTATAGTCATAAGTCTTCTTGATACAATGAGCAGCATGTCATTCTACACTCTATCTATGGGTATACGTAACAGCGTCTCTGCCATATGTGGTGGCTACCAATTAGACAGCACAGTACTTTGCCAGCCTTTTTTTCCTCCTTTTTGATTATCCCAAGTTGTTGAAAGCGAAACCCTTCAACAACCAGTCTGGTTGACAGTCTTGTATGATGTAGTAGTGAGGTATGGTGAAGTAAGGCATTTAATTTATATAAAAAAAATGGAGATACAAGGTTTTTCCCTGACAGCAACGATATGTGACTCAATGCCACATTTAGGCGAAACACACAACACAACAGCTTTGCACACTCCCTCATCATCTCCCAAACATCCCCCTCTCCCTGCTCCCTATAAATATTTTGTGAGCGCATTGATCTCTGGAGGCTAATTGAGAGGCAATATGTTTTACTGAAGAGGACTAGCAGAGCACCCATTGGATAATAAAGCAATACACTGTTCACCAGTTAATTTCCTTGAAACTCCAAAGAGTAAAAGCACAGTGGTTCATTTGCATGGACAGAAAGGTTTTGCCCGTCCTGCATCCATTCCATTCCATTCTGTAACACGAGTCCGTTTCCACAAATGCCTTCTAAATCAGCAGTGGTTCTCCCCCAGAAGAGAAGATTCATGTTAACACACCGCCTGCCAGGTATTCATTATTTAATTCATCCACCTCTGCCAGGGTTTTTCATAGTTTTTACCTTATTTTGCAGACCGTGATGATCCGTTCTTTAGTTATGGTCTGTTGAATGAAGCTTATTTTGACCGAAAACCAAATCCTGGAAAGTCAGAGATAAATATATATTTTTTCTAAATCTGATAGCATTGGAGTTGATGGAGAGAAAAACGTACGGATTATGTCATTTCTGGTTCTAAGCTTCACATATCAACCGGGGATGCTTCATATACGGTGGTGATTCATTCATATTTCTGTGTTCACTGAAAAATGATTAAACATTTTTCAAACACTTTTAAGATTTTTCAAAAAAGAAATGAAAAATGGTATAGATGTTCGAGCTCGAGCTTGTACATCTGCTATTTTTGAATATCCAACACCCTAAATCAGGGGTCTTCATCGTTTTCAGGCCAAGGACCCCTTAGCTGAGAGAGAGATGAAGCAGGGACCCCCAAAACCTCATCAGCACGATCATCAGTATATTTTGGATTCATGTGGGTTTTCAGATATTTAACCACTTGAACCGTCAATACTTAATAAACTTGACCTTTCACTGAACTTAGTGTACTCTTTTCCCCCTCCAAAGCTCTTTGCCAAAAATAGCCGATCTACAAGCTCACAACGCCTCGCAGTGCGAGGCGTTGTAGATCTGCAATTTTTGACTAAAGTTCTCAGAATATGGACGCTAGGGTTCAAGTGGTTAAAAGTGGGGAAAAAACAAGTTTCTATCACACAACGATTTGGAGGACCCCACTCACATGACTGAACCTGATTTTGAGATTTTGAGGTGGTTTGGGTTTGCTCAGGAAACTCTCCCTTTCATGATTTTTCCTTATCATACAAGCAAAGTCTTGTTATTTTTCTACCATTTGAGATGTTTTGTAAATATGAAATAAAATGTTTTGAGTGTTTCCTGAGCATTCTAATTCTATTTCTAAATCTCAAAGACAGGTCAAAATGACCTGTTAGTCATGCGAGTGTTAGGGGTCCCGGACCCCCTGTTGAAGACCCCTGCTCTAAATGACGCAGATGCTTCCCTGGTTTTAATGGGTTTGTTTGTATGGGAGAATGTTGGAGGTGTCTGTGTGTGGAGGTTGATACCAGAGAGAGAAGCAGAAGAGGGTGGAGGGGGGGGGGGGGGGGGGGGGTGAGTGTGTGAACCGGCAACCTTGTGTGCATCTGCTCCATCCTGTAGTTCTCTTATCCCGCACTAAAAAGGCCTTGCCGCCTCTCTCTCTCTCTCTTCTCTTCCGACCTTATCAGGGATGGGAAGGCTCTCGTCTCAGGGACACACGTGCCGCACCGGTCTGACACTGACCGCGGGTCATTGATACGCAAACACAGAACACACTAAACCAAATGGGGTCGAAGAGCAGCAAATATTTGGCCAAGACCTTTTTTTCTTTCTTTTTTTTTTCTTCACTGACGGAGCCCAGGCCCTTGTTCATGGTCAATGGAACAAGGTTGTGTGTTGGACCAGATGGCCATTCAGAGTGCAGTGCAGAAACATACGTTTGAACCATACCATCCTCCAGTCATTCGGTGAACCCGGTAACACTGTGGTGGTGGGTGGTGAGTCATAGTTGTTATGATGGGCGCCCCAGGAAGGCAGTGATAGCTGATAGCTCTTGTGATCATCTCAAAGCATTGCAGTGAATGCTGGGGCACAGGAGTAAACTTGTAAAGTAATAGGAGAGGGTGCTGCTGCCTTAGCGAGACCTTGGGGTGCCCACCCACCGACCCACTATGCTCTGACATTACATACCTGTAAATCACTGGTTCTCAACCTTTTCAGGCTTCAAAATAATCATATTTGAACTGGGGGACCCCGCTAAAAATCATATTTGAACTGGGGACCCCCCGCCCTGATAAGCACTTGGAATTGTAGAAGTTGAGACTTGTTTGACTCGATTCCACGGATAAATAGAAATAGCAGATTCATTGATGTTTGATGAAAATTATGTGGGGACCCCTGTAGGGGTCCCGGCCCACAGGTTGAGAACTGCTGCTGTACATCTTTGAGGGCATGATCAAATCCAGTTCAACATCATTCCAATATCTCCAGTGTAATGTAATTATGGCTCTGTAAAAACATAAACCATTTCACCTATATACAGTAGTGTCACACAGTTCAAAGGTGAGTGAGTTCAGTCCAGCCTCTAATGTGGGCGGCAGCTCTGAGACAATTCACCCTGCAGCCTGCTATCTGTCACTTCTAGAAAGGTTTCTTTCAAAGACTATGAGCTACACTAACAGGAGAGCAGCTCCCTCTATCTACCAGAGTCCAAAAGAGGAAGGAAGAGAACTATAACATCACTATAACCTGTCACTAAAACAGGGGTCTTCAACGTTTTCAAGCCAAGGACCACTTAGTCGAGAGAGAGAGATGAAGCAGGGACCCCCACAACCCATACAGTAAATACCATATATTGTAGTTTCATCGTTTGACAGCACAATCATCAGTGTATGCGCTTGAGCCGTCATTACCTAATAAACTTGACCTTTTACTCTGTACTGAGTCTGCTCTTTTTTCCCCTCTACACCAAAGCTCTTTGCCGAAAATAGACGATCTACAAGCTCACAATGCCTTGCAGCGCGAGGCGTTGTGAGCATTTCAACATTGGTGGAAAAAGTATTTTAGGCAGGAACATTCACGTCAAGAATATAACAATTAATAACATAATGAACAGATAGACTCGGCAAGATATTGGCAAGGATATTTAACCATTTATTGCATAAATGGAATACAGTTAAACTTGGCGTTTGAAGGGCTCCGCGATCGGAGATGCTCCCTGAATTTTGTGCAGGCATTTCTGAGCATGCTAAGCAAAATCAGGGAACGCAGCAATACCCCCCATAGGGATAGAATAGCAAATAGCAATAACCGTGACATGTAACATAGTCAAATCACAGTATTGAGCTTAACAACATTGACATGAACTTAGACAAAATCACAGTATGAGCTTAACAACATGACATGAAACTTAGACAAGATCACAGTACTTGCTTAACCACATTGACATGTAACTTAATCAGACAATCACAAGTATTTGAGCTTAGCCAGAGTGATCATGCAAAGGTGGAGGCTGGGGTGGAGGAGGAAGCAAGCAGCAAATGATTCCGAAGCTTCGGAACCAAGCATTGGTAGGGAAAGCAAGCTCTATTTAAAGGAGCCTTCCCTACTGATTGAGAGCTCTGATTGGAGTATGGCAGTCATGTGACATAATGACCAGCAGATATGTTAATGAGGTATGAGAACAGAGCTGACTGACAACTGACACTCAGACTGGCGGCGACTTGACTCCCATGCCCTGCATAAACTTACGCTATGCTTTATTTTAGGCAGGAACATTCACGTCAAGAATATAACAATTAATAACATAATGAACAGATAGACTCGGCAAGATATTGGCAAGGATATTTAACCATTTATTGCATAAATGGAATACAGTTAAACTTGGCGTTTGAAGGGCTCCGCGATCGGAGATGCTCCCTGAATTTTGTGCAGGCATTTCTGAGCATGCTAAGCAAAATCAGGGAACGCAGCAATACCCCCCAAAACTAATGAGCTTGCTCTCTGTCTTGGCAGGGCTCGGCCAACCAGAGAGCGCTTTAAAACCCCCCAAAACACGGAACCCAACGCCACATAAAACCTGTGTCAGTCAGACTCTGGTTATGTGAAGCAGCAGAGCGCCACTGCAGACTTCTATATGATTAAAGCAAAAAGACTGCAGAGTCTTTACCACAAAGAAGCCATCCTAACGCTTAGCAGTAACTATGTGAACAGCCGCTGGCTGCGATCTCTACGTTGAATTTATTTAACTTATGCAAAAAAGATACAGCTGCATCTTAAAGAGAGATCATTCTATGGATAGTGAAAATGTACCTATTCTGTGTAGCTGCGAAGCTTCGCCTATTCTTGAATGATTAGCCTATTTTAAGAAGCAGATGTTCTTAAAGAAAGGCCATTCGAGCCGGGAAGCTCCCCTGCTGGCCTTGGATTAATTTAATTGCATGATTGATAATTATTTGTATTTTATTATTTTTTATTTATTTATTTTAATTTACTTTTACTTTTAATTTACTTTACTGAGCTGTGCACCGCGCTTAAGGGGAGTGAGCTAATTAAAGTTACCTATGTTTATTGGACATCAACCTGCATGGAGTAGCCTAATCCCTACCAGCTGCGCTGCCCGTGCCACCACCTTGTTGCTTCGGATAGACCGACTCCTCATTCCATCGCGCCCATGGCTTTTTGGGCCGCCAGAATGTCCGCTGTCCCTGGGCGAATGTAACGTTCGAACGCTGTTGACGACCAGCGGCCCATGACTTTGAGTGTTGAAGCTGGGACCAGGGTGGCTGCTGATGTAGCTGCGCCGATGCGGAACGAGTGGGACGTGTACAGCTCTGGAGGCATCCCGCATCTTTTGCAGAGGAGACGGAGTCTGGCCGTAAACCATGCCCTTGACATTGACTTCCCCTTGTCCGTCAGGAACAGGGGCTCGTCTTGCCTCGCCAGGGGACGCTTTTGCAGGTACCGGACCATGGAGGACAGAGGACAAAACATGTTTTTAGTTTGAGAAATAATTACTTGTCCCTTCCTTGTCTGTTTTAGAGTGCTTGAGAAATATTGAATACATGTGAGAATCGACCGTGATATTTGCCATGCTAAGGTCGTGAAGAGGATCAAAGCGATCTGTATTAGAGGTAAATTCCCCACACCTGAGAAACCCGTAGAAAGCAGAGAAGAAAACTGTTTCTAGTAACAAATCAACATATGCACCGAAACACCCCTGCCTTAAGTGAGCCACCAGTTTGTGCACAAGGGGTATAGTAAGAGGAAGTCGCTTGATACAGCTTGCCTCGCCAGAGGCCACGCAGATAACATGAAATGGAGGATAAAAAGAAGTATTAGTTGAGAACGTAGACTGGATTGCCTTGTTGCACTACCCGGCTGAATATCAATTAACTCATACCATCATAAGGTGCTGCAGAGACTTGAATATACTTAGAATCATCTTGAGCCTTGTTGCAACGATCATTATTATAATTATAATTAATTATAATACAACCATGCAATCTATATAATACATCTGACTTATCAGCCATATAATTATGCCTTTAGATGAAGATGCAGTTTGATTAACGAATGACCTGCCTTTCATGGCTCGGGAGGAGGTCCAGGTGAGCATCCTCGATCCAGAATCCTCGATCATCCCATTCCCGACACATGGATGTCGCTCATGAAACAGGCAGGCAGCCACTCCCGTCTGCCGAATCTGTAGCGTGCAAGCAGGCGGGCCAGCAGGGGGCGGGCGCGCAGCAGGCAGGCGGGCGGGTGTGCAGCAGGCGGGCAGGCAGCGTGCAGGCAGGCGGGAGTACAGGCAGCATGCAGGCAGGCGGGCTCATGGTTGCAGCAGAAGTAGCGTTAGCTGAAGCTGTAGTAGCAATGCCCTCTGCAGTGCCGACCGGCTCCTGACTGGCCTCATGGTATTATACAGTAGTGGACGAACTATAAAGATAAACATGTTAGCAGAAAGCACGCAGCACTGCAGCACAACGCTGCAATGAAATGCTGCAGCAGCTCCAGTATGAAGCTGAAAAGTTAAACATGATGTTAGCAGCAGACATGTAGCAGCCTCAGCAAGAAGCTATAAAGAAAAACACAATTTAGCAGAACATGTAGCAGCTTTAGCCTGAAGCTGCAATGATAAAACCTGAGGCCGTAGCAGTGGGCATGCCGCAGCTCCGGCATGGAGCTGTAATGATAACATGATGTTAGCAACCGACATGTATCAGCTTTAGCATGAGTTGTAAAGTTAAACATGATGTCAGCATTAACTAGCAGTAGCATTAGCTGTAATTATTAGCAGTTATGCTAGCAGGCAGCAGCAGGTTGAGTGGAGCTAGCAATAGCTGAAATTATAGGACACATGATAGTATCTGACTGAAGCAGCAGCAACAAGCCATTAGCACAATTATGTGATCATTGTAGCATCCGAGATAGTAGCACGACTGATAAAGAAAGAAGCCTGGAAATGAAACATGTTGTTAGCAACAGACATGTAGCAGCTTTAGCATGAGCATAAGTTGAGCATACAGAGAAATGGTAGAGTCAAAGCAACAGCCAGCCTGCAGTAAATAGTTTTTACACCGAAGAGCCTTTCAGTGTGCAAAATTACAGTGTGTTTAACGCTGTTCCGAACAACATTCAGCATGTACTGGCTGTGCATAGATACAATAATCAACTCAGTTTATCCATTTCACATGGCCCCTTAAGTGTTATCATGCTAGCGTTTGTAGCACAAGACATTAGCGTTAGCCGCTAACATAAGCATTTAGCAGTGAACAAGCTTTTCACATGGCTATCCCAGTGTTGCCATGCTAGCGTTGTAGCATGAGACAATGACAACCCCTGAGTTACTAGCATTAGCCTCAAACATTAGCATTTAGCAGTGAACAAGCCTCTCCCCATGCTGGAATGTATCCTCTTACTCTATACAACTCAAAGGTTCCAAATGCGCTAACATTAGCATTTAGCAGTGAACAAGCCTCTCACCATGCTGGAATATTCCTCTCACTCAAACCTCTCTCTCAAAGGTTCCTGAGTAAATAGGGAGAGCTTCCTAGGATCTCCTTTTAGTAGAACTGTACCATCATGCAACTGTACTTTTCCCATGCAACCTTCTAACAAGTCTTCAACTCTCCCCACACTACACACACAGTAGCTGCTTGACCTCATGTGGCTCAAAAAGGGAATTAACCCACTCTGCACACAGACTAGGCTGATTCTAACAGGAAGCATGTTGGAAGGATGTTGAAAGCAAGCCAAATAAGCAACTTTACTTCAGAACAAGCCCGAACAAACAACCCACAACTAGAAGTTATGGGGAAACAAGACCGAGTTGCTTATAATGGGCAGACCTGGCAACACTGCTAGACTGAGAACAGTGTGAATGTGTATGGTAGCAGTACATAGACTACACTACCCATGATGCATTGCCCATTTAACAACCTCCCTTATCAACTTTCCACCATTCCACCACATAGGACATTAACTATGGTGTTTATAAAGCCAAATAATCACCTGTGCAAGAACCTTCATTTCCATACTTAAGCAAGTGTGAGAGTGAGCGTGTTTGATCCTCGCTTGAATGCCGCAATCTCACCTACTTTACTCCAAGTAGTGGCAGTTAGTTGAATATGGACTAATTCAACTGTAGCACATGACAATCTCTCTAATGGTAACAAGTTCTTACACCCATGAAAAGGTTAACCATTAAACATTTAAACCCCCTCCATAAAACTTCTAACATCTTGAAATGCTGTACCACTGAATTATCTAAGCATCAATATTTGATTCAAGACTCTTACCGAATACTAGCTGAACCACTCCTCAAGGACAGGTCCCCCAACAAACACTTGGACTCAGGCTTCTGCATGGCCAAACAGGCCCAGACGCAGCCACCTCCCCTTATGCTCTGCCCTTAAAGGGGCAGTGCTACTCCTGTAAACACTTGACATGATTCCTGAATGAGCAAAGCATTAATCTTAATACACAAATATATAGTTCCAACCTGCCTGCAGTGTAAAAGTAGCATTAGTATATGATTAGCAGCAATGTTGGGAAAAGAGGCATATATTAGAAGTGAGCAATAGCATCAGAATATCATCCATGCATGATATCAATAATAGCATAGGCTACACCTGTTTAAAGCAGGATGGGAATCCCTGCATGGAGCCATGCATCTGAAGAGAGTATGGCCACACCGGCCAACATGTTGGATTAGCTGCCGAACTAGCTGGTGTTTGCAGAGTGTAGCCCTGCGATTAAAGATTTAAGAAACCCAGTGTGGCATCTGCTGGAGACAAACAGCACTGGAAGCTGGGCAGGAACAACAGTTCACATACTGTTCTAGGCAGCACAAATCACAGCCAATGCCATCATGGTTCGGGGTGCACTGTAGAGCAAAGCATGCTGTTAGCTTATGTTGCTACAAACAATTTGAAGCTTCCACTACTACCACTGTTAGCATATGCTATACTGTTGAAATGTTCTCTCTTCTGAGAAGCAAGCATGCTAGTAATACATTTTAGATGAGACCTTGTTCAAGTTATGAGTAGTAGTAAACACGTAAATGAGAACTAATGAAGTAGTGCATCATGATAGCTGTAGTTAACATTAGGCATAATACTGTTAGCAGTAGCATAGTGATAGCAACAGATATAAAAGCAGGCTAGCATTGCTATTGAAGCAGCACAGCAGTAAGCAGTATCTAAAGCAGAACCATATGGTATCACCAAGCTTTCGAGCAGAACCAGAGAGTAGAGCAGCCGCAGCAGCAAGCAGCAAATGATTCCGAAGCTTCGGAACCAAGCATTGGTAGGGAAAGCAAGCTCTATTTAAAGGAGCCTTCCCTACTGATTGAGAGCTCTGATTGGAGTATGGCAGTCATGTGACATAATGACCAGCAGATATGTTAATGAGGTATGAGAACAGAGCTGACTGACAACTGACACTCAGACTGGCGGCGACTTGACTCCCATGCCCTGCATAAACTTACGCTATGCTTTATATATTTTTTACTTTAGTAAAAGTATCAATACTGCAATGTTGAAATACATAACCGAACCAAGATAATAAAATACTAAAATGAAATGGTAATACATGCTGTCTCCATTGTTCACATACCGTACCATGGCCTATTGACACAATCATGTTTTGTTTAGTATGCTATGTTGATTAATTGAATATGGCCACTGGACCTTTTTGTGTGATCCTTTTAGACTTAATGTTTGACTGTTTTACATTCCTGTCTAATACGATTTTCAATCAATCAATCAATCAATCAATCAATCAATCAATCAATCAATCAATCAATAGGGGGTCCTCAGAGTTACCACAGGGGGAGCTGCCAAATCTTTTTGCGTTAGGGACTTTTTTTTTTTACAATCTACAACCTTGTGCTGCTTCATCTCTCTCTCAGCTAAGTGGCCCTTGTCCTGAAAAAGTTGAAGGTATATCATCTGGGACAGTGCAGGCGGAGCGTCAAGGCCACTGTGGCCAGGTCACAAGGTCAAGTCAAACTGAAGAATAACGGCAGCCATGGCCTTCACGGCCTCCGTGAAATGAACTGTAAATATGAGAATGAATAATAGTACATTGTTGTTGTCGGGCAGAAACCTCTTATCTCCATATTCAAGTGCCCTACTTGATCACACTACAGCGTCACACAAAAGCAACAAAAGTAACAGATCTAGAAGCTTGAAATGCGGCTCGAAACGTGACGCGAAGCAACACGTTTTGAGCTTCTTTTGATGCTTTTGAATTTGAATACTAAAAAGAAACAGTTTTGGACATAATGTCCCTCATTTATCAACGGTGCAGATCAAATGTTTGGTGCACACCGAGATTCCCGCAATTGTCGGCAATCGGCATTTATCATTGCATCGTGTCTTTGACGTTGAATGAATGAATGAAAGTCTTTATTTTGAACATGTTAAAAAAATTAGACATTGTTAAAAAAAAATATATATATAATGTAGTTAAATAACAAAAAATAATAACAATACAAAACAAGTCAAACAAGCCTCACTGGCAATGGAAAAAGAAAAACTAATTCTCCATGTTCAAAAAGGAGTAGGAAGAACTTAAGAAGTATAAAACTTATTTAATCCTACCCCATCTTACTTTAGCGTCATCCTTTAATTTCTGTATCTCATATACCAAAATGGTATGAATTTCTATAAACTCCTGAACTTTTATATACTTTTGAAAAACAAAAGAATTTCCAAAAAACTGATAATGTACCTTTTATTTGTTAATATGACTCTTCACCTCTATACCTCATTATAATACTTTTTTTATACCTTTCTTTGAACTGTATCAGACTTGAACATTGCTTGAGCTCCTCCTTCATACTGTTCCATAGCTTCACTCCACATCTTGTAATACAGAACGATTTTAATGTCGTTCGAGTACATTGTGTTTTTAAATCGAGCTCCCCCCTTAGGTTATAACCCCCTTCTCTGTCAGAAAACATCACCTGGATGTTTCCAGGAAGTTGATTGTTTCTTGCTTTATATAATAGCAGTTTTATATTCTATTATATCCATGAATTTTAAAAGATTTGAATTTAAAAATAGTATATTAGTGTGATCTCGATATCCAGCATTATTTGTTATCCTTATAGTTCTTTTTTGCAATATAGTTAGTCCAGTTAGTGAAGTTTTATATGTGTTTCCCCAAACCTCTGAACAGTAATTTAGATAGGGTAAAACCAGGGAACAGTATAGCACGTTGGCGTAGGGTAGGATCAGATTCTGAGGTGGTGTAGGATTTGTCTACTCTACACCACTTTGTTCCATGGTAGACATGCTGAGCAGCATTGTGAAACCATCTGACAGGACACTGACACATGTATCCACTCCAAAATGTACACACTAATAAATATCCCTGTGAAAATAGATCACTTTTTATTAAAGCATATATCATGGACATGCATGCCGATTTTATTTCCAAGTTACAATGACAAGCAATTAAAATATTGCGATATGGAAGCAATTTAACAACAAGTGCTTTAACACTTGCGATGCCAAGAACTTCCAGGAACGCGATAACAATTACCGCGATGCGGCGCCACGATCCCGTTATCACGTCCAGGGACGTGTTACCTGGTTACCATGGTTACCAGGTAAACAGGCGCTGTCGGGGAAAACACTTCATATCCCATGATGCAACTCGGCCGCCATCATCAGGAAGCGTGTAATCTCCATAGGCTCCTATTCATTGTGCTGCAAGGAAACAGTTTTATCTCGGAATCTTTCTCCAAAAACGATTCGATCGCCGAGAAACGCTTTTTTTCACGGCGACACTGGGCCGCAACAGTTGGCCGCGGTGACGATTTTTCATGTCCGTGTGAAAGTAAACACCCTGATCCACATCACATCATAGTGAATTTCCACAACACGGTCACAATCGTGGCTTCCAAATAAAGCGCAGTGAATGGAGGCACACTGTATCCAATTACAAAAATAATGGCACTCAAAGTGTTGTCAGTCATTCAGCTGATCTGGCTCATAACAAGGATATATTATACCAGTGCTTATGCAAGAGCATTTTCAGGAGTCGGGACCGGCACCGCGGCGCTGTAATCTTTTCGTGGACCGTGAGGTCTCCAACAGTGAAGTGTGTCCTATGGAGTTATGTGTTAAGAATAAAACCCTGTGTGGAGGGTATTTTGCAGGAAGAATGCCATAAGATATTTCATAACTCCAAAGATCAGAGGAAAAGTCACAGCAGAGAAACAACCATGCTGGAGATTATGTGGATACATGGACGCTGACCACGAACTATCTATCTACTGCGCATGCCTATCAGCGATGTCAGAAATGTGTTTATGCCCATATATGGTGTTCCGTGTCCTATGCCTATGTATGGTGTTCCGTGTCCAGGCCAGTATGTGACTGACATGAGAGTACTGTAGA
The DNA here is from genome assembly GCF_963921795.1 of Nannobrachium achirus. Lineage (NCBI taxonomy): Eukaryota > Metazoa > Chordata > Actinopteri > Myctophiformes > Myctophidae > Nannobrachium > Nannobrachium achirus. The sequence goes on from NC_137828.1 coordinate 41,773,729, forward strand.
CAGACGGTGGACAGCTGATGGCGGACAGACAGAAATTCCGTAAATGAATAGTTAGATGTTAATATGTTATTATTGCGACCGTAGGTCGCACTTACTACAGAAAGCTGCTCGAGGTGTCCGTCTGTCCGTCCGTCACACACGTCACACGTCACACTTTTGCCCTGCTCATATCTCTGCAACCGTTGCCCCGATCCATGCCAGATTTTGCACACACACTCCTTACCTGCCAAACTACAACCTCCAAGGACCCCCGGAGCTCCAGGGACCCCCAGCTCCCTCGGGGACCCCCAAGTGTAAAAAATGAGCACATGTGCAAAAATTACCAAATGACCACCCCAACGGGGCTGCTCACGGGGCATTCCCGGGGACCACCCACTCCTGGTGCTCCAGAACGGATGCAAAAGTGGTGACGCCCCCAGTGGAGGACCCCCTGCCACTGCAGCTCACATAAAATGCCGTAACTCGGGCTAGGAGCGACCGGGAGAGCCGGGGCCGGTACCTATTCGTCCGCCTTGGCGGCGCGGAGACCCCACCCCTCATTTCTCACATAGCCCTCTAGCGCCACCATGAGGCCGATTCAGATTTTGCCCTAAAATCACGAAAATCACTACACAGTATGTCTACACTCATGTCATCAACATGCTCAGGAAGATTTTGGAAAAACAAATTTTTGCTCTATTTGTGGAGATAAGTGACCTACGGTCGCTTATCTCCCGATTAGGGAGTCTTACTGGTTATACTGTATACAGTATATACTGTATACTACAGTACGTATGTAATGGTTTTGAAGATGATTAGACCATTTTACTTTGGTCTGTCAAAGCTTATTCTGGACGTTTAGCAGTGTTCTCTATTCCAGCGATTGATATATATTTTGTGTTTTCAGAACAAGTCACCCTGCATTGCAACAAAAAAGAAGAAAGGTTTTTTCCTTTTTTTACTTAAAAGGGAAATAAAAAAAATAATGATATTTATATGAGAATCATATTATTATGGTTTGGTTATGCATGCAGCAGTGTGGAGGTCACGGTCCCCGATGATATACCGGTATAAACTGTGAGCCACACACAGTAAGCGGTCAGATCCTCTTTCCAGCCACCTGCTCTCGCTCCAGTGGACCGACATGTTTTCAGGTGAATTGGAAATGATGTCATCTGTTGTCATGTCTTCATGCCTCGCCTCTAGATGGTTCTGTTCAGTTTTGCCAGATTATGCAAGAGAAATAAATAAGCAACCAGGTCTATGAAAACAAGCACAAAAGAAGCGACTATTAGGCTTAGCCGCATGCAGAGCACTTTATAAACCTAACATTTTTAATATGTATTGAAACATTTTAACAACACAAATCTGGTACGGGGGTCCCTGGCACCGAATATTTTCAGGTGGGGGTCCTTGACGTGAAAACGTTTGAGAACCCTTTAAACAACAACAAACAAAGTAACTTCATTGAAAAACAATCCCAAAGTCGCTTATAATAAGCAGACATGGCAGCACTGATTCTGTTCCGTTGTGATCGGACTGTCCTGCTGGGAAATTATGTTTTTGACATTAGGCCTAATAGCAGCAGCATCCGTCCGCCCGTCCGTCCGTCCCTGACTGACGCAGTAGTGTTTGCTCTTCGTTTTATTGTCCTTGATGACTGATGAGTCACTCTTTCCCCTCCGCTGTCGTCCAGTGTGCAGGCAGACAACTCTGTTACCACGGCAATGTATCCTCCAGACCAGACGACAGGACAGCAGGACAGCCACGGCAGCAGGACTGATCAGGTAGACGATGTGACGTGGCGATAAGCGCCACTGTGGGTCACACTGACACACACACACACGCACACACGCACGCACGCACACACGCACTCACACATAACATGCACATGCACACACATACACGCAGCAAGCTCATTTCCCCTGCAGTTCACAGTGTCTGTCGCTCACTGTGGAAAACAGCTTATCCTCTTTCATAAACATCATTTTGCAGTGAGTCAGCAAGCAGGGGTTCAGCATCTTGGACACACACTTCTTGACCTTCCGGAAACGTCACAAGAGACATTTACATGATACTGTACACTACAGGACATACATGTATACAGGATGTCAGCTGCTATGCACCTTCATGAATACCTAGGTAGCCTACTTACAGTATACCACACCTCATGTCTTACCTCAGGTACTTACTATAGATACATGGTACTGTGTGTAAATATGTTTTTATTGATCTCTCTCCCTCTCTTTCTCTTGCCCTGACCCCCCCCCTTCTTCTTCCCTTTCTCTTATGGAAATAATAAAAATGATAGCACAAAAACGACACCTGTAAACTGAATCTGATCCTGATATATGTATTACTGGATTGAATCCAGACAAAGACAGAGCGCAGGGAACGCCCTCAAGGAATCCAGTGTGTCCTTGTACCCCACTCTGAGAACCACTGGCATATCTATGCAGGCAGGATATGATCCCTGAATAAAACCACCTGCAATCTCTATCCTTTCTCTGCTTTGTCATACAGTATAGTACCAGTAAGACTCCCTAATCGGGAGATAAGCGACCGTTGGTCGCTTATCTCCATAAATAGGCCAAAAAGTAGTTTGTGCAAAATCGTCCTGATGGTGGCGCTAGATGGGACAGATGCGTTGTGATTACATGACTGTAGAGATACTGTGTACTGGTGTGCATGATTTTAGGGCAAAATCTGTAGGAGCAGGGTGACTGTAGAGATACTGTGTAGTGGTTTGTGTGGACACACCCACAGGCAGATCTTGATAGTGGACCCAGGTCTGTTTATTTAAGCATGGAGGCTCATCCTTCCTGGACTCCCTGGTGTGAAGGGGTGTGTGTGTGTGTGTGTGTGTGTGTGTGTGTGTGTGTGTGTGTGTGTGTGTGTGTGTGTGTGTGTGTGTGTGTGTGTGTGTGTGTGTGAGAGAGAGAGGACAGTGGCAACATTCCTTGCCACTTGGCAGGTCACACATTATGTTTGAGAGAGAGAGAGAGTGTGTGTGTGTGTGTGTGTGTGTGTGTGTGTGTGTGTGTGTGTGTGTGTGTGTGTGTGTGTGTGTGTGTGTGTGTGTGTGTGTGTGTGTGACACAGAGAGAGCAGCCCCGTTGGGGTGGTCATTTGGTCATTTTTGCACATTTGGTAATTTTTTACACCTGGGGGTCCCCCAGGGACCTGGGGGTCCCCGAAACTCCGGGGGTCCTTGGAGGTTGTAGTTTGGCAGGCAAGGAGTGTGTGTGGAAAATCTGGCATGGATCGGGGCAACGGTTGCAGAGATATGAGCAGGGCAAAAGTGTGACGTGTGACGTGTGACAGAGTGACGGAGGGAGTGACGGAGGGACAGCCGGTGGAGGTTTGGATAGTGTGCAAGTAACTGCGACCTACGGTCGCAACTACGGTCGCAATAACCTTGATCCCACCAAAAGTGCAATGTTCTTCCATTTAATCTCTGGAAGATTTAAATCTGTTAGGCAGACACTGACAGGTGGAGGTATTCTGGTGTGACAGTAAAATATACCCACAAGTACACATCTATTTCATCACACCAGATGAACTAATTCGTTTAGATTCTGTGATCTGACTGTTTTGTTATAGTCCTCCATCCCTCGATATAATTTATTTCAGTACAAACAGCATTGTTGTTGCGTGAGGTTATTTTGGAATCCTGTTTGTTATTGCTCAAAACAACCCAGTATTGCCTAAGATTCATACTGTTTTATATGCACACCAAGATGAAAGGAAATCTTCTTTTTTACTGTGTCACAGCTAGAATTTTTATTGTCTGTATCTGACAGATATAGTTTCTCCTAGTTAAAGACAGCAAAAATTCTTAAAATAATAAAATAGTGCAGAAAAGTAGTGCAGAAAAGTAGCCTACTGAAGAATTCAAATAAGCATGTAAAAAACTGTATACAAACTGAATGAATGTTATCCATAGAGTTCGTCTCATCTATTTTAAGTTCATATACTATCTACTAGGGAGATTGGAGTTCAAAAGTCTGATTGCTCAGGGAAAGAGACTGTTTGGCATCCTTTCCGTCCTGGCACTGATGCTCCTGTATGGTTTCCCAGAGAGGCAGAAGGGAGATTGGACTGTGAGAGAGGGTAATGAGATCTGTTGCTTTAGGACCACTATACTTTGGACCGCCCATTAATCAGCACATTCCTATCTCTCGCTCTGTCTGTCTGTCTGTCAGGTGCAGTGGTGTTTTTTTCTTTTTTTTCTTCTTCTTTTTTTTTTACTTTACAGAAAGTACTACTTTCAGTACAGTAACTACAATAAATTAATTTGATTGGGTAATTTAACATGGGGGTACTTGACATCATCAAAAAATTTGGTGTGACGTGCCCACTTTAAGTACTGTAAAAATGTGAGTACTTCTTCCATCACTGCATACACTTTTTTCCCTGTCTGGTTTTCTCTCTCTCTCTCTCTCTCTCTCTCACTCTTTGTCTTCTTTAATTACATAGCAGGATGTTCTTGTGACGCTGCTGGATGCTGTTTGCATCATACACCTACTATCTCTCCTTTCCTCTTTCATTCTCCATGCGACCACGACCAGACGCATTCTACACATCGTCTCTGTCGGGCCAAAAAACCTTGTAAGTCCAAAACCATTGTTTTTTTTTTATAATTCTCTTTTTAAATAGTGAGAAAATAGATGTTCTACAAGCACAACTTGTAGATAAGCACTGCTGTTGTTGTGCGCATGATGTCTTGCATGATGAAGTAAGGTATTACTTTATGGAAAGAATTTAAAAAGTTGAAATATGGAGATAAAAGGTTTCTTCCTGACAGCAACAATATGTGTTTCAGACACATTTAGCACACAATTCTCTCTCTCTCTCTCTCTCTCTCTCTCTCTCTCTCTCTCTCTCTCTCTCTCTCTCTCTCTCTCTCTCTCTCTCTCTCTCTCTCTCTCTCGTTCTCACATGCACACACACACGCACGTTCCCTCTCAGTCCCTCTGCTTCCTGTCAGGTATCGGAAGAGGCCATTTCCTCTGTAGTCTCTCTATCTTAGTGGAACTGCTGAGTGAGACATGGGTGGGTGGGCGAAGACTGATGCGGTGAGAGGGGAGAGGTACTGTAGCCATTAGCAGAACATCATGCGTCGGATCCAGTGAGAGGGGTGGTACTGTAGCCATTAGAGCAGTGGTTTTCAAAAATTTTCATAACAAGGTCCATTCGGCATTTGAGCCACGGACCACCATTTGATGAGATTTTGCCTCTCAGACCGAAAACTTTGAATATTTTGTTGTTGTTGGATACGATTTTTTCCATAATTCCATGCTGTTTTGATGTGGTGCCATAGGAGAGATAACATGCAGGCAAATGTTGACCGGGAGTCGCTCTCCATTCCGACATGTCGCCACTCCGAAATTGACTTCTTATTGTCGGAGTGGCGACACTTCCATAGAGGTTAAGTTTAGGGTAAGGGTTAGAGATAGGGTTAGTGTCGGGTTAGTGTCGGAATGGAGACATGTCGGTAAGGAGACATGTCGGAGTGGCGGGGTGTAACCATGTTGACCAAACTAACTGCTGTTTGAGCTTCCTTTTCAGCAGCATCTTTGCCAGAGTGCCTATAGCCTACTGTTTGAAAAGTGACATGGAGCCACAATCCGGGGTAGGCCTATTAGAGGATGAAATGATGAGTGCTACTATAATAAACATCAGCAATAAACGTACCGTAAGCAGAGTGGTAAAACCACATCCAAGGCCTAAAGTAAGAGTAGAGGTAAGACATGGCTATAAATGTCATCACCATAATGATAGCGAAGGGGGGAAAAAAGCGTAATCAATTATTGTCCTACAAAACATAGTGAAGTTATAATATAACAAAACATACAATTTAATCATAATGATACATGGAAAACATAGTCAAGTTATAAATAAATAAGGTAACACTTTGCAGTTATAATATAACACAGTTTGGTTTACTAAAAAAATCAACAATTCCCCTATTTTGTCCCAAGCTGTTTATCGATAAGTATCAATCAACGGTGTCACAAGGACAAATCCCTGGGGACACCAATCAATTGGAACATATTGAGTTTCTACAGGCAAGGTAGCTGACCCAACCTCCTTGAGCCTGATCTGACAGACCTTATACTACTCAGCCTTTATTCCTCAACCGGCCCATAAAACTGTCACGTCTGCCAGTTCTACAGCCATTCTGCACCTACACACAATTAGCCCAGACAGCTAATCAATATCCTCATGGTCAATTACGCCATGAGTGGTGTGATCATCATACAAGTATGGAAGGAAATCATCAAGTCGGCGCGGAGTGTGGCGTCTGACCTGTAAGGAGAATTGTGTCAATTTGTGTGTAATTTCGAGCCATTTCTGTCAAACCCCAGGACCTCTACTCTGAGATGAAGTAGAACTGAGTGCTGTCAGCTCCAAACGCTGATGGTCCGTTTCTAATTGCACATTGTACCCAGCTCTGTGATGTGCTCCTATACAGTGTAATGAGCATTGATTGTTCTGTGTGTGCCTTTCACAGACCCCTCAGACCGGTTTGCTTGCAGATCGAGACAATAGCTAATTTATACTTTGTTAAATGACCATATGTCAATGACATATGACACAATTGACGGATTTTCAACTGAATAAAGTATCTATAATTAGCTATAATTAGGCCATGGCTACTGGTTACTGCAGACAAGGCCAGGCAAGTGCCACCGATGTATCCAAAGCTAAACTGTACCACCACAATTGGAAAGAGTTTCCACCTGGCAAGAGTTTCCACCATTTTTTTTGAACTTTTTTAAAATGTATTTTTAATGGTTTTATTATTATTACCCTTATTACCTATTGTTATTATTGTTACCTATGCTGCTGCATTGTCTGAAGGAAACCCAACAAAAATACATTTACACTTATGTGTACCTGTACAGTCAGTAAGATATAACAATATAACACCTTGAACCTTCAGACTGGAACAAGCGCTGAGCCCGCCTGTCGCCGGCTGTCCTGACGAAATGTAACACATGTAATGTAATACAATACAGAAAATGTATACAGTATACATTTTCTGTGTCACACTATCGATATGAATGTTTTTTGTTTCTTTCTTTCTCTATCCCTCTACAGCTTTATTGAAACTGCAACCGATGGAGCTTGCAACCTTTGTTTTTTACACCTGTTATCAACTCATCACGACAGTTAAAATGGACACACCCACTATACCCACTGGGCCCCCCTTGAGGAGGGAGGGACGCAAGGCCTTGTCTGTTTTTAGGTTGTAATAATGTTTTAATTTCACACAAAATGTTTCTGACCATTTCTAAATAAGTCATTGCTTACATCCACTGCCTCTGCTTGACGTTCTCGGTATAATTATCAATTCAACTTGTCGTGCAGTATCTGTTATACTGTAACTTTAACCATTTAACCAGCTGATCTACAAACTCACAATGCATCACAGCGCAATATGTTGGTGTGAGCTAGCTATTTTTTAATAGCTATTTTCACTATTTTAGAAAATCCTGCTATCCCACTATTCTACTAAATCTTACTATCCTAACCTACTACATTGTTCGTACCATGTCCTTCTACTCAACTATTCAACTATAATTATGATAAAACGAAACCTCTGCCTGTCTGTTCTTCCTTTCTTCTGTCTGTATGTATTGATCTCAATAATGGGTTGATCATTATTGATCTGACTTTGCACATGGGGGTTGACCGTTTGTATGAAGCGAGTGAGGAAGCCAATTCTTCGCTTTTGCCAAATCTAAGGTGTTTATTAGCATCTCTGTGATCTCTCACTCAGTTCAGGCCCTCCTGTAGGTGGAAATGTCCTCATCCATTTTACTCCTCAGTCTTCACAGTGGGTGGTTGACCAATGGATCTGAAACTGCACAGTGCACATGGACATTGACCGACCATTTATTAGCATTTATGTGAACCCCACCCCAATAGCGATTGTCCAATGCTAGCTTAGCAACCGTTGCTAAACTGGCATAATGGTTTGGCACTCTTCCGTCACCGGTCATTAGCCTGGGATCGCTTCACATTTTGGAGTTTGATCCGGTCGGGAGTGGAAACCACTCTACGTCATGTTGTAGTCACCAAAGGACTACAATTTGGCCGGAAAGATCAAACCGGATTCAGTTTTAACCCAAAATAATTCCCCTGCGCTCAAGGACATACTTTTAGGGCCTACCTAATAAAGCCCTTGCTGCGGCATAGTTTTGCTTTTGGAAAATTTGTTTGGTACATGCATCTTTTAGTCCAATAGCAACTGGCAAGACTACAATAGGCTACTCAAGTATTTTAATAGGGATTGGTGAAACAAACAGGGGGAACCAAAACGAAGCAACGCCACTTCTTCTGCTTGCAAAACGGCCTGCAAACGGCCTGTGTAAACAAACACCAGGCTTTCCCCAGGAAAGAGTTAGGAGGTTTTGTCCATCATTGATAAGAACAGCTGAACGTAAAGGGTGTTCAATAGCACTGATTTATGAAAAAAAAAAAAAAAATGTGTTGTCTGCCAGACAGCGTAGATATATGTACAAAGGTGATCAAAAAGGTTAATCAAAGAACAAGATATTTGGGCAGAATTTCCACTTTTGTCAACAAAAGTGCCCTCAGGGCACTCATTCAGCCCCTCTTTGACTATGCTAGCACCTCCTGGTACTCCCAACATCAGAATGTCACTAAAGACTAAAAACTCGACTACTTCTCGCCAAAAGACTCGACTACTTCTCAACCTGGGGCCCATGACCCACCTTTTTCCCACACATTGTGCTAGCCTAAGATGGCTCAGGGTAGAAGACAGGGTTAAACAACTAAATGGGATTGGCTTTCAAAATAATCAATGCAACTCTGCCCTCAATCCCCTCAATACCCACATATCTTACTGACACCTCCAAAGAATTAGCAACACCCACAGCCACAACACTAGAGGGAACGCAAACAACAATCTGGTAACACAAACCCATAAGACAAATATGGTAAATTCTCGTTCTACCTCCTTCTAGAGACAACGCTGATGAAGGCTTGACGCCGAAACGTTCGCTGTTTGTTTGCTCTGTGGCGTGCCATGCCAACTTACACACTTTAATAAAAGTGCCTTAAATGACAGTTCCGTGAGTGCTGGTATTCTCTTTTAGAGATGCTCTTTTTCAAAATTCTCCTACAACACTGCCAGCCAAGTGTGGAATTCCTTGACCCCTTCCCTCAAAACATGTAGCTCGCTGGCCTCCCTCAAAACTGCCCTGATTTCACCTTTCAGGAGGCCAGAGGCGGAGTTAGTTATCACTTCTCCCATAGACAGGCGAGAAGTGATCACCCCCCTTACCTTACCCCCACCTCCACCTTTTTCCCCTATACTCTGTACATATAATGTTTTTATACTTGCAATGTTTTTAGTTACTATATGTTATATGTCGATGAATTGAATACTAAGGACCTCCAACGGAAACACGACCGCAAGGGCTTTTTGGGGGTGTTCCTTTTAGGCAGGGTATTTGATTGTTGATTGTGCTGTACAACTTTTTTGTTTTTAATTTTTGTCTAATAAAATATTCAATCTATTAAAAACCTCTTAACGACTTGAAACGACTCAACCATTTTTCTCTGTTTATGAATTCTACTGCTTCCAATTAAGCAGTGTGAATAAGCGCCAGCTGTGAAGCAGATTAAACAAGATACTCTCTAAATCATTCCTAAAGAGAGACATTATCTTTCCCTGCTCAAAAAAAACAACAACATCTTTTTCCAACATTAGCGGACCATTATGTACGCTGCAAAAGACTAACCAATCATGACAAATCTGTTCACAACGCTTCAGATTATAATTAAATGTTCATTAGTCATATTTATTTACTAACATGCTGAGTGTGTGTGAGCGTGGCAAAGTGTTTACCAGGAACTGCGACAGGTGTGACAGTTGGTATTGATTCATCCACAGAGCTGAGTTGAATAGCCAATAGGGCAGGGCGAGCACCAGCTTATAGGAACACCCTCCAGGCTGACTGCTGGGAAGCAGGTGGGCGTCAGCTGGCATCATACATCAATCACACAGGTCTAGCGAACAGCCTCTTCTATGGACAGCAGGGGAGCAGCGCGATGCTACGCGTTGTGACCTAGTAGATCTGCTATTTTCAAATATTGAAATAAAATGTGGAATATTTTGAAGATTTATTTGAACGTGAAACATTTTCAGATGGGGGGGTTAGGGAGGGGCAAATACATATTAATTTAGAGGACCGTTTCATAATAAAGGAAGCAAGCTCTAAATAACTACCAATATGTACAAGCAACTTTACAGATAAAAACGCTTTTAATAAGCGGACATGGCAACACTGGTTCTGGGGAAAGAACTGGAGAAAAGAGAGTGAAAGAAATCAATAGAAATTAAGCAAAAAGAGGAGAGCGGGAAACAGCAGGGCCTGAAAAAAAAACACATCAAACAGGGAAAAGGGAAGATGTAGAAAAGAGGGGGGGGGGGGGGGGGGGGGGGGGAATAAAATGTCTGCTGCAAATGAAACAAAGGAGTCAGCTGCTGGAGTCGCGTGCGAACAGCTGGTGCAAACAACAGAGACCAGCACAAAGTGGGTTCTGTTTGGACTGGAGCCGGGCCAACCTGGGCCTGGGTGGAGGGAGCCTCGCCAAGCATGAGAAGAAGAAGAGGCCTGAGGGAGGAAGGCCAGTGGTGGAAAAAGTACTCAATGTAGAAATACTCTGTTACAAGTAAAAGTCCGGTAATCAAAATGTACTTTAGTAAAAGTACAAAAGTATTGGCATCAAAATGCACTCAAAGTACGAAAAGTAGAGGGTACTGATTATGCAGAATGTCCCATTTCACAAGTTTTAAAATGTATACAAATCTTTTGAAAATAGCACATTTATAAGCTTACAATGCCTCGTGATTTTCAAATGGCGGAAATATATAGGGCTGCTGAAGAATAATCAAAATCTACAAATAACTAGCTTCTATAATGTTTTAACATAATTGTAGTGGAGTAAAAGTACAATATTTGCCTCTGGGGGAAATGGGAAATACTCCAGTAAAGTCAAAACTACCTCAAAATTGTACTTAAGTAGGCTACTTGAGTACATTTACTTAATTACATTAAGCCACTGCATATACAGAGAAACTTGACAAATTAAAACTACTGATAAGGCGTGTTATTACATATAATATCATATATTCATGAATAAATTAACACACGCACGCGCACGCACGCACGCACGCACGCACACACACACACACACACACACACACACACACACACACACACACACACACACACACACACACACACACACACACACACACACACGTCAAGTTTATTTTGATTAAATGTGTTTCATAATTTCGTTTTTGTTGATTTGATACAGTAATTTTGTTGGGTAGGAATTGTCAAGAAACAATGTCAAGGTCCTGATTTTCCATAGTGTTAAGAAGAGGGTCTAAAGGTGGTTGCACACTGCTGCGTTTTTCGGGCCGAATATCGGAGTGAATTTCGGAAAGCGTGAATAAAAAAATCAACCTCACGTTATGTCAATCACGTTTGCACACTGCTGCCCGTTTCGCGCACCACTCGGTCCCTTGCTCTCTCTATCTCTCTCTCTCTCCTTGCCCTCCTCGCAACGAAAAACGCAGCAGTGTGCAACCACCTTAATGCTAGTCTGTTGAGCATCCGGCCCAGTTCACTGAGGGGACTCTTTTCTACGTTGATCTTTTGGCTTTTGAGACACACGCAGGGCCGGACTTGGACATAAATTCGGACCTGGCATCTATAAGATCTACAAGCCCACAACGCATCGAGGCAGCGGTGCATTGTGGGCTTGTATGCTGTTAAATGTTTGGGTGGGACTCCTGGGCCTCAGTAGCCTGTGATTGGGCTACTAGGCCAGTATCCAGATGATAGACAAGCCAGCGGACCTATAATGTGTGATGTCTCTCTGCTCTGTGGGCCGGTGCTACTGAAGGATTGGCCCTCTCCTTTAGTGGCCGCCCAGCCCAAAGATTACTGTAACTATCCTAAAATGGTGTCAAAAAGAATTTGCACCATCCTTTGCTGGGTGCGTTTCTCCTCGAGGTGTGTGACCCCATCATGCCATCATGGAATAAATAATGCCAGAGTGGCCTGCTTTCTGAGGCTGACTCCAGGTCATTGGGGTTGATGTTGCACCTCTTTAGAGTCTGTTTCAGCTGGCCTTACCGCTGTTTTGGACCACCTGGCTTCCTGCTGGCTGACAGGAGCTGTCCATAAAGCACATGACGGGGCAAACGGCAGCCAGTCATCCGGATAACATGGCCAACCCACTGGAGTTGCCTCTGTGCTAGGGCTGCCTCTATACTATGCTGATGGAGTCAGTGCGTTGGAGGATGTCACTGTGGGGGACAGTCCAGGCTTCTGCCCCATAGAGTGGCGTGGACACACACAGACACTGCTCTGTAGACTGCCACTTTCATTGGGGTTCTTAAGTGGTGGTTTTCAAAGACACGAGACGAGAGCACAGTCTATGTACTGCCAAGCAGTGTTGGGAAGTTCACTTAAAACATGAACTAGTTCAAGTTCAAAACTTCTAAAAGGAACTAGTTCATTTCATAGTTCATAATTCCACATTTTGAACTAAAGTTCCCTGGTTCCCCCAAATTAACTATAAGTTATTTTTTGTTATTTTTTTTAACCATATTTTTTAAATACTTTTGGCTATTCAAATCCCACAGCAAATGACATCATTCATATTTGCCAGATTGACAGTTCGACGATGAATGAGAACACATTTATTCGCATCACGGGTCGCAGATCCGGTTCTAGACCGGATCCAGCCGGATATGGCAGGCATTTGCGGGATCGGCCGGGATTTCTGGGAGGTTCAGTGCCACTCGCGGGTGTGCGGGAGGAGACACTGATTTCCAGGAGACTCCCGCAACTTCCGGGAGATTTGGGATGTCTGTTGAGGTGCTCACAATATTTAGGTGCCCAGTCTTCCTGCACCCTTATTGTGATGGCAGAAGTTTCTGCACACATCTGCATGTTTCTGCGTTGGTTAAAATAGCTAATCTACAAGCTCATGTCGTCTCGTGGATGTGATGCATTGTGAACTTGCAGATCAGCCATTTTCGGCATGCAACACACGTCATACGACAAAGTATACTCAGGCAATAACGTTCATCAAGTGGAAACAAAGAACGTTCAGTTCACATTCGCCCAAAATATGAACGTGTTCATGAACGATCGTTCATTGAACACGTTCAAGTACAACAGTGCTGCCAAGTTAGCAAAACTGCTGGACAACCTGTACTGTTGATGCTGAACACTGGAGGGACAAGGGATGGAGACCTCTCTTGTATGATGACTTCCTTTTAAGGGATTCCATTAACAGTTGGAACAGCAGGCACTGCCAGCAACTTGGCCTACAGTATACTAGCTCATACCCTGCCAAAAAAGACGTTTTCTATAATAAAAACGTCTTTTTAACTATGGACCTCCCTGCCAGACGTCTTCTGGACGTCTTTTTTTTTTAATAATAAAAAATATATATATATATTTTTTTTTTAATATTTTTGGAAAAAAAAAATTGGACCTCCAACAGTGTACTAGGCATGATCGCGATCGCGAAATTGCATGTTTAACCCCCATACCAACCGCGTCTGGCGTTTACGCAAGGCTGTCCCTGTTCCGGTCTGGTTCCGGTCTCCCCCAAGCCCCCTGTGATTGGCTGAACCGGACGTAGGGAGCGCTCGGTTGTAGTCACTTGGACCGCGCGAGGTGCACCAAAACCCAATTATCATTGCGTTTATCGTGCGCTTTTCCAGGCCTTACGGCCTGGGCATAAATATAACGATTTGCATTCACCACGGCTTCGTAACTCGCGCGGCGCTCCGCTGGCCACGCGGCCCTGGCCCAAGGTCCGCTGGCCTTCGCGCTGCTTGCAATGTCGTGGACAATAACTGAGCGTCGTGGACAATAACTGTGACATCTAACCATAAAACGAGCGCTCCCTTCATAGACAAGCTTGCGAATAGCTTCCTCGCATACCAACCCCATCTTTCAAACATGGCAGCCATGTTTGTTTACATTTGAAGAAAACTAAGGGCTGCCTTCTCCTGAATGCCTGAACGGATTTCCAAGCGGATTTTTTTGTTTGAAAGCTGTGAAAAGCATGCACATGCATAGTGCATGATCTGTGCACGAATGTGTGCACCAGCGTGCACACTATTTTTTTAACCCTTTGTTGGCGTAACGGCAATATAAGAGGTCCCACTTTAAATATGGCACCGACTGAGCTAGTGTTGCATATGTCCTAATACATTTCTTTTGAGTGTGAGGATGCAATAAAAGTCAGCAAATCACGACAATATGGACATGAACCAGCCCTTTCTGAGACAGGCTCACTTTGTCTGAATTTTGAATCAGCCCTTCTCATCTGAGACCATTATTCAATATGAGCGGACAGACCTCTCTTGTATGCTTTCATGTCATAAAATCAACTATTTGAAACTATACTCAGGCTTTACTTGGGAGCCGACGTAACAAGGCGGAGACTCACAGACAGTGCTTCATGTGAAGAGAAGAACCTTGCTGCAGACAGCACCGATCACATATCAACGTTCGCAAGGTCTGCGAGTCTGCAGCTGGGTGCTATTGGAGCATGTGAATGCAAAGAAGGACGAGAGGACAGATGACCGCGGACCGCAGCACAAACGGGCTGACGTGCGCCATTCACGGACGTCAGAATGAACGCGTTCGACAATAACGTTCATCAAGTGGAAACAAAGAACGTTCAGTTCACATTCACCCAAAATATGAACGCGTTCAAGTACAACAGTGCTGCCAAGTTAGCAAAACTGCTGGACAACCTGTACTGTTGATGCTGAACACTGGAGGGACAAGGGATGGAGACCTCTCTTGTATGATGACTTCCTTTTGTTGGATGTTGATCCTAGTGAACTGTAGACCAGGGGTCTTCAACATTTTCAGGCCAGGGACCCCCAAACTGATGGGAAGATGGCAGGGACCCCCTACCACCTCGTAGGGTGGGAGTTGGGCGGGGCTACAACATATTATTTTATTTTAAACATACAGTACATGTACAGCGAGAAGGGTGGCCATACCACTGCCATCTCTAAACATACTACTTATTAAGTCCAGGGGTGCCTCAGAATACTTTGATAATATTTGGAAATGATCAAAACAATATCACTTCAGGTTAACCACTTATGCTTAGTGAAACGGACCAGAGTTGTACTGTACTTGGTATGATCTTTTTTCAAACACCAACTCTTCACCAAAGATAGCGGATCTACAAGCTCACAACGCATCACAACACGCTCACAGCACGTAATGTACTTCTCTTCAACCTAAAGGGTAGCATTGTTAATCCTGCCATGACCAAAAAGTCACTTTCAACGCATAAGAAACCCGAAGACTTTATTGATCCCAGGCAAGTTATAGATAAAATGAAGGGCACTCCTCCTTTTTGGAAGGAAACGCCTACATTCCTTAGGGTGACATACATTGAGATGTACACTGATCAGTTTGACCTGTCATGTGTTAGCCACACATGACAGGTCAATGGGACATACTGTACAGCACGTAAAGTCTTACTATATATTTCTTTATCATGCTACATGAGTATCATGTTTTTGCTCTTTCCTTTTATATCAGATGCTTGACAGAGTGCCAGCTGTCCTTAATATACACTCCCAAGCAGTACTGTTAGCTGTGTATAGAAATAGAATCGGGTTTGACATCTTACAAAGTTACAAGAAACCCTCACTTGGCCCTTATTAAAATTCTTTGCACAAATGCATTTCAAAAGAAAAGCCTGGCCGTTATACTGCTGTTCTTTTGAGGTATTTAGAGAAGTTGGAAATATGAAGCTTTCGTTCATGCAATCGTCCCCGGCCTCTCTATGTAAGTCTTTTCATTTGGGGTTCTAAAACACAGTCATCTTATGAGCTGTATTACATAAGAGTGGGTTTAGAGTAGTGGTTCCCAAACCTTTTCGCTCTAAACCCAAAAGACAGAATGGGAAGTCTTCCCGCAGGACACAAACTATAGTGAAAATAGACGATCTACAAGCTCACGATGCGATGCAACACGTACGTTGTGAGTTTGTAGATCCGCTATTTTCACTATACTTCTCAAGGTTTTTATTTTAATTTTTTTATTCATATAATTTATTTTCTTTAATACTCTTGAAAAAATAATATTTGTATTATTATTAATATTATTTATTTTACTCTGGTATGTAACTGCAATGAAATTAAAGCCAAATACATCTTTAATCTTTACATTTGAGAATGGCACTATTTTCAAAGTTAGTTAGTTTTGCACAGACAGTAGGAGACAATGACTTGTTCAGTTATATTTAGCCTAAAATACTTAGCCTAAAAGACGAAGACTAAAAGATTAAGACCAATCCCAAAAGACTAATAACACTTCTGTCCGTCCCTAGTAAGGTCTTCTGTAAGATCCTTCTCAAGCGATTTGATAGTGCCATAGATGTCAAGCTGAGAGAGGAGCAGGCAGGATTTCGAAAAGGTCGAGGTTGTATCGATCAGATCTTTACCTTACGCAACATTATCGAACAGTGTAGTGAGTGGAATGCCCCCTTGTTTATTAACTTTGTTGACTTTAAGAAGGCTTTTGATAGTGTACATCGCGAAAGCCTATGGAAGATCCTAAGGGCATATGGAATGCCTTCCAAAATTGTCAACATCATTGGGAGATTCTACGAGCACTTTGAATGTAGTGTCATCCTTGATAACACCTTGACAGAGTCATTTCCTATTAAATCTGGAGTAAGACAAGGCTGCATCCTCTCCCCTATTCTGTTCCTGATTACCATAGACTGGGTTATGCGTCAAACAACAGCAGACCGTCCCCGTGGAATCCAATGGACCCTGTTCTCCTTTATGGAAGACCTTGACTTTGCAGACGACCTGGCAGTCATGTCATCCACTCGTACCCACCTCCAGGAAAAGTCGGACCGGCTATGCAAGTATGCAAAGCGAACTGGTCTGTATATCAACCAGAAAAAGACCCAGGTGATGTGCATCAATACCCCAACAGCACCTCCAATTACCATCGATGGAGAGGTGTTGGAATGTGTTGAAGACTTTATATACCTTGGTAGCCTTATAAGCAGTGAAAGTGGAACGCAAAAAGACATCAAGACGCGTCTCAACAAAGCAAGAGGTGCTTTCAGCCAACTTCGCAACATCTGGAAGTCCAAACAATATAGCCTCAAAACCAAGCTTAGGCTCTACAACAGCAATGTTAAGGCTGTCCTGCTATATGGCTCTGAGTGCTGGAGAGTAACAAAAGAGGATATGAGAAAGGTAGATGTCTTCCATAATAGTTGCTTACGCAGAATCTGCAACATCTTTTGGCCAAATAAAATCTCAAATGAGGAACTCTATAAGAAGACCGGTAGCTGGCATATGTCTCTTGAGATAAAGAGACGCAGGTTAAGATGGCTCGGTCATGTATTGAGGATGCCCAATGAACGGTTACCCAAAGTTGCCTTGAGATGGACCCCGATTGGGAAAAGAAAGAGAGGCAGACCAAAGAACACCTGGCGAAGGACGGTGATGACGGAGCTGAAGGAGATGGGTCTCTCATTGGACGAAGCGCAGGCCAAAGCACGAGACAGGGCTCAGTGGCAGTGTTTGATTGCGGCCTTATGTCCCACCCGGGACGAAGAGGATAAGTAAGTAAGCAAAAGACTAAAATATTTTGATATTTAGTCAACTAAGACTAGACTAGACTAAAACAATGTCAGAAGACTAAGACAGAACTAAAACTAAATGGTGTGTTATTCAAAAGACTAAGAATAAATCAAAATTTGCTGAAAAGAATTACACTGCTAGAGAGCCTCTTTTCTTGGTTACTCTTTGTGGGCAAAATCCCACTTTTTTTCTCTCTCTTCTCCCCCCCCCCCCCCCCCCCTGAATCACTGATGTTTTGTTTTGACCAATTCCATTGCATCTAACATGGCTGCAGCAGCGGACAGCTGCACCAGGCAGCTGCTGGTGCCTAGTAGAAAGGCCACAATCTTCTAGCAGTCAGTGCTCCATGCTGACAGTCATCCACCATTGTATAGGATGGGCAGTGGGAGCCCCGTTGGACATGTCCAGACTTGTTCTTAATTGAGCATTAGGGGGCTCCCATCCTGCCTAATCCATCCCCAGTTCCCCCCTCTGTATCCTAATAGTTAGCACACACTAGGGTGTGTGGTGTGTGTGTGTGTGTGTGTGTGTGTGTGTGTGTGTGTGTGTGTGTGTGTGTGTGTGTGTGTGTGTGTGTGTGTGTGAATCATGATGCAAGTCATTAAATAAAATCACACACGTGTGAACTGAGCGGTGGTCGCGGAGGCTGCGCAATAATTTAATTGAATTTTTTTTAATTGAAGTGTGTGTGTGTGTGTGCCTGGCCTGAACGTATGTGTGTGAGTGTGCCTGGCCTATCCTGAACAACAGCGCCCCTCCCTTAACATGTGTGGTCATAAAAGGTACTGTAGGCTACATACAGACACGGACGGAGACAGACAGACCCACACACACCGCCACGTATAGGAGCGTTGTGACCACCGCTCAAAAATAAGATAAGGTGACTGTCTGTGGTATAAGCGAACCTGAGGTCACCGGTTACAAGCATGATGTCAAGTGCATGTAGAATTATATGTTATGTTGTGAAACAAGTATGTTTCACATTTGGGTCAAGTGCACCTCATGAAGTTGTTTTGACGATTGTTTTAGTTAGACAGATTATTAACCATGGTTTACACACAGACATAAGACTGTGAGCAAACTTCTTTATAGACTCTTTTTTTCTCTCAGCAATTTAGTCATTGCCATGTACAGTATCTAGTATAGTACCTGTCATCGTCACAACCTATTTGTTGAGCTAGGGAAACGTCACCGTATGAAGAGTCCCCGTAATTCTTTTTTTATATATATTTTTTTAAGATATGTTTTTGGGCTTTTATGCCTTTATTGACATATAGGACAGTAAACTGTCAGGAAATGGGGAGCGGGATGGGGAGTGACGGGGAGGAAAGGTAGTCGGGATCGGGACTAGAACCAGCGACACGCTGTCAGACTACACAGAGCCTATGTGGACCGGTAGCCCCCCCACCCCCCCCCCCCCCCCCCCCCACCTCCGTCCGCTGCTCCGCTCCAATGCCATTAGATTTTGAAAAATCGGTTTATCTCTTAATCCTTTCCCATATTGCGTTTCAGTTTTTTATCGCACTACCCCTCTTCCCCTTCTTCTTCTTGTGTTGGGCCAAACACTGCATGGGCTCAGTCAAGATTGTGATCAGTCATGCATTTTTAGCAGAGTATGTCTTTGGTTGATGAGTGATGAAATATACGTAGATGCGAGGAAATGTGGACGACTTCTCACGCATCCAATCAAACTTCGAAAGTCTGTCATTGTCAGCAAACAGAGGTACCTTCCCGTCATTCCAAAACCTTTTATCCTTCCTGACTACCAGCATATTTAAGGGATTCCATTAACAGTTGGAACAGCAGGCACTGCCAGCAACTTGGCCTACAGTATACTAGTGTTGCATATGTAGTGATGCGCGGAAGCGGGGATTGAACCCGGGACTCCCACTCGCCAGTCCAACGCACAACCAGTCGTGCTAATAGGGCTGAGCCCGATTAGCAGGGCTGTTGTCGCTGGTTCATGGCTGGTACTAACTGTGGGGGCTACAATCACCCCCCTGATCTTTGGAGCGCGCCCTCGCGCTTCACACTTCACGTCGCGGACCGCCGCACACGACGTGGACCTGTCCCTCACGCGAGGATACCACGCCCCTCATCCTGCCGACAACGCCAGATTGTAGTGATGCGCGGAAGCGGGGATTGAACCCGGGACTGCGTTGGACTCGCCAGTCCAACGCACAACCAGTCGTGCTAATAGGGCTGAGCCCGATTAGCAGGGCTGTTGTCGCTGGTTCATGGCTGGTACTAACTGTGGGGGCTACACATAGCATATGTCCTAAATCTAATACATTTCTTTTGAGTGTGAGGATGCAATAAAAGTCAGCAAATCACGACAATATAGCAGCAGGACATGAACCAGCCCTTTCTGAGACAGGCTCACTTTGTCTGAATTTTGAATCAGCCCTTCTCATCTGAGACCATTATTCAATATGAGCGGACAGACCTCTCTTGTATGCTTTCATGTCATAAAATCAACTATTTGAAATTGTGGGGACCAACGGTCTCTCAATTTGGTTTTGGTTTTATTTTAACGAGTCGGAACGAAACAACATCTTTTAAGTTCAAACCTCAGGCCATTAGTATAGCAGCAGATTTGGTTCACTGTCCAGATTGAAGTGTTATCGCTTGTTTAAATCTACATCTCTAGTCTAGGCTGAAGACTGCTGGAGCCAGTGATCTCCAGAGGTCATCGCTATGGTGCCACAAGCTCTGTCTGTCTCCTTGATCTAATGTGTTCATACCAAGTGTGACGTCACTTGAACACTTAAGACGTATCACCCAACTCAACATGTGACAATATTAGTAACTAGAAAAGTACACTCTTCTGAGCGCAGCTCTCTGCCAGAAGTAAGGGAAAGTTAGCCGAGTGTTAGACCAATCTGGGAACTAAATCTAAATCAATAGCTTTCTTCACAAATGTGCTCATAAAGGTGTCTACTATCACCTCTGAACTTTTTCAATCACAACTCCCTTCGGAAACTTTGTGGGAGCCAATTCCCTTACTACAGTTCAGGTTGCCACGTTGCCAGGGCCATATCAGTCATAGGGGTGCAGCCGTCAGGACCCGAGGAAGCTGTGTGGGAGGAAATAAAGTTTTGTACGACAGATGGTGCAACTACTTGCGTTTGTGGTACGGGTGCCTACCCACCACCTCAGAGGTTGTGGGTTTAAATCCACCAGGGTGCATCCGGCTTTGTCGAGTGTCTAACGCAATTGACCCGTGTCCGGGAGAGGGAAGCCGGCCGGGGAGGGGGATATCACCCTCACCCTCCCCGCCCGCAGTGACAAATACTGCATGTAATCCTACGGCTCAGGGGTAGGCGGCACCTGTCAGCAGGAAGTGTTGAGTGGGAGGAGTAGCACAGAGGGGAGAGTGCTTCTTTGCAGGTCTTTCAGTCCGGGTGTAGCAAAAAAGCAACTGGGTTAAGGCAGCGGAAGCTTGTGATTTGCTGCGTGGAGGTGATGAAAGTCAGGGGGACGGAGATACACCTAAACCTTATCTAACCTTAACCTTAACCCTATTAAACCTCAGTAAAACTAACGCTGGTGAAATGCTAACCTGTCGACGCTGGTGAATGGTAACCTGGTGAAATGCTAACCTGCCGACACTGGTGAATGCTAACCTGATGAATGTTAAACTGGTCGGACCAACGGTGCTTAACCCAGTTGCTTTTTGGAGCTGTGTGCAGCTCCCTATACGTGGCTGTGTGGGTCTGTGTGTGTGTCTGTCTGTGTGTATGTAGCCTGACTTCGGCGCGTAACTAGTGCCGCACCATTTACGCCACTCGCGCAATATATACATCAAAATGTGCGGCTCGGCCGGGAATGGTGTTCTATTACCTTTCGTTCCGATCCGCCTTACCATGCCGACGTAATCGGCAAAAAACAACGCTTAATTGTCCCCATTGACTTATAATGGGACAATGCAAGAAATCACTTTCAAGTATTTTTCTCACGTAAACCATAGGAGCTACAGTTTCAAACCTCGGAGAGGAGATTCATAATGATTTTAAGAATGAATCGAAAAATAATTACATCACTCGGCCTCATGGTGGCGCTATAACGGCCCACTTTACGTTTTGCCCCGTAACTCTTGAACCGTAGATCGGAAAATTAAAATTCTTTTTTCCCTGGATTCCCATTTGCGCCAGGATAGATTTTCCGCCATCTTGAATTTTCTCCAAAACACACTTTTGCTCCTTTTCCTACATATTTTCTTCAAATGTCACAAAAATCGGTACACATGATCTACACACACACACACACACACACACACACACACACACACACACACACACACACACACACACACAGCTCCACTTCACACGGGTGTGATTTTTGATACAATCGGACTGAAAGACCTGCAAAAATTACTCTCCCTAGAACAGAGGTGGGGGTGGGGGCTCCTCACTGGCAGGTGAGTCAGTACAGTACTAGGATACAACAGCAGTGACAACACAGAAATGTGTGGAGGCAGGAATCAATTGGCACGGGGAGAACATTGGGGAGAAAAAGGGGTAAAAATATAAAAAATTAAAATAATTGATGCCCAGTGTTCCGGTTACCCTGTACCTACCACCACAGCAGCAGGAAGCTTGAACCATCTCCCCTTTGGATTATTTTCCACAGGGGGATTGTTTGGTTTAGGCTGCTGCACGCTCCTCACTCGCACTCAACACCTCCTACTATTCAGTGGGGAAGATTGACCATGATGTGTGTAGGAAAAGGAAGGGATTTGGGGTTTTAGCCTTCGTTCAGTTGGGGATTCAGTTGTATTACAAGCACCTCTTTGTTTTCCCCCCTCACATTTAATAGCTTCTTTATCATTTCTTCGCTCCATTCAGAAGGGCACCGCAGTACTTGACCGGCCGTAAATCTGTTTCGTCGGGGGCTAATCTGCCACTACCTACCAGCTGCTCAGCTGGCACTGCCAGGGCCAACATTCCTGTTACCATGGAGACAACAACCCAGTCATGTCAGTTTTATACGCATAAGGCCTGGCTCTGTGTCAAGGAGGCAGTGTGCATTGTGTGTGTGTGTGTGTGTGTGTGTGTGTGTGCGTGCGTGCGTGCGTGTATGTGCGTGCGTGCGTGCGCGCGTGCGTGTGCGTGCGTGCGTGCGTGCGTGCACACGTGTGTGTGTGTGTGTGTGTGTGTGTGTGTGTGTGTGTGTGTCTGTGTGTCTGTGTGTCTGCGAGCAAACTGCGTGCGCGTGTGTGCGCGTGCATGTGTGCGTGTGTATGTTTTGCAGAGAAAAAGAAAGTCCGACCATTTGGCTTGTCATCTGCCAAAGAAAGGAAAAGGCTCCTGATTTAACTGCCATGACCAGCTGTTTGTGAGACAGAGCCAGGTCTTACAAGTGGTTAAGCAGGACGCCAGAGCGTGCGTTCGTTTCTACTTATACAACTTATTCCCCTTAGTCCACCTCATATAGAGCCCTGTGGTTTTATTATGAGCTGAGTAGTGTAGCGTTATTATCTGTCACCCCAGGTCACAGGCAGTGTTGCCATGTCTCCTCCTTATTAAAAGCAACTTTGGGCTTGTTTTTCTGTAAAGTTGCTTGTAAATATTGGTATTTGCGGGTTTGTGTTTTTTTTTTTTGGGGGGGGGGGTTGTTTCTAAAGTGTGGTATTGCTTATTTTAGGCTTGCTTCCTTAATGTTGTTTAAACCATATGGTTCTCAAATATTTTCACGTCAAGGACCCCCACCTGAAAATATTCTGTGCCAGGGACCCCCGTAGCAGATTTGTGTATGATAAAATGTTTAAAAATAATATATATTCAAAATGTTTAAATTGTTTTCAAGATTTTCAAATAGCCGATTTAAGGGGCAACACACAATCTGGCAACACAAGTCACAGGGGCTTATTATGGGCTGGCACTGGCAGGTGCGCCGAATTACAAAGCTGCTGTCTTTGCTGCATCATGGCCCAAATGGCACCTGTAGCCCCCTATTATACTTCATCACATAACGGTGTCACAAACCAAAAATAGCCCGTCTATCATCTGTGAGCTTAATGCATTCTCATGTTGTGAGCTTGTAGATAATTCAGCAGCACGACACGGTCATAATGATATACAGTATGAGCGTGAATTTCACATTATCACATAGCACCTGTGTGTCATGATGACCTGGATCCACTGGCCCAGCTTTATTACAGTTGTAGGTGCCTTTTTAGGGTCCAAATGTCTTCCCTTGCAGAAACAATTTAGGCATTTAGCAGACGCACATAATCCATAGCGACTCACAGCAAGCAAGGTAAACACTATAGGTTGAACATAAAAATGCATAGAGACAGTGTGATTCAGCAATATAATATGCAGTGTTTCTCAAACTTTCAATTTTCCAGGTCTCCCCTTAAAGTACAACTCCACCGTAAATAACATCTAGGCTCATTTTCCTATTGATCCAATATATATATATATATATATATATATATATATATATTGTGGCATCTCGCTAAGAGGAACACTGCCAGGTGGGCACGCCGCCAGGAGGAGGCCGAGAGAGTGGCATGAAGGCAGAGTAAAACCCAGAGGACCCCGTCTAATGCGGCCAGGTAGAGCAGGGTAGTGAGGGTACAAAATACAGCCTGTTTCGCCAGGTCGGCTCACAGCTGTGAGCCGACCTGGCTAAAAGGAGGAGGAGTGGAAATGGACCGTGTAGGAAAGTTTGGTGCTAAAGCACGCGTCCCCTTTTTTTGTTGTTTGAGAATTACAGGCACCCCTTAATTATTTGAGCTGGCACCCGCCTGACCCCCCTGTGAAGAGAAGTAATGTTCACACTCTCCGAGCCCCCTGTGAAAGCCCCCCCCCCCCCCCCCCCCCCCCACACACACACACACACACACACACACACATACACTTTTTCTCTTAAAGGAACAGTCCGCTAATTCCCCTGAACCCAACCGCTCTGGAGAGCAACCTGAACATTGAAACCTCGAAGTGACAGGAAGAAAGACTTTAGTTTATGCCTCAGCGGAAAAGAGACTAATTCAGTTTGCCTTAAACCTGATCTTTTTGTTTGCCGGCTCCACCGGCCCTTTTGACTCTGTAACCAAAAAAGCTGTAATAAATGTGCCTGCTGGCTTGCATCTAGAACTGTGTTGTGTATTGGTTTGGTCCAGTTAATCCTGTGTTCACCACTATATATATATATATATATATATATATATATATGCACACATAGACATCAAAGGGGGCTTTTACGCATCTGTAAAAAGTGCCCTCTCTCCAAACCATGAATCCAGTTTTTGCCAGACCCATGAAATGGGTAGGCCTACATAAGCAAATGTCGGTCCGGGTTTTCTATATAAAGGGTATATATGATGATGACATGATGATGACATGCCTACAAAAGGCATGATGTCATAAATGATGATGACAGACAGGGGGTCTGGCACAACCAGGTTGACCTGGTCTAGTTACTATGGTAAAAGAAAATATTTTCACCAAAGGCCCTTTTAGAAATGACAGCCCCTCCCTCTCTGTCTAACATTCTCTGCACGTCCCTGTATGTATGTGTCACCGCTAGATCGAGAATCAGTTAGATCGAGAACCGGAGCGCTCGTCGTGCGGGGCGGAACAAGCGGTCGTTTTGACCCACAACAACGACAACGTAGCGTCGGCTGGAATGATAGCGCCTCACCCCACAGAGGTTAGGGTTAGGCATGGTTTTACTGAGGTTAAGGTTAGGGTTAGAGTTAGGCATAGTAAGCTAATGGCTAAACACAGCTGAGCTAGGCTAGTAGATAAACAAAGAAAGAGGGGTCGCAAACGAGTGACGTCAGCGACTACACAAGTGAATGGCTGTTGTCGCCATCTCATGGTGACTATGCAGAATTACACAGGTGCGCTGATAAGAGACTATCAAAGTGAATTGATCCAGGTGGCGGTAGGGTAGGGGTGTGTGGTGAACGACAAAACGAGCGCTCTTACCACGATCTAACTGAGTTACCCAATCTAACTGTAACATATATATGTGTGTGTGTGTGTGTGTGTGTGTGTGTGTGTGTGTGTGTGTGTGTGTGTGTGTGTGTGTGTGGCCTACATTGAAAATAAAAAATGTAGGATGCCAGGTCAACAAATTAACCTGTCATCAGTCTACATAACATGCTATATCTATCCTTTGTCAAAGTCAAGAGAGAGCATGGTTGAAATAGCACAATTGTTAGCATTGTCGTCAGCAGCTGCCGACAGAAATATGACAGTGGGACCAATAAAAAGCTATATAGAAGTCCACTGTTTTTCAATGTAGGGTCTGGGGACCGCCAGGGCTCCAAATGGAACACTGAAGATTTTACAGGGAAACAAATGGAACACCAGGCCCTTTACAGGCCTGTAACTCTGAGAGTGTACTACACATGGAACCAAATGGACCCATATACAGTATAGGGGTCCATTTGGTTCCACTTGTGCACTCTCAGAGTTATGTGGGGGTTGTGAACCACTGTGACGTCCTCCCACTCTTTCTGTTGTTGTGGATGCAGGTATAAAAAAGTATAAAATGGGGCATGGGAGGCCATCAGCTCTGATCTGGATTTGGCGTCGCACCAAATTCTGGGCCCTGGGTACAAGGATTCACTGCGGGGCCCCCGGCCCCTGTGCTTTAACTATTGAAAAATAGCAGATATACAAGCTCACAGCGCGGCACCGAGTGCCGCGCTGCGAGCTTGTAGATCTGCTATTTTTGAAAAATCATTTTGAAAAACCTATGTTTCTATGTCAGTGGAGCTCAAAACCTTTTCATGTGAAGGACCCCCAAAATGGTATGTATTTGGCCACGGAACCCCATCTCAAAATATTGAGTTCCAGGGACCTCCCAGAAGCAAAATTTGAGTTACAAATGTTCGCTCAAAAAATACACATATTCAAAGATTTGCACACATTTTCACGACTTTTCAAAAATAGCAGATCTACAAGCTCGCAGCGCGGCACTCGGTGCCGCGCTGTGAGCTTGTATATCTGCTATTTTTCAATAGCTAAAGTATAAAATAATTAAAAGGCCCCTCCACCACCTTGGGCCCTAGTAACTCAGTCCCACTTTCCTACCCCTCTCTGACTCTCTCTCACTCTCCCCTTGCCTCCACCACCACCCACCACCACACTTTACACATCCACATATCCACTCACTTTACTGATTCTACAGACTTACACTCTGTAACCATTTAGCAAATTTGTTTTCATCATTATTTATGATGAAAACAGGGAAAGCACTTTAGATTTTGACTGTTTGTTTGTTTGTTTTTATTTAGAAAACAAGCCCAGTCAGCTATAACTCTGCAATGGATTATTGCGTCCGGACCATTTCCCCCCCGACACTAGGAGACCTGGGTGCGTCTTTTGAGACCACTTGTGGGCGGATCGTCGCTTCAAAGGTACGTGAAAACACTGAGATTTGCTGGCAAGAGGCAGTTATAGACAATTGTTTTAAATCTTATTAATGGGTTAATGAATCCTGTTTTTAAAGGAGTAGTTCGCCCCCAAATGACTTGTTTTCATTGATTACTCACGCCATGGAGACTTTAATAATACTTTTTTGTAAATGCTTTTGGGTCCACATCCGCAATCAATGGGTGTACATTTATTGAAATCAAATTTTTGTCTTAGGAATTAGACAAAAAAACTAAATAAAATTATTGAACTCAAAGTCTCCATGGCGTGAGTAATCAATAGAAAAAAAGTGAAAGGGTGAACTGCTCCTTTAAGCTATCCTCTCTTTTGTCTGAACACTGAGCCAGGTCCATGACAACCACTGATGTAAGCCATGCTACTGTAGCTTGAAAGAAACAACAAGCCCTCTACAGTACATGTAGCTAAACACACTGTAAGCTCTCACTGAACCCTCTGACAAGGCTGGGAGGAAACTGCTGTGGTTCGGTTGCCGTGGAAACCAGGTGAGAGTATGTGCCTCTGTGTGTTCTGGTGATGACATAATACATTCCATGACGGTGAAATGTGAGGGGGTGGGACTCACACAAACATACTGTATCCACTGTTGCCAGATCTCTGCCAGAGAAACCAGCAACCAGGTCTATGAAAGCGAGGCAGAAAGAAGAAGCGACTGATAGGCTACGGCTATTTGAAAATAGCCGATCTACAAGCTGACAATGCGTTGCGTCGTATTGTGAGCTTGGGGAAAGAAATACTAATTAAAACACAAATATGTAATATTTTACAATTATTATATTGCCTACTACATTTAATAAATACCCTTTTTGGGGGGTTTTGACATAGTCAAATGGTCTTGATTCACCAGGAGGCTGGATGGCTTACTTCAAGTAAGTTAAAACAGGCTTAAAATAATGATTATAAACATTTTCGGAAACTCTATAGGAAAAAGATTTATGGGGTTTCCATCTGCGGAACCACAAAACGCCCGACACTGCTATGCCCTGTACACGAGTGTGTTATTCCTACCAGAGCTGAGGAGTGTAGGGGGAGGAGCTTGTGCAAGGATGTGCTGTGATTGGTCCGTTGGTCCAACCACCTCCTAGACCTAACCTTAACCCTAACCCTATAATTTCAGTAAAAGTAACGCTGGTGAATGCTAACCTGGTGAGTAGCTAACCTGCCGACGGTGGTGAAAACAAAACAGCGAGAGAAGCACTTCCGCGCTGGGCATGGCCTCGGCTCAACTCCGGTTGGCAAAACGTCCTCGCGCCCTACACTGGCTGTTTGCCAGTTTTGCTTCTTTAAACCAGATGAAGGTCTGAGTGACCTAAACGTTGTATCCCTATTCAGGGGCGTCGCACCAAATTCTGGGCCCTGGGTACAAGGATTCACTGCGGGGCCCCTGTGCTTTAACTATTGAAAAATAGCAGATATACAAGCTCACAGCGCGGCACCGAGTGCCGCGCTGCGAGCTTGTAGATCTGCTATTTTTGAAAAATCATGAAAATCTTTGAATATTTCAAATCCTTCTGAGTTCTTTTGAAAAACCTATGTTTCTATGTCAGTGGAGCTCAAAACCTTTTCATGTGAAGGACCCCCAAAATGGTATGTATTTGGCCACGGAACCCCATCTCAAAATATTGAGTTCCAGGGACCCCCCAGAAGCAAAATTTGAGTTACAAATGTTCGCTCAAAAAATACACATATTCAAAGATTTGCACACATTTTCACGACTTTTCAAAAATAGCAGATCTACAAGCTTGCAGCGCGGCACTCGGTGCCGCGCTGTGAGCTTGTATATCTGCTATTTTTCAATAGCTAAAGTATAAAATAATTAAAAGGCCCCTCCACCACCTTGGGCCCTAGTAACTCAGTCCCACTTTCCTACCCCTTGTGACGCCCCTGTCCCTATTAATAAAGTTTTGTAAGTGTGCGAGACTCCCTCATTCTTTTTTTTACTTCATAATCATAACATGCAGTATAGGCCTACAGTACCAGTGTATTCATTACTGGAATCTTAGAAATGAATCAATCATTACCTCCCACGTGCAATTCCATAAAAAAGCTATATTTCTTATTATGGGAGGTCAGGTCTCTGGATATCCCTCCTGTGACTCAGGGGATTGGTAGCTCGTTGGCATTTCACCAAGTCTGTGCCTGTACGAGAGGAGTGTCTCATTTGAGAATGTCTGTTTTAAATTAGATGAACAGTAGAGACATGCAGAGGTCCGTCATGACTGGGAACCGAACGGGTCAACATCCTTTTAATCTCACCACATGTTGACGACAACTTTACAGCGCTTCAAACCTACTTCCTCTCTGCAATCTAACACTTAAAGGGATAGATAGTTCACCCGAAAACTAACTTTCTTTCTATTGATTTCTCTCCTCATGGAGACTTGAATTCATGGATATTTTGGAGACACAAAGAGTCTCCTCAAATATTGGCTTAGGAAGGGACAAAAACTAAAAAGAAATCCATGATTTCAAGTCTCCATGGGGTGAGTAATCGATAGAACAAAAGTCATTTTGGGGGTGAGCTATCCCTTTAATACAAGCATTCATGTTCATTGTCTTGCTTCTCATCAACCTTGAAATAGAAGATAATGGTTTCTGTCAGCATCAGTTACTACAATACTACTGTTAAACAATATAAGAAGTATAGTGAAAATTGCAGATCTAACAAAGCAATGCGTTTGTGAGCTTGTAGATCTGCTAATTCACTATCATGGGTCCCAGGGAGACATCAGATTTATCTTCCGTGTCTCGAGCTAAATGTTTGAGAACCACTGATTTAGTGTCTCACTAAAACACCTCCAGATTAATAAATAAGTCAGGACAGCCTCGTTGCCATCTACATTAGTTACTCGTCAGATCTTTCTCACCGTCAAGACATTAAAGGGAATTCTTTTCCCTTTTTTCCCCCTCAGAACGGTTCAACCTTTTAAGGGTCTTGTTTGGGTCATCCAGAGTAATACTCCCCAGCCACCCCCTTTGCTAACATCAATCTCAGCTTTGTTCATCATCATTCATGAGCTTATAATAGGAAGCAGACTCAAAATAAAACTAATTCCCACTTTAGCAGCATGGCTCGTCTTAGCCATAGATTTATTGTTTCCTGGTCGGTAGGTGTGATTAGACTTTAGACTCTCAAGCCCCCTCTCAAACAGGCAGTGGGGAGACTGACCAGTGTTGCCATGTCTGCTTATTATAGGCGACGTTGGGCTTGTTTTTGGTAGTTGTGCGGGTTGCAGTTTTTGGGGGGTTCTGTTTGTTAAATGTAGCTGCTTATTTGGGCTTGTTTCCTAATGCTGTTGGTTCTCAAATATTTTCTTGTCAAGGACCCCCAAATTAATACATATTTGTCCGCGGACAAATATGTACCTCATGGTTCCCCTCTGGCAACACTCCACCCCCACCCTTGAACACCTCTACTGGCTTCTGGTTAAGTTCCGCATTACCTACAACTCCTCCTCACCTAGACTAGAGGGCTCTCCAATGTCTCCATGCCCTAGCCCCAGTGTCAGACGTCACTAAGGATTACTCCCCAGCGTGGAACCTGTGTCTTCTGACTTGCAGAGTGGCAGCCCCTGCCCTCGATCTGGAACTCTCTCCCCATGGAGATTCGCCAGGCGCCAACATTGGACTCCTTCCAGTCCGCACTGAAGAGACACTTGTTTACTCAGGCTTTTGGAAAATAGTTTGTTTATTTTCTGTATAAAATAGTTATTATTATTACTTTAGGTCTAAAGTGCTCATGTGGCCTATAGTAGCTTCTTTTGGGGCTTGTTTTCATGGACCTGGTTGCTTGTTATTTCTCTCGCAAAACGTGGCAACACTGAGACTGTTCCAGACCCTGGCCTGCCATTCAGCTCCTGTGTGCTATGGCTCAGCAGGTATCATCACACAGAGCCTGGAACCTCTTAAGCTGCTTTTCACACAAAGTTAACAGAACAGCGGTGCCTCTCTTGATGAGCTGATGAACCTGTTGCCAATGGACCTTGTTGTTGTGATTATATACTGTACCAGAGAATGTATCTGGAAAAACACACTTCAAGTTTATTTTTGCCATTACGTGTTCTGTAAAATAAGTGGTTTCTTTGAAGCAGTAGCACACTCGCATGCATGGATGCACGCATGCTCAAAGCAGTAGGCTTTATTCCATTATTTTAAAAAAAGAGTATAATGGATTTATGACATTGTAATAAATAAATACAAGGATACTGTATGTATATTATAGATCCTATATCATCGGTGTATGTCTGGTGGAAACCTCATATGTCCAAAACTGTTACTTTTCAGCAATCATATTCAAAAGTCAAAAGTAGCAGATCGACAACCTCAAAACTCGCCACTTAACGCCATGTTTCGAGCTTGTCCACCTGCTACCTTTGATGCTTTTGTGTGACGCTGTATGACAGTTGTGTGTTAATTTACGAAAGAAAAGGTTACGGAGGTTTCTGCCCGACCGCCAGCTGCTTTTCACACAAAGTTAACAGAACAGCGGTGCCTTGGGGCCTAGTGGTCAAGGTGCATACCACATACTAGGCTATGATGCCTGCTGACGTCGCCGGTTCGATCCCCGATCCGAACGACCTTTGCCACATGTCATTCCCCATCTCTCTCCCCATTTCCTGTCAGTCTACTATCCTATCAAATAAAGGCATAAAAAGCCCCAAAACAAATCTAAAAAAAAAAAAGAACAGCAGTGCCTCTCTTGATGAGCTGATGAACCTGTTGCCAATGGATCTATTGGAGGCTTCGGGTTCATTCGGCACTCCATAGTCATTCTTGTTGTTGTGATTATATACCAGAGAATGAATCTGGATAAACACACTTCAAGTTGCCATTACGTGTTCTGTAAAATAAGTGGTTTCTTTGAAGCAGTAGCACACTCGCATGCATGGATGCACGCACGCTCAAAGCAGTAGGCTATATTCCATTATTTTATAGGGCTCTGCAAAAAAAAAGAATGATGGATTTATGATAATGATAATGATAATGAATTTTATTTGTATAGCACTTTTCCAAACAGAGTTACAAAGTGCTTTACAGAACAAAAAACAACAACATACAGCAAAAAACACAGAAAACACAAGCATAGAACACTTATGAAACACAATCAATATACAGTGTACAAAAACACTTCTTTACACAGTTATAAGAAACACTTGGTGTAAAGGTACGTTTTTAATAGTGACTTGAACCTAGGCAGGGATGGTGCTAACCGTAGTTCCACTGGCAGTTCATTCCATATCTGCTACTTGTAATAAATAAATAAAAGGATACTGTATTATAGAGCCTATATCATCGGTGTCTTTTCAGGAATCATATTCAAAAGTCAGAAGTAGCAGATCGACAACCTCAAAACTCGCCACTTAGCGCCATGTTTCGAGCTTGTCCACCTGCTACCTTTGATGCTTTTGTGTGACGCTGTATGACAGTTGTGTGTTAATTTACGAAAGAAAAGGTTACGGGGGTTTCTGCCCGACAGCAACGATAGTTTCTTGCCAATGAATGACCATCCCTTGCCAACTCCAGAACATCTCTTCATCCCCAGCAGGTCCCCACTGGCTCCTGGCCATGGCGGGAATGCGTGCGCTGCAGGGCGGCCACGTGCCCCTCTCTCTCAGCAGCCTCCTGTAATCTCCCCCTCCAGCCCCTGCACCCTCACACAGACACAGCCTGGCTTCAACCCACGGCCCTGCTGCTGCCAGCAGGCTGCAGGCTGCCTGTGAGGTCCATGCTGCCTCTCGTCCCCTCCCTGGTTCTCTCCTGCCCCCTAAAGCACACAGCCAGTAGAAGCCTGGAGGAGAAGGAAACATTAGAGCCAACTGGACTGTCCCAAGGATTGATTGATTGATTGATTGATTAATTGATTGATTGATTGATTGATTGATTGATTGATTGATTGATTGAATACTGTATTTACAGTTTGCAAAATGTACAGAGGTACAATACAATACTAAAAAGGATAACACATTGTGGTCCTGTGTATTCAATTAATCAAAACATACAAAATACATACAATACTGTATATTATACAAGAAATCATCAATTGTCCCACAAAATGTGTTCTTTTATGTGCGGTTTTGAAGTAGGGTAGGCAGTCACACCTTTTGATGGCTGTTGGTTGGGCATTCCACATATTGGTGGAATAATGGTAGAATTAACTCCTCCCAATGTTTGTGCCGAATCTGGGGGGAGTGAGATCAGTGGTGTTATTCACTTTTTTGAAGTAGGACATTGTCATTTGTTACTGGATCGCCCATGCACTTAAACATGAACAAAGTGACTGAGGCCGAGGAGGAGTGTCAATTTTACTCAGAGAGTGTAAAATTGAACTCTGACTTTTACTGCATGCGTGCTTGCAACCTTTAAAGTTTCAACATGCAACATGAGCCGTGGGCATCCCTAGGAATATCCTCTCTCGCCGGGTGGAAACCTCATACCCGTATGTCTAAAACTGTACCAAAAGTTGGAATATGGAGATATGTTTCCGCCCGAGAGTAACGATTATGCTTGATATGTGTTTGTTTGTCACAATAGCTATGGTTTCCTTGTGGCTTACAGCACCTCCAGGTATCCAAATCCATACTATTCGCTGGCATTGAGCCCAGTGGCCCACAAGAAGAGCTGTTGACTGCTGCTGAAGAGGTTTCGGCCCGACAACAGCAACGATATATTCATTCAACATCCTGTACATTTAAACGCTTCGCCTTTAAATGGTGCCCGGGGGTCATCGCCATGTTGGCTTGTGGTGGAAATTCTTTGTCAAAATTCCATTTTGTCACGGACAAACAAAATGAGTGGACAATACCAGAAACACATGAAAAGATGGCCCTGAATGACCATAACAGGTCTGTAACTCTGAGAGTGTACAAATGGACCATACAGGTGCATTTGGTTCCATTTGTACAGTTATGGGGATCCTCGCAAATAACTCTTTTTGAGAACTAGTGCACTCATAATGTGCCATAGTGCCGTAATAAATCAGTGTATTATATATTCAGAAGTAATCCTGGAGACTTGACATTCAGTAATCGGGTTTAGGTATGATCAAAATAAGACAAAGAACATCTAAAAATGTCCACGGATAAGGCCAAGTCTTTGCCACAGAGACATTTTGTCCATGTACAGACATATTGATGACCCCTGATATTGGTGCCACAACATGCAACTTGTTGCGTGCATCACATCAGTATGAAGAATCACATAATGTCATACGAAGTGTATACTGTGTGATACAGTAACCCGTTCTGACTGTAATCTCCTCAGTTTTGGGGCACAGTATATATGGGACTTTGGAGGGCCTTTAGTAGATGATATAGGAGAAACCCCCCCCCCCTCCCTCCTCCTCCAATCAAATATTCACATGTCGTTGGTTTACTGGTGAGCTTCTGTGAACCCTCTCAATTCACATGCATTCCTCTCCCAATGGGAGCTGTCACATTGCATGGACATTGTCCTCCACGCGTGCACACGCACGTGTGTTTGTGTGTGTATGTGCGTGTGTTTGAGTGTGAGGGAGAAGAGCGTCTAATGTCCACTCCAAGCTACTTCTCCTCCGTGTCCTGAATGGGGAAGGACAATGCGAAACCCCCCGGTGTCTCCCTCTTGTCCATGACCTGCCCGGGGTCTGATTTGCCTTGACAATTGGTGTGGGGGGCAGGGACCCCCAAAACAAAGCTTGAAGACGTCTTCAAGGTGGGGGGAGGGTGGGGGTGGTGCAAATGGGGGGTGCAAAGGTCAGCCATAACGCCCCGCTAATATAACGGCCTTGCATCTCCCAAGTTTTTCGGGGTTGAGAGTGGGGAAAGAGACACAGAGGCCGCAGAGACAATGGGATAAAAGGGGAAACTCTGAAGCCATTACATTCTGAGGAAGTGATGGCCGTGAATGATGACAGAGTGAATAGGGAGACTCTTGAGGTGGGAGGTGCAGGCTCCATTAATGACCATGGATGCTCCATTCTAGCAGCACAGCCCTGCATGGGAGGTGCTGATGAGCTGGTGCATTTCTTCTCATTAGGCCTCTCTCTCTTCCACGAGCACAAAAGCCAGATCGAGGAGGACATTGGTGGTCGAGGTACTCACATTCTTTACTTAAGTAAAAGTATCAATACTGCAATGGAGAAATACTCTGTTACAGTCAGTAACAGTCCGATATTCCAAATGTACTTGGCATCAAAGTATTGGCATCAAAATGTACTGTACCAAAAGTAAAAGTACTAATTGTGCGGAATGTCCCATTTCACAAGTTCAAAATGTATGAAAACTCAATTGAAAATAGCAGATCTACAAGCTCACAATGTGTCACGGTGCGACGCCTTTTGAGCTTGTAGATTGGCTATTTTCAAATGGTCGAAATGTATACAGTATAGAGCTGAAGTGGTTACAGTATGTTTTGTAATAATAATCAAAATCTGCAAATTAATTAATAACTCAAGTTTTCAACACTTGCCTCTCTGAGATGTAGCGGAAGTAAAAGTATTGACAGTTGGAAATACTCCAGTAAAGCAAAAGAAATACTTCAAAATTGTACTTAAGTACTGCACTTAAGTATGTGTGCTTAGTTACTTTCCACCACTGGTGGAGGAGACAATTCCCAAATAGGACACATCATGAGTCTCATGCAGTCAAAAGCCTCCATCCAGCCCCCCTGCTGGGGCGCTCGGCAGTGTAAAGGGGGACAACGTGACACGGCGCGGGGCCCCTCGGAAAGACGCGACGAGTCAAATGACTGTTTGCGTAATGTCAAGCCTTTCATGGCTTCCCCCCGAGGGACACCGTGATTGATGGACTTTCCCTTTGCCATGGGTGTCCGACAGGATGTGTTTCATCATCCTTTTTAGTGGCTCCAGTGTGTGTGTGTGTGTGTGTGTGTGTGTGTGTGTGTGTGTGTGTGTGTGTGTGTGTGTGTGTGTGTGTGTGTGTGTGTGTGTGTGTGTGTGTGTGAGAGAGAGTGAGCGTTGCGTTGTGTTCTTGAGAGATAATGGATGCACTTCAGAGCGATGTTGATGGTTCCTCTGTTTCTTCCTTTGCCTCTGTTAAGTACCCGTCATGGTAAATAAAACGGCTGACGCACCGAGTTCTCCAACTATAATTTCCTGCACAATATAGTACTAAACTATGTTCCCATGTACAGTATGTATTTGGCCACAGACCCCCATCTGTAAATGTTTTGTGCAGGGATCCCAGAAGATAAGATTTGTGTTAAATCATTCAAAAGACTATAAAAAATTTGCAGATTTTCTAATTTTTCTAATCGCCAACGTGTACTGTACATCCAGGTTATCCAAGACTTTTCTACCCCAAGAAGACAGGAGGAGTGTAAGGGAGACGAAAGGAAAATGTATCGGTCATTTAGCGATAGAATTATTGGCAATTTAGCCTTTACTCTGCAGTTTGTCCCTCTGCCATCTGGGGTAATGGGACAGTGTTTAAGCAGATTTATTTAAGTGTCTACATTAAGATTATATGACCACCAGATGCTCCTAAATTAGCCTTGGAACGGGTTTCACTAGATCATTCAGGGGTGTTCCAACAACCTCCCGTCTCCCTTCTCCAGAATTCAGAAGCCCTTGCTCTTAAATATTAAAACCCTGCTTGTATACTAAGTATTAGCATATACATTGCCTGATTGATTGAATACTTTATTAACAGGTTCATTAACAAGGGGCGGCAGTGGTTCAGGTGTAGAGAAACCGTCATTAGAACACAGAGGGTTCCCGAAGGGTTCCCAGTTCGATCCCCGGGCTCCCCCAGAGTTAGTGTCGAAGAGTCCTTGAGCAAGACTCTGAACCCCTAGTTGACCCCGGTGCATGGTTTCCTCTGCAATCGCTGTGTGTGTGTGTGTGTGTGTGTGTGTGTGTGTGTGTGTGTGTGTGTGTGTGTGTGTGTGTGTGTGTGTGTGTGTGTGTGTGTGTGTGTGTGTGAGAATGGATAAAGAGTATAGGTATTCATGTTTACGGTAACTCTGTCACTACCAGTGTGACTGGTGGGAACAGAGTCACTCAGTCTTCTAGCATGCCCTTAAGAGATGGAAGGCAAACCAAACTGAGCCCACCCACCCGCTCTCATAATGTGTCACTCAAACTTAGCTCTTAAGTTGTCCCCTTTCGCTGTGCATTGAAACGTCCATCCTTTATAATTTTTCTAGGATCGCACAAATATTGTGCTGTAGCCAAACAAACTTGCCCGCTCTGAGACAGCAAACATTATGAGTATTACTGCTCTTAATGTTTTGTAATGATATACCACTGAAACACCACTTGCGCCCCAAAACCAGAAGTATTCATATTCTTTACTTAAGTAAAAGTATCAATACCACAATGTAGAAAGTAAAAGTCTGGTATTTAAAATGTATTTGTTTTGTAATATAAATCTACAAAGTCACTTGTAAGTTGTAACTAAAATTTTCAAATAGGCCTATTTAAGAAAATTGGAAATTCTCCAGTAAAGTAAAAGATACCTCTTTCACTAGTAAAGACCACACCATCAAACAATATCAGTTGGGTTGTATTTATTGAATGGATACGGTGTGTATGAATGGAGACTGATTGAGGGATGTACTGAGGATGGTGTGGTGTAGATGGGTTGTGT
Source organism: Nannobrachium achirus (assembly GCF_963921795.1). Taxonomy (NCBI): domain Eukaryota; kingdom Metazoa; phylum Chordata; class Actinopteri; order Myctophiformes; family Myctophidae; genus Nannobrachium; species Nannobrachium achirus. The sequence continues at coordinate 41,811,422 of NC_137828.1, forward strand.
GATGTAGATGGGTTGAAGAGGCATGGGTGCTTGTTGATCTGGGTGCTAGCAGGTAGCAGTTAGTGGTTCCAGGGGGCGATGAACCCTGGGTGTTTGGCTTTGGGGTCCTCGGATCTGGAGTGGCGCCGAGGTCCATGGATCTGGAGTGGCACCGAGGTCCATGGATCTGGAGTGGCGCCGATTTACGCTTTAAGGCCCCCCCTGGAACCTGAAGGAAAGGATGAGGAAATGTTAGTGGAGCGCATGAGAAAAGTGTGGAGATTGGGGTGGTGGAGGGATGCGAGAAACGGATCAGAGGATAGCAGGTGGAGGCGGTCGTGTATAAATACAACCCTTGGTTGGTTTCAGGGAGGAGATAAGGGAGGAGTTGTTATCAATGGGATCACGAGCAGGTGAGCTTGGGAGGAGTAGAAGTCAGCCAGATTGAAGGCAATAACGTAGTGGGGAGATAGTTCTCCGGTGTGGTCTTCCCTCCTGAACCTATGTTGTACCAACAGCATTTCACTAGTAAAGACCACACCATCAAACAATATCAGTTGGGTTGTATTTATTGAATGGATACGGTGTGTATGAATGGAGACTGATTGAGGGATGTACTGAGGATGGTGTGGTGTAGATGGGTTGTGTGATGTAGATGGGTTGAAGAGGCATGGGTGCTTGTTGATCTGGGTGCTAGCAGGTAGCAGTTAGTGGTTCCAGGGGGCGATGAACCCTGGGTGTTTGGCTTTGGGGTCCTCGGATCTGGAGTGGCGCCGAGGTCCATGGATCTGGAGTGGCACCGAGGTCCATGGATCTGGAGTGGCGCCGATTTACGCTTTAAGGCCCCAAAAGTGGTGCTTGCTTTGTCACGAACGCATGGCATGGGCAGGGTTGGACCACTGGAACGGATGTAGACGGACTTCGCAGGTATAGGATCGAGGCATTTGATTATGGGATAGTGGGAGGTATGGAGAGAACATGTGGTGGGAGACAGGACAGGGTGAGAAGTGGACAGGTAGTTGGGCCATGCTAGAAATTCGGATGAATAGCATCATTGGTGTGAATTAGTTGTAAGTTAAGTCAGATGGAATGTTGATCCATGCATTAGTTAGAGGCAAACACCCTTGAGATCTTGTCCTGGGCACAACCCGGGAGAGTGAAGGAAGGTTAGTTTAGTTCGATCGGTGTGAACGATATGGGGTGTAGATAGGAGTGACGAGTGGTTGTACGGGTGTATGAGGACGGAGCGGCTGGACAGTACAGGGCCCAAAAGAAGCCGCGACAAGATCTGTAATCGTAGCAGTGAATACTGGAGTGAATACTGGAGTGAATACTGGAATGAATACTGGACCTGGAAAAAATACCGGACCTGTTAGGGTAATCGTAGCAGTGACCTCTTTTCTATTTGGAGAACATGGAGGCATGGAAATACGTTTGGAGGTAGAATGGGGAAAAAGAAGAGGCCAGGGAGGTGCCTCGGGACAGGAAGGTGGCAACAACACCTGCTAAGTAAAGCGGCGACAACGCTTTGGTTAGGTGACAGGAAGGTGGCGACAACACCTGCTAAGTAAAGCGGCGACGACGCTTTGGTTAGGTGACAGGAAGGTCGGCGAGCGCCTTGGCTTAGTCGAGGGGAAGGCGGAACGCCTTTGCTTAGACGAGGGGAAGGCGGAACGCCTTTGCTTGGGTGACAGGGAGAAGGCGGAAACGCCTTTGCTTAGGTGACAGGACGGCGGCGGAACGCCGTGACTGTGGTGAGTGAATGGTTGCTGTTGTGGATGGGGGGATTGGCCGGGTTGGAGAGGAGTGAATGGTTTGATGGATGGTGGAATGAACCCAGTGAGTTTACACTGGAATGAATACACTGGAATGAATACTGGACCTGGAATGAATACACTGGAATGAATACACTGGAATGAATACACTGGAATGAATACACTGGAATGAATACTGGACCTGGAATGAATACACTGGAATGAATACACTGGAATGAATACGCTGGAATGAATACACTGGAATGAATACGCTGGAATGAATACACTGGAATGAATACACTGGAATGAATACACTGGAATGAATACTGGACCTGGAATGAATACACTGGAATGAATACACTGGAATGAATACACTGGAATGAATACCCTGGAATGAATACTGGACCTGGAATGAATACACTGTAATGAATACACTGGAATGAATACGCTGGAATGAATACTGGACCTGGAAAGAATACACTGGAATGAATACACTGGAATGAATACTGGACCTGGAATGAATACACTGGAATGAATACACTGGAATGAATACACTGGAATGAATACTGGACCTGGAATGAATACACTGGAATGAATACACTGGAATTAATACTGGACCTGGAATGAATACACTGGAATGAATACACTGGAATGAAAACGCTGGAATGAATACACTGGAATGAATACACTGGAATGAATACTGGACCTGGAATGAATACGCTGGAATGAATACACTGGAATGAATACACTGGAATGAATACTGGACCTGGAAAGAATACACTGGAATGAATACACTGGAATGGATACACTGGAATGAATACACTGGAATGAATACGCTGAAATGAATACACTGGAATGAATACTGGACCTGGAATGAATACACTGGAATGAATACACTGGAATGAATACTGGACCTGGAATGAATACACTGGAATGAATACACTGGAATGAATACACTGGAATGAATACACTGGAATGAATACTGGACCTGGAATGAATACACCGGAATGAATACACTGGAATGAATACACTGGAATGAATACTGGACCTGGAATGAATACACTGGAATGAATACACTGGAATGAATACACTGGAATGAATACACTGGAGTGAATAATGGAATGAATAATGGAATTAACCGGCGTGGGTTAACGGGGGGAATGGAGGTTAGAAATGGAGGCTGTTACAGAGCGGGTACGGAGCGCCAGTAGAGTTGCATTTATTGAACATTTGTGACGTGAAAACGTTGTGACATAGAAATGCATTTGGTATGGAGGAGGCTGAAGTAAGTGATATGAAAAACCTGAGTGAAATGTGACAAGGTGAACCAGTCACGACGGTACCATTGCTCTAGCCTGTATTGTTGTTGGGACTGATAGTATTCAGTGAATCAATGTAGAATGATGGAGGTTGGCAAATGAGTAGGTGAGGACGTGCTGTGGGTATAGGAGTCGGGTGTGTGAAAAATACTTAGCTTTGGGTGTTGGACAGAACTCTGGATCGGGGGTGACGTCATCGCTGTGGGTTCTAGCGGAGGTCCCGTGGAACGAGCCGGCTTGAATGGCGGCGTGGGAGAAGTAGGCTATTTCGCTAGCCGCGGAGGTGACTTGAAACACCGTGGCGGTCGGGACGGGACTGACTGGTTGTGTGAGGATAGGACTGGGGTGGTGTTGTAATGTGCCGAGCCGGGACTGCCGCGAGACGGCGTGTGAACCGGGCCGCTGGCGAACATGTTAAGTTAGTGGCCACGGAATGAAAACAGACTGTAAGGTTGGTGTTTGGTCTCGCTTGCTGGTGCTGGATAGAAGTGATGGCATCGCTGGAGTACGAGGCATCTGTTGTGGGTTGTAGGAGGAGGAATTGTAGGCCTACGTTTGTAGTTAATATTGTTAATCGGTTCGGTTGACCCAGGCACGCGTTGGTGAGCCTGAGCTTGTGTGTGTCCATGCGAGAAACGGATCAGAGGATAGCAGGTGGAGGCGGTCGTGTATAAATACAACCCTTGGTTGGTTTCAGGGAGGAGATAAGGGAGGAGTTGTTATCAATGGGATCACGAGCAGGTGAGCTTGGGAGGAGTAGAAGTCAGCCAGATTGAAGGCAATAACGTAGTGGGGAGATAGTTCTCCGGTGTGGTCTTCCCTCCTGAACCTATGTTGTACCAACAGCATTAATACAGACACTACTTGAGTAAATGTGCTAAGTTACTTTCCACCATTGTATGGAGACAGCTAACATTATGAGTAACTGCTGCTAATATTGTGCAATGATACAGTAGTCAGAAACACCCCTCTTTGCCTACTCTCCTCACTCGCTGTCTTCTGAATTATTGTCTTAACTCCGACCACCTGGTTTTTAGTTTGACACTTAGCTTGTAGCCTATATTCAAGTCTCAAAGGGATATTCTTTGAGCCTTCTGGTTTAACCTTTACATTTTAAAGTTATGTAATGTTGCTGATCTTTGTCTGTGAGCTCATTCTATGATTGCACTTGTTTCTGCAGAAGCCTAATAATACCTCCCTTGACCACAAAGTAATCCTCTTGGCTAAGTGGAAGATGTTTGACTTCCCATGTAGGAAACCAAACACCTCAAAGCTGGGTTGGAATCCAGGTGCTTAAATTGGACTGGACTGAATCCAGGTGCCTAAACAGGCCTGCATAAGAGCATCAGCGAAATAAACAAACCCACGTCAGCTACAGTAAATACCTAAAACAGGGGTCTTCAACGTTTAGCTACTTTTTCATAGATAGCTTCATAGACTTGTTTGTGTAGTGTTATGTTAGATGTTAATGTGAACCCTCAATAGCCTACTAGAAAACTTAGAGGGCCTTTCTGTGTGGAATTTGTTCTCCCCGTGTCCCCTACCTCACAAAAAACATGCAGTAATCCTGGTCTACATACTCCCTCCCCCTTGTCAGCCAGGGAGCCTGATGGAGGGGAAAGGAACTGGTTCGTGTTCCTTCCATGCACTAGATTATGTCCTACCAGGGAAACTCCCCCCTGCTTACAGCTTATGCAATTGGCACTGGGAGAAGTGGGACAAAAATGTTGAAAAACAAAGATAGAAACAGAAAAATAGACACATAGAAAACGTTTTCTTTCTTTCTTCCCTCCGGACCAAACCTCTTGCCGAAATAAGCTGCACGCTTTTAGATCTGCTATTTTCGGCTAATGTTCCCCTCAGAATAGGGATGCTTGGGTTCAAGTTGTTAATGATGACCCTAGGGGTCCCGGACCCCCTGTTGAAGACCCCTGGCCTAAAGCATGAGAAAAGATGTCCTTAACAGTTGCAAAGAATTGGCATTCTTGTCTCGACACAGGGTTCATTAAAAAAAAAAAAATATATATATATATATATATATATATATATATATATATAATGTGATTAGAGTAAATCATATTCCAAAACTGTGTCCCATGTAGGCCTAGTAAATTCTCGGGGGCCACAACAACAAATGCTTTGCCATCTGTTTTATGATTCAAAGTGTCTCTAAGCAGAGGCCCGTTTAATGGCACGCTTCAAGGCAACCTGATTGCCATGATTACCATTCAATGCTTGTTTAGTTATCCAGACGACCCGCTTTGTGCGTGTGCTCTGACCGTAAACACGGAAGCATCCGAGGAACATGCACACATAATATATACATATTTACATATGAATTCAATAGACTGAAAACATGCTTTGTGTCAGATAAAAGGATATCAGTGGATGAAAAGGATGGAATGCGTCGTCTGGCATTTCTCAGAATTGACCGTCCGGCTGCTGAGATCATTTTGTTAAGAATCCTTCAAGAAGATGATGCACTATTTTTAACGCTAATTTGATATGGTCTTGCATCCCTAATGAGGGCTTTCTCTACATGTGACCATGCAGAGACATGAATGTCTTTAATGACATCATTTGTTTTTTATATCTGTAATACTTTTGTGTGTAATCAATCAGACAAGAATGAGATTCTACATCATCTACATTATAGCAAATTTCGATGACAACAAAACGAGTCTAATTAACCCTTACCAGGTAGAGGATATGCAGTATACAGTATCTATATAAACAGCATATATATACACACACGCATGCACGCATACGTCGCACGCACGTACGCACACACGCACGCGCACACGCACATGCGCACACACACACACACACACACACACACACACACACACACACACACACACACACACACACACACACACACACACACACACACACACACAGGGATGAAATTAACCCCTTAAAAAGGCAGACAAATAGGTCAGACTGCATTAAAGCAGATAAAAGCACAGCCACAAATTAGTATGTTTAACATGTACCTATGTTTCTATGTCAGTGGTGCTCAAATATTTTCATGTGAAGGACCCCCAAAATGATATGTATTTGGCCACGGACCCCCATCTCAAAATATTCCAGGGAACCCCCCCCCCCCAGAAGCAAAATTTGAGTTACAAATGTTCGCTTAAAAAATACAGATATTCAAAGATTTGCACACATTTTCACGACGTTTCAAAAAAATAGCAGATCTACAAGCTCGCAGCGCGGCACTCAGTGCCGCGCTGTGAGCTTGTATATCTGCTATTTTTCAATAGCTAAAGTATAAAATAATTCCAGGCCCCTCCACCTTGGGCCCTAGTAACTTAGTCCCACTTTCCCTCCCTTGTGACGGCCCTGTTTGAGTGCATCACACATGTGCATCTCTAAAAAAAAAAGAAAACTTGTGTCTAATTAGTGCACACGTGTGTCAGTTCACGTCATGTAGAAATAAAAGACATGTGAAAGTCACGGGTGACCTCCTTGATCCCATTGTCCGTGCTCCCGGCCCCCGGCCCCTTATACATGTTGGCAGACCCCTGATACACTGTTAAAATACAGAGTGTCACGGACGGTTCAACTCTTAACAGTGTACAAATTGACCTTTACGGGTCCATCTCCAATGGAGGAAAAAGTGCTCCATTTTTGCAATGTTACAAGTAAAAGTCTGGAATTCAAAATGTATTTGACTAAAAGTACAAATGTTGAAATGTATTCGTATCAAAATGTCCTTAAAGTACCAAAAGTAGAGAGTACCTCGTTTCAAATGTATATAGGTCTGAAGTGGGTCGGCGAATGTAATTGATAATAATCAAAATCAACAAGCAACTAGTAACTAAAGTTGTCAAATAAATGCTGTGTAGTAAAAGTAAGTGGATCCGAGATGTAGTGGAATAGATAAGTATAGACAATTGGAAATTCTCCAGTAAAGTAAAAAAGTACCCCAAAAGTGTACCTAAGTACAGTCCTTGAGTGAATATACTTCTGTCCAATATCAGAGTCAAAGGGGACACTCTGTATTTTATGGTGTAGGGCAGTGTCATGCCCTGTGGTGTCAAAGGTGACCAGAACACCAGCGCCAGCCTGGAAATTAGACCAAACTATTGTCCTTTCAGTCCAGTTTAATTACAGCATAACCCAGGAGTAGCCTATTTCACCCCCCACACCAGAGCCTGTGACACCACACCAGCCATGGGAGGGAGGGAGGGAGGGAGGGGGTGGGGGTTAATTTGTTATGGATGGAAAATGTAATTATATATGCCCCAGTGCCCCGGACACAAAAGCCAATTCACAGTTTAATTAACAAACAAAGGCACGAAGCGCTAATTGGTTAGAATGCGAGTCCTTTTGCCTTGTTTTACACGTTATGTTATGGTATTATGTATTATGTTTTAGTATTAAAGGTTGAATATGTCTCTATTTCTCCTAAATTATTATTGTTATTCTTGTTTCTGTTTTTTTGTGCATTTACTTAAATGTATTACAAATTGCACCTGCAGACAACTTGAAAAAATGTTTTTCTTCCTGCTTGCTGTTTCGTTTGCCATGAGATGGGTTATCCATTCTCCATTTACAATGCGACTGCATTCAAATCTTTATAGCCTACCCAAGCCCTCAAAGCAGAGGTCTACTGTAAACCACACAGTGGTCGTTGTTACATTAATCACTGTGAGAAGTAGACCTACACAGTGAACACAGATCTTCATGTGGGCATGATGATCATCATCAGCATCTACGCTTTTTCCACTGATCTTATTACTGAATTCATTCCATTAGAGTCAATCAATGAGACTTAAGCTTCTGTCACGCTAATCATCTGCGCTGATTCCAGGGATGCGAAAACATGACCTGTGTTAAGCACAACACACTGGCAGGGCTAAATAATCCCCACGCCGCCAGGGACAAGTCTGATTATCATATTAAAATTAGCATATTAGGATTGCTTATTGCCAGTTAACAGCCCAGCGGAGCCCCTATAGTTACTCCCATCGCTGTCTTGTTTGACGCAGTCAGCAGTTGCAGCGATCTCCACCCCATAATAACCATGAGCTCTCCCTTGTTCAGGGGTTTAGCCCATTTTGCTTTGATCAGATAAATCCTATAATGTCAATGGAGACGACAGCGCCTTTCTCTTGGTCTCACTAGAAACCTTCTCCTGAACACACGCTGGGAGAAGGGAAGCTATTAGCATAACATCATGTTAATTGCCGCAAATTAGACACATTGGATGCAATGCACTGTTAAAGTGCTTCGCCATCATTTTCACCGCAGCATACAGAGACAAACGGAAAGCCAATCAAGTGTAAAAAGCACTCTTGACCTTATACAATTGAGCAGTATCCTTATTTCCTTTGGGCACGTAGTGATGTTTCGATGTGCCGTTGTTTCGAGCGGCCAGTAGTCCGAATCACGGGTGAACGCTAACCTGCCGATGCAGGCGAATGCTAACCTGGTGAATAAACCTGAACCTGAACCTTAACCATAACCCTTACCCTAACACTAACCGGAGTGCCGGGGATTCGAAACAGCGATTTTGCCATTCCCTTTCACCCATTTAGACCTGAGGCCGATTCGGAAAGCTGTCTTCTGGAAAATACTGATATCATCTATATCGGGTGGAAACCTCATTATGTCCAAACTGTTACTTTCCCGGTTTCAAATTCAAAAACAGCAAAAGTAGCAGGATCTACAAGCTCGATCTGCTACTTTTGATGCTTTACACCAGGGGTCGGCAACCTTTTTGACATGAAGTGCCATGTTTTTTTATTTTCGAGAGTCACTGTGCCAACATTATGTTTAATTATGACCACATCAAAATATTTCCAACAAATTTGGATTGTCTATAATCCAAAACTTTCCCCAGCTTATTCTTTTGAAATATTCACATCAGGACATAGTAGACTCCCAGCAGGGGAGGCCTTAGCTATGTTTCACCAGTTTCAATTGAAACGGGCCTCAGCCACCTGGGGGCCTCCAAGAGCTAGTCAGTAAGCCCTGTTCAACTTGCAACACACTTATAACACTTTTTAATAATGATATAACCTTGTTAATATAACGCCATATAGGTCAATGCTATAATATTATGTAGTGATATAATAATAATATATAAATAGCAACCAGTCATTGACTTATAAGTCAACTTCTGTGTGTGATTGTTGCGTGGCTACTGTGGCTACAGTGCGCTGGCGGCGGCACGGGGGGGCCTCATCAATAGCTCTTGAAACGGGCCTCCAAATTACTAAGGCCGCCCCTGACTCCCAGACTTCCTAAGAGTTGAGAGTTTGAATAAAAGTAGAATTTGCATACAGATGTGGGGGATATATATTTTTAAATCTTTTATTTTAAACCAAAAGTCCTCTCTCTCACACTTATGACAGTCAGTGTGCCAGTGATTAGCCTCCACTGTGCCAATGTTGGCATCCGTGCCTAAGGATGCCTGCCCCTGCTTTACACTATAGTACAATCAAGTAGGAGCGTTCGTTTACGAGAAAAACCCCACAAAAAGTTAGAATATGAAGTAATTTCTGCCTGACAGCAACAATTATATATAGCTTGTACAAAGCGCTAAAATGACACAGATACAAATGTTATCCCGGACTGAAAGGTATAACAAATACAAATAGCAGATCTACAAGCTCACAATTTGTCGCATCGCAATGCATTGTGAGCTTGTAGATTTCAAATGGCTGAAATGTACACAGGGCTGAAGTTGTTAATGTAGCTTTTGTAATAATGAAAATCTACAAAGTGACTAAAGTTTTCAAATAAGTGGAGTACTATATAAATATAAATAAATACTCAAGTGAAGTACAAATACCTCAAAATTGTACTAAGTTCATTTACTCAATTGCTGTACTTCAAGTACAGCACTTGAGTAAATGCACTTAAGGGATATTCCACTTTCAACAGGGAACAGTGGTAGGGCTTCTCTCCACATACACACCCATTGTAACTTCAAACTCCATTTTAACCATGATAGATTCATTAAAAACACCCATTATTTTTTCTGGAGACTCATTTTACCTTCCTAATACGTGAGCAGGTCGTGTTTTTTCGATAACTTTTTCATTTATTTTTAATAATTATTTGGAAAAATGGAAAAAATGAAATACAAAAAGATAATTATTAAAAATAAATGAAAAATGTTATCGGAAAAACACAGCCTGCTCACATATTAGGAGGGTAGTATGAGTCACCAGAAAAAATAATGGATGTTTTTAATGAATCTATCATGGTTAAAATGAAGTTTGAAGTTACAATGGGTGTGTGTGGGGAGAGGCCCTGGGCCTGGAGGGCCTGGTAACATTTACATCAAATATCTAAATATTCAATTAAGCTAATTAAAAACTGTTCAGGGTGTTCATAAAAGCCTGATTAGATGATAAAATTACCAAAAGTTTTTTTGAAAGTGAAATACCCCTTTAGTTACTTTACACCACTGCCATTTAGAGAGCAGGTTTTGCACTCGTAGTCGTAGCGAGTAGCTACATTCCTTTGCCTCTGGTCTTGAGTTTGTCCTCAAAGGTTTGGGGCCAGCCACGTGCAGCAGCTCTCTGGATATGTGCTGCTATAGAATATCATCCTGCAAGCAATTCCTCACACTGTGGAATGCCTATTTTTGGCTATACCTACGCATTCTCCTGTGTGGAAGAAGGAAAAAAAGTTGTCTTTTCTTTTCCAGAGGCTTCAGCACACAGTTTGAAGAAGAGTCAGCCAGCTGTGGAGCGTTGCTTTAAAGCTCTGAGGAACATGTGGCCGCCTTTCTTTGAAACAGGCTATTTGGGTCTAACGTAATTACAGTCTAGACTGTGCTCTCGCTTTCTACCCCGAGTCTGTGGGGGAACCAGCTGAAGATGCCAATAATTCACACACTCATATTTGGGTATAGCGATAATGCAGGCCGATGTGCCGTGAAGCAAGTGTTCCCAAACTGGTGACCCCCCTTGATTAGCTTGTGTGCAACATTGTTTTCTCACTCAACAGTACACAAACCAACATACAGTATAAGTGTATACACAGGGTGTCTGCACATTTCTAAAGTTACAATTAAATGACCTTTTTAATACCAAAATGGGCCACATTGTCAAATATTACGTATAAGAAAGAGGCAAACATTGTGAAAATATCCGGACTGCAAGCTTTTCCTCCCCTATTGGCACAGGGGAAAGAGGGTGGTTACTGGCACACTGGCATTGTGAGACAGAGGTTGTTTTCTTTTAGAATTGAATATATAGAATTGTGCACCTGTTCCGGCCTTATAGTAAGATATTATTATGTCACGTGAAACTTGACCAATCATGGAGATGTGAAGCTCAACAATCGATAGATAGATAGATAGATAGATAGATAGATAGATAGATAGATAGATAGATAGACCTCTGTCGAGGTGCCTTGTGCACTCGTGGCCTTGAAAAAACATAGAGTGACGTCACCAACTGGGTGGGGATGTCATCATTACCATCAACAGCCAATGAGGGACCAGCAATCTTGGTGACTCGATCAACAAGTGTGCCCTGATATAGATTACAAGGCGTGCTCTGCTGGCGCATATTAAGTAGTGTCTCTGTAGGCTATCTGAGTGTATGCCATGGGCCCATAGCCAATCAGAGAGGGGCAAAGGGGGATATATAAAGGCCACGAGAGGGGCCGTCTATGCCCTTAGCCAATCAGATGGGCATAAACGGGCATATGTCCAAAAATCTTGAGGATTGGTGAGCCTCACATGACATTTTGGTCAATCAGACTATAAATGGACCAATTTCCATGATTGGTCAAGTCTCACAGGACATCATAATATCTTACTATAAAACGGAAACCTGATATAAATAACAGGGTCCCATAGTCTAAAACGGGTGAAGCGGGCATAAATCTCTAGTGACTATAAATGAGCCAAATCTATGTCTGCCTGAGGATTCTCCAATCTCCATGATTGGTCAAGTTTCACGTGACATCATAATATCTTACTATAAAACGGGAAGAGTATTTCTAAAAGATAAAGGTTATAGACTGTGGACAATCAAATAGTACTTGTCCGTCTTTATTCCTTCCATTCATCCATCCATCTTCCCAGATAATATGTATATTTCTTTTGCCGCGCTACTCCTCCCACAGTTTTGGTGGCACGCACTTGGACCATATGTCAAATCGACCGATGACTAGTTGTTAGCTCGCTGAAAGCGAGAACAATATGTTATCTTCATTATTGTGGGCTCGCTGAAAGCGAGAACATTATGTTATCTTCATTATTTATATATTAAGTTCTCCTCAAAAATGACGTAATTTTTCAGTCAAGTTCTCCTAAAAAATGACGTAACCTATTATGTAACCTATTCTCCTCGACAGTACAAAGGCAGTAGAGTCAAGTCCTCCTCGTTTTACTCTGATATAAGTCGTACACCCTACCTTCCCCGAAAAAGTTAATATTAAGTCCATATATGTGCATGGATATTATATATTAATAAAGGATAAAATAAATAAAATGTCCATATACAGTATGGGCATTCCCAGATGAGTTAAGGTACCCATATATGGAGATCCCCAGGCATCAAACGCAGGCCCTAACTCACCATGGCCCAGTGTTGCCCTGAGGCGTCTTACTAGTTTATATTGATTTATTTGTGAATTCATTTTCTTCATTGACTTGAATGGGAAAATGCAAAATTTAAACCTTTCCCAAATATGGAGACGTGTGCAACTGTGTAGACTAGGGATGGACGATTAATAGGTCATCATATCGCTATTGATAGGCCAATGTCAAACCAACATCATAATAATATATCAATTTAGACAATATTTTATTGTGGGCTCGCTGAAATACGAGACCAGTATGTTATACCAAAACTTTATAGACCAAGGTTATTCTCCTGACTGACTGACAGTACAAAGGCAGGGCCTTTAGCCAATGAGGAGCAGCGTTCTTGGTGACATCACCACCAACAAGTGCGACCTGATATATATAACAACAACACCCATATGAAATCTTTTTGCCAGACCCATGAAATGGGTAGGCCTACATAAGCAAATGTCGGTCTGTCCGGGTTTTCTATATAAAGGGTATATATGATGATGACATGATGATGACATGCCTATGATGTCATAAATGATGATGACAGACAGGGGGTCTGGCACAACCAGGTTGACCTGGTCTAGTTTAGTAGGTTCTCCCAAACCTTTAGATACTAAAGTATATAAAGTATATAAAATGTAGGAGTGTAGGAGTGTCAGAAGTAATGTTGGAGTGCCCGTTGGGCAGATTTTTATGCCCATATATGTTGGAGTGCCTGTTAGATCTTTATGCCCATACATGGTGTTCCGTGCAAGCCCACACTGTTTCGTAGGAACAGTATTTCTAGTTTATATATTAACTCAGCGGGTGCCCACGCGTCAAACTCTTTGATGTCGCTGGAGGCCCACGACGCGTTTGCCGCGTTTACTGTATTTACAGTAACAACTTTAAATCTCACCGTAAGGTCGGGGCTACGCCGGGATGTAGCCCATTCACCGCGGGTTGCTTCGAATCGACGCTGAGAGCATCGCGCGGCCGTTTTTCTCCATATACTCCAATGCATTTCCCCATCTTTAACGCCCTTTATCTCTGATGTTTGTTTTATGGCTAAAACTGTGTCAGGCTGCGGCAAAATGTCCAACTTTTGATCGGCAATCAACAGCTATGCTCAACACTGGCCCATACAGTATGTTACACAACAACATCCTGTCTGCGGTCATGTGACCAAGTGACGTCATGACGCATGCATTGACGCAGCAGGGCCGTATTCAATACAATGGTGGTGGGTCTGGGCATCGAGAGGGGATAAATGGGGCTCAATCTAGGGGCACCCAATGTGTTAAGTTCTCCTAAAAAATGACGTAATTTTTCAGTCAAGTTCTCCTCAAAAATGACATAACCTATTACGTAACCTATTCGCTTCGACAGTACAAAGGCAGTAGAGTCAAATTCTCCTCGACAGTATGAAGGCAGTACAGTACAAAAGACAATATAAAAGATGAGGTGCAACCAAAGGGTAGATCTTTATGCCCACACACACTGTTTCGTAGGAACTGTATTTCTAGTATTAAAATGTTTTGTATGTTTTATGTTCAATGTATTTGTATTTAAGTTCATAAAGTTAACATAAGAACATATAAATGCATTTGAAATAAAAATAACAAAAAAAAAAAGTTTTCAGGATTCCAATTAAAAAATAGACGATCTACAAGCTCAAAACAGGCACTGCGACGTGTTTTGAGCTTGTAGATCAGCTTTTTTTGCTATGTATAATATGCATTGTGGCCCTCTGTAACCTGACTCCGCCAGATGGTGGCAGTAGTGCGTATACTTCATATACCGCCCTACTTTTACCATCTGGAATTGCTCGGACAGACCCGATGTAAGGGGTGGGCCATTTTTTCAAATTCTTTCGCAGGTGATTGGACTGTCTATCATAGTCTGGGAGTGCCAACTCCAACCACTCATATTGGCCTGTCTGCATGACGTTACACCCAGAATCCGCTTCCTGGGTTTCCACGTGGTCTGCAGTCAGACTCTATTGGCTCAGAGCCGCTCAGAGCTTGCCCGTAGCTGCCGCTGATTCGTCCGGTCTGGGACTTTACGAGTGATATCAACTCTCCCCAAGCAGTCTCAGATGGTAAAGTAGGGCGGTACGCACTGCTGCCACCATCTGGCGGAGTCAGGTTAGGCCCTCTGGGGTGAGTGTGGAAATATAGTGGCATCATCAAAGTTGCCCATGCACCCTAACCCTAACCCTAACCCTGCATGGGCTATAGGCTGATTCATACAAAATGATGATGAAGGAATACAATATAGTAGCCTACTGTGGTCTCCCTACTCAACAAGCAGTGAAGAAGTACTCATATGTTTTATACAAGTGAAAGTATCAATACTGCAATGTAGACATACTCTGAATCTACAAAGTAACTAGTAACTAAAGTTTTCAAATAATTGTAGTGGACTAAAAAAGTACAATATTGCACAAAAGTACAACTATGTTCCTCTAGTGGAGTAGAAGTACAAGCATTAAAAAATGGAAATACTCCAGTAAAGTGAAAGTACCTCAAAATTCTACTTACGTGCAGTAGGCTACTTGAGTGAATGTAGCCTACTTTCCACCACTGGTCTATGTTTAGGATTGTTGTTGAAGCTTTAAAATTGTTGCGCAACTTTTCTCTCAACAGTTAAAGCCAGTTTGCTTGCTTGTAAAACTACAATTTCCAAGAAGAGGCATAAAGCATGAGCTTTTATCTTTTTTTCTTTCTGACAAATTATAGAAAGAGAACGCACGCAACACAGAAGTGGTTGCACAATAAGACAAGCATGACAGATGGCATTTACTGTTGCCATGACAACAAAACCTCCTGCACGGCAGTTGTATTGACAACACCGTTTTGCGCAAAGTCTCGCATTCTTTTTAAAGCTTTACAAAAAAATGTCAACAAAGAGCACATCTGGTGGGAAGCTGGGTTGAGCAACTCCGTACGACGACCACATCTATTTATAAAAGCCCCCCGGCACAAAGGGTCAAATGTACCCGCAACAGGAGAGAATGCCTTTGACATTAAAGGGGATGGGTGGTGATTCCGCCAGTGTGACCTTGATTCGTGTGCAGTCAGCAGCTCTTCTTGTGGGCTCAATGCCAGTGATGTACTGTAATAGAATGGATCTGTATACCTGGAGGTGCTGTAAGCCACAAGGAAACCATAGTTATCATTGTGACACATAAACACAGACACCTGCCTGCTGAAGGCACAAAGCATACAGTATCAACATCCGTAAGAAAGCAAAAGGTGCTGGCTGCTCAACTTCTCCACTGTGAACCTGACCAGATTTTGCAGGAGAAATAGGCAACCAAATAAGCCCCAAAGAAGTGACTATAATAGGCCACATGAGCACTTCAAACCTACTGTATACATTCATTGGCTCAGTCACATTGCATGAGCTTGTAGATCTATTTTCAAAAAGATATTGGGGGAAAAAAGGTGAAACATCACAAACAAGCACCCAAAAAACACAACCCACAACTATACCAATATTTACAAACAACTTTACAGAAAAACAAGTCAAACAACATGGCAACAAGTGAACCCTGACCTACCAGCACAAAAGGTGCTGCTGGCATGGGTCAACTTCACTTTGTCTTTGGGGAACTTTCAATTCGATCCATAACAGAAATGTGTGTGAAATTTCAATTGAGGGGAGGTTGTCTTTGGAGAGGGAAACAGAAGCGAACAGAAGAGGAGTTCAAATCATCAGTGACGGTCCGTGACAGCAGCGTTCAATAGCTGCAGTCACCAGGATTCCTCCCTGCACATCCAGGCTGTGTTTGTCTGATTATTATTATTACAATAATATTACAATAATTAACCACTTCAGCCCTAAATATACTTTGGGTATTTGAACATTTATCTACAAGCTCACAACGTGTTGCAATGCGATGTGTTCTGAGCTTGTAGATCTGCTATTTTCATATAAAAAAATAATTAAACTGCATTATGAGTACTTTTGATGCCAATACTTTTGTACTTTTATTCAAGTACATTTGCAATAGTGTATCTTTACTTGTAACAGAGTATCTCTACATGATGGAATAGATATTTTTACTTAAGCTTTTGATTATTATTATTACAATACTTTCCCCTCCACTATGTGTGCATGCATGCGTGCGTATACGTGTGTGTGTGTGTGTGTGTGTGTGTGTGTGTGTGTGTGTGTGTGTGTGTGTGTGTGTGTGTGTGTGTGTGTGTGTGTGTGTGTGTGTGTGTGTGTGTGTGTGTGTTTGTGTGTGTGTATTGACAGCTGATTTTCTTAAAGTTTAATCCAGGGGTTTGTCTTCAACGTTTTCAGGCCAAGGACCCCTTAGTTGAGAGAGAGATGAAGCAGGGACCCCACATGACCTTTTCATAGATTCCATATAGTTTAATTGTTTGACAGCACAATCATCAGTGTATTTTGGATTCATGTCAATTTGTGTTTTCAGATATTTAACCACTTGAGCCGTCATTACCTAATAAACTTGACCTTTCACTGTACTTAGTCTGGTCTTTTTCCCCTCTACACCAGACCTCTATGCCAAAAATAGCAGATCTACAAGCTCACAACGCCTCGCAGCTGCGAGGCGTTGTGAGCTTGTAGATCTGCTATTTTTGGCTAAAGTTCTCAGAATAAGGACACTAGGGTTCACATGGTTAATATAAAGAAGAGAAAAAAGTTTCTACCACACAAAGATTTGGAGGACCCCCTGGAGTAACTCTTAGGACCCCCTAGGGGTCCCGGAACCCCTGTTGAAGACTCCTGCCTTATGGTTTAATCTGGTTAGGGATTTTCAAAAGTGCTGCGTCCACTCAGATCTGGAGATAGAGGTGTCACATGACCTTTTGTGTGCTAAAATACCAATGCTCCCCCCCCCACCCCCCTCCCCCTGGTGATGTCATTCCCCTGTCAGCAAGCCCAGGACCTCTGGACGGGACAGGACAGGACAGGACAGGACAGGACAGGACAGGACAGGACAGGAGGTCAGGTCAAACCTCTTTTCTGAAAATAGCTGATCTACAAGCTGCGAGGCGCTGTGAGCTTGTAGATCTGCTATTTTTGGCCAAAGTTATACGAATATGGACAACTTTATGGACACACAAAGATTTGGAGGACCCCCTAGGGGTCCCGGACCTCCTGTTGATGACCCTTGTGCGAGACCCCTGGCCCTGGGCCCTGATTGCTGAGGTGGATCGGTGCAACACCTACCATCAGGTCCCAGTACTCACCGCTCGACTTGCAGATGTGCATCTTCAACAATACTGTACCTTTATGTTTGTTGTTAATGCAGCCTACTGCATATCATCTCTGTCGGGTGGAAACCTCATAGCCAGGTCAGGACAGGACAGGACAGGACAGGACAGGACAGGACAGGACAGGACAGGACAGGACAGGACAGGGGTCATCAATATGTCCATACATGGACAAATGTGTCCGTGGCAAAGACCTATTCATGTCCGTGGCAAATTTTAGATTTTATTTTTTAAACACCATCATAATGTTCTTACTTTGATTATAAGACCCCGTTACTGAATGTCAAGTCTCCAGGTTTTCTTCAGAATATGTATGACACTGATTTACTTTGACACTCTGGCATATTGGGAGTCCAGCTAGTAGTGGTTCTCAACTCTGAGAGAGTACGAATGGAACCAAATGGGCCTGTATTTGTGCAAAAAAATGATTTTGACCAAAATATCCACCACAAAAAAGAATTGCCAGCTTTTGTGAAGTGCAAGCTGGTAAAAAGCTGGTCTATATAATTATACAGTCAGGTGGCTAGTCATCAGTTTCTCATCAGTTTCTCCTGTCTTGCTGTCCTCTAAGCCTAAGGCAAGCTAAACAGTCGTTCGGGACCTATATACCTTTAGGTTGCGGACCAATTTGTATGGGTCACGACTCGTGAGTCAATATCTATGATACAGTACATATTATTTCAAAAGATAAAAAAAAAAAAGTTTAAACAAAAAACACTTTTCATCAATTAAAAACTATCCAACATTTTTCAAAGGTATTTCAACAAAATGAAAACATCTTATAATTGCCATAAACGAATAAGTAGAGAAAACAGCAGATCTACAGCTCACAACGCGGCACATTGTGAGCTTGTAACAAAAAACAAAAAAGGATCCATGAATTCAAGTCTCCATGGGTGAGTAATCAATAAAGAAAAGTGATTTTTGGGGTGAACTATCCATCCCTTTAAGTGCTGACAGTTGAGTTGGAGAGGAATAAATCTAAACTGTTTCCAAGGCAAGTGTACAAGAATCAGAATCAGAATCAACATTATTGTCACATCACAGGTTTAC
The DNA here is from genome assembly GCF_963921795.1 of Nannobrachium achirus. Classification (NCBI taxonomy): domain Eukaryota; kingdom Metazoa; phylum Chordata; class Actinopteri; order Myctophiformes; family Myctophidae; genus Nannobrachium; species Nannobrachium achirus. The sequence continues at coordinate 41,830,314 of NC_137828.1, forward strand.
AGGTGTACAACAGTGGATCTGTTTTTGTGCAAACTCTACATCGTCTTTTGTTGTTTCCATAAGAGAAAGGGAAGAAGACAAACAAACAAATATCTACATACTTAAAAATGTCCTCATGTGATAAAATGATCATCACTGAAAACTGAAAAATAGAAGTCCATACATAGCCAACTAAAAAAGACATGGTACTTATTAGTAGGATTGTAAATTGAATGAATGTATGGACAAAAGCAAATATGTGTGTAAGTTGCGTTTATATGGAAAATGTTTTAAATGATTGAACAACATATCCATGGGTTTCATTTGTAGTCCTACACGGCCATCCCACTGAGCAATAGACGTCTATTAGACGTTGGTCTAAAATTGGTCTAATGGAGGTATAGAATTGAGCGTTTTTTAGACGTCTAAGCTTAGACTAGACGTTGATTAGACGTTATTTCAACGGCTATATATAGACGCGGTCTATTTATATACCGTACGTCTATTAGACGTCTAAAATATAGACTGTCTAAGTTTAGACGTCTAAAAACCTTTCAAATCTAGACGTACCGTATATTAGACGTATTTTAGACGAGCCTTTAGACTTATACAGTATTAGACGTCTAATAGACCGAAAAATGTTTAGGGGGATGTTGAGGACCAACAAACACCGTGTTCCAATTTGTCTGATTGGCAATTTGGCATAGAACTAATGTTCTACGCCAATCAGGACACCTGTGTTGGTCCCCAACATTGCTGATGTAGGATGAAACCCATGAATACTGCATTTTTGATGACAAAGCTACAGTGTACACGATGACCAAAATAAAGACAACATTTCAACCCCCCGCCGGCCTGCCCAAAAAAGGGCTCATGTGAGTTACATGCAGCACAAAAGGATGCACACAAATGTCATGTTTCCCATACTGTGTGAGTGTGACACTCCGGCATAACTTCCAATCATATTGAATTACCATCAGAGTGCAATGAACTTAGAGCAGCTGCCCATGCGGACATATGACTGGAAGTCCTATATTTATCAGAGAGAGGAGCAGTGTGTATTCAAGTGACTGTACCATATCCACATTGCTACAGGGAACACAGCAGTGCAACGCGTCTGCGGTGTAAAGTAATTGATTACATTTACTCAAGTACTGCATTTCTTTACGTTACTGGAGCATTTCCAATTTGCTGTACTTTTACTTCCACCACATTTCAGAGGCAAATATTATGTGTTTGACTTCACCACAATTATTTGACAACTTTAGTTTCTAGTTTCTTATTGTGGATTTTGATTATTATTACAATACATTACCCACTTCAGCCCTATATACAGTACATTGCGTAGCATTGTGAGCTTGTAAATCTGCTATTTTCAAAATATTTTTATACATTTGAAAACTTGTGAAATGGGACATGTGCACAATGAGTTCTTTCTACTTTTGGTACTTTAAGTACATTTTTATACCAATGCTTTTGTGCTTTTACTCAAGTAAATTTTGAATTCCGGACTTTTACTTGTAACAGAGTTTTTCTACATTTTGCATTATTGAAACTTATACTTAAGTAAAACATTTGAGTATACTTTTCCCACCACTGCTTAGCAACACAGCACTTCAGTGATACCGACAGCCAATTGAAGTGTTTGACCCCCTGACCCCAAGTACACACACAGCACCATTGATGTGAAACACGTTATGGTAATCTGAAACGCTTTTTCCAAATTTGGTATTCTGATCATGACACAGAGTAAAAATATATGCTTATGTGTGGAATGTATCTTTTGATTTGTGAGGCTGTCGAAGCCATTGGTTCTCAAACGTCATAAGGACCCCCCAGAGTGATATGTACAGTATTTGGCCACAGACCCCCCCCCCCCCCCCCCCCCCCATATGAAAAGGTTTAGTGCCAGGGACACCCCAGAAGAGAAACATTTAGAATATTCAAAATGATAAAAAAAAAAAAATCCAAACATTTTCAAATTATTCTTTTTTAATAGCCAACTTATGAATGGATAAAGTGGTTAAAATGACGGTGATGCCCCTTGAGGGGCAAGAACCACACTTTGAGAACCAATGGTCTAAGCATCTTTTGTTGATTTATGACTTCCGGACCATCCTAGGTAGATTTGAATTGATTGATTGAACACTTTATTAACAGTTTTCAGTTGAGTTTTCAAGTACAGAGGTACAGTTATACAATAATGCTAAATTAAAGGATACAGTAACACAAAAAGCCCTGAGAGCTTGTTTCCATTGTGGTCCTACTGTATTTAGTCAATTCATCAAGACGTATAAAGACAATACTCTACAAGAAATAATCAATACTAGGAGCAGTAAAAGTATATTTAGAGAAAAACAAATGGAAGGGTAATTTCTTTTAGCAAACTAGAAGACTTGTCTATAGGTCCAGTTGCAAATTGCAGACAGGTAATCTTTTGAAGGAGGGTAGGAGTCACACTTTTTGATGGCTGGCGGTAGGGCATTCCATTCCACATTTTGGTGGCATAACAATACAATGAATTCATCCCCGTGTTTGTGCCGAATCCGGGGGGAATGGGATCAGCGGAGCTCCCTCTGGCGCAGTGCCCGTGGGTGTTACACACTAGCGCTCATGTTCACAAGCCATCCTGTTTACCCAAACCTCTTAAACCTACTGACCCACTGTTCAAAGATGTGACACAAAATATGTTTTGCACCCTCTTGATATTTTTAGGGATGTTATTTAGGATGCAATACGAGAGTTGTGCGTAGAATTGTTGAGACAGCTTCACATTCCTCAAAAACAGCGAGATAAATCTCTACTACTACCGAGTGTGTGTGCACTGTGCAGTGCGTGTGTGTGTCTGTGTGTGTACTTGCATGCATGTGCATGTGTGTGAGAACACGGACAGATGTGTCCCGACTTAGCAGACTACGCCACGAGGCAACGGGTGTTTCCAAGAACTGGTTCTTGGAAACACCCGTTGCCTCCTGTGTTCTGAACCTGGTAACCTGCCATTGGTTTGGGTTACAGTACACATTACTTACACACACACACATGCACATGTGCACACACATGCATGCGCGCGCACACACACACACACGTATATTACAATTTGGCCAATGTTTCACCTGTTTGCATAGTATAGTTTGTTGATTACTTTTGATGCAGTAATGGGATTCTCTTCTAATATCGGGATCCCCCTGGGAGTCCCGAACCACAGGTTGAGAACCACTCTATCTATCTATCTATCTATCTATCTATCTATCTATCTATCTCATACACAACACACACACATCCACAACGGCCACACACGTATTGCTCTTCCCTCCCTCACGTGTCAACCCCTGTGGTGTCCTGCTTATAGGCAGAGCACTTCCTATAACTGTAAACCATTAGCGCGTCCTCTGCCATTAAGGGGATCCCACCCAGTCCCTGACTACCACCACCAGCAGCAGTGGCAGCAGGGTGCCTCATTCACTGAGCAGACACTTATTATGGTTGATGTGTATACTTTACATTGTCTGTGGGACAAAAATGGAAAAACCTTTTGGTAAAGACTTTATATTAACCACGTAAAACCCATCATCCCTATTGTGGGGAAAGCTTTGGCAAAAAATAGTTTAGATAGACAAGCTCACAAGCTCACAAGCTTGCGGTGCCTTTTACTGTAATTGCATTATAATGCATTACAGAGTAGACCCCGACCTTCAAGTGTTATCAAACCTTGTTTAATTTATTTTTTTATATATTTTTTCAGAATACATAGGCTAGTTTTTCTTTCTTTATTTTATTTTTTGTCATACGACATGATTTGTTCGACAACGTATGAATTAGCCTCTAGACAATTGGTTCTCAAAGACCCCTGGGGTCCTTGGGGGTTACCAGGGGGTCCCCAGCAAAATGTGCTAATGCAGCATCACAATCATTTTAACCCCTTTATCCGTGCCTTATACGTTGGCTATTCAAAAATAGCAGATCTACAAGCTCACAGTGTGTCACTTTGTGCCTCGTTGCAAGCTTGTACATCTGCTATTTTTGAGAAAATCAATAACACAAATCTTCTCTACTGGGGGTCCCTGGCACAGAAAGAATCAGATGTTGGGGTCCATGAACAAATACCGTACTTATCATTTTGGGTGGTCCTTGGAACGAAAACGTTTGAGAACTACTGATCCAGACATGTCAAAAACAAGTAGCCGCTGTCAGCGCTGTGAAGATATGGCTTCTGACGGACCAAAGACAAACATCCCCTTGGGGGGGGACCGCTGGGGGGCTCGGGCTGTGAACAGCGCTGCCAGATTTTGCGAGAGAAATAAGCAACCAGGTCTATGAAAACAAGCCTAAAAGAAGCGACTACTGTATATGGTAGGAATAGGCTAAGGCCACAACATGAGCACGTAAACCTATATGCATGGGCTATTTGAAAATAGCAGATCTACAAGCTCACAACGCGTGAGCTTGTAGATCTTTATTTTTTATTTTTTTTAAGAGTAACATTTTGGATGGAAAAAGAAGTTAAACATTTTAACAACACACATACAGTATATTTAGATGGGGGGGTGGGGACACAAATACATATTAATTTCGGGTCCTTGACATGAAAATGAGCACCACTGGTTTAAACAACATTAGAAAGCAAGCCCCCCCCCCCCCCCCCCACAAGCAGCTTTACAGAAACACAAGCCCAAAGTCGCTTTTAATAATCAGACCTGGCAACGCCGGCTGTGAATGACTGGGACATGTACAACAGGAGGCCTCTTCCTGGACAGATGACCCCCCCTGCTGACCTCCCAGCTTGGGCGGTGTTCTGTGTCTGCAGTAGCATGTCCAAATAAAAAACACATTGCACCACTCAATTGCTGTAATGATTTATGCCTGGCCGTCTAATTGCGGTGTGTTACGACGTTTTCACTACCCAACGAGATTCTGATTGATTGATTGAATGCTTTATTAGTCAGAAATGTGAACAGTTTGGGGAACCATTAAAACCGGGAAAGCAACTGTGTCATCTAGTGTTGGCTATTAAAAAATAGCTGTGCTGTGAGCTTGTACATGTGCTATTTTTGAAAAATATTGAAAGAACTACTGGTTCTGAAGGAATTTGTAGAATGGGTTAAGACTTTAACATTATCGTTGTTGTCGGTGGAAACCTTGTATGTCCAAACCGTTCGTTTTGTATTTATCTACAGCCTGTAGATCTGTTATTTTCACTAGTTTTGTGCGACAGTCTTGTATGATGAAGCAGGGCTTTACTTTACGAATAAAACGTACACATTTGAAACGTGGAGGTTTCTGCCAGACCGTGACGATATATATCTGTTTCACTGTACCCCATCTTCTCAAGTACAGTACTAGTAAGATGCCTCAGGGCGACAAGCGACAGTCGCGCCATGTCTTGGCCATCTGGCCAGTGATGTATATCGGACCAGTTACCCATTATGGAGACCCCTGGTATCCATATATGGAGATCCAGGTACTGTATATGGAGATATGCTGTGAGACCCCAAACATACTTACTCAGTTACTTGTTATGTGAAAATCCTATGACGTCTATCACATCTGACATCATACATACAATCCCTTTTATGCCCATACATGGAGATCCCTGTCTGAACCAGCCACACCGATATGGGCTGTTTTCCTCCATATATGGGCATTCCCATATGAAGTCCTGTTCCATAAAAGGGATTCTGTTAGAGTGGTTCCCATGACATCACTACATAAATCCATGTTATGCCCATACATGGAGATCCCTATCCGAACCACATGTGCACATGCACATCATTGTGTGTCACCTGGCCCTGACCCAGGCCTGGTCGGCCAGGGAATCTGTCTGAACGTGACGACGGGAGCCAGTAGGGGCGCCTGCTCTGCTCGATCAAATACCACATGAACTCCTAGGATTGTCTGGTTACCAGGCTGTAGGACAGGAAAGCTACACAAACAAACAAATAGCTCCACCACCACCACCACGGCTGCTGCTGCCGCTGCCAAGCGACGTTCTTCTGACCACCTGTACCAAGGTGTTGACAGAAGACTCCTCAGAGGAGAGACCATGTGAAATCCATTGACGGCGAGACCACAGAAATGCTGCTCTGGCTACACATGAGAGCTTGCTCACATCCTGAGACCGAGGTTGTAAAAAACTGGAGCGATGTGTCAGAGTCTCTCATTCAGATCATTATTGAACCAGCAGAGGAGGGGAAGCATCTTCCCAGGGATAAAATAGCAGGGAAATGATGATGGTGTGAGTATGTGTCGTCAGTGGCCTGGGTACAATGATTCACTGCGGGCCCCCAATGAATGTTCTTCATAGGGGGAGGGGGTTCAACGGACCCATTTAGACTGGGAACGCATTATTACACATTATTTTGTGCTTTAACTACTGAAAAAATTGCAGATATACAAGCTCACAGCGCGGGACTGAGTGCTGCGCTGCGAGCTTGTAGATCTGCTTTTTTTGAAAAATCGTGAAAATGTCAAGTCTTTGAATATTTGAATATTTCAAATCCTTCTAAGGTTTTTTGAAAAACCTATTTTTCTGTCAGTGGTGCTCAAACCTTTTCATATGAAATTATATGTATTTGGCCACGGACCCCCATCTCAAAATATTATATCCAGGGACCCCACAGAAGCAAATTTTTTGTTACGAATGTTCCCTTAAAAATACATATATTCAAAGATTTCCACATATTTTCACGATTTTTCAAAAATAGCAGATCTACAAGCTCACAGCGCGGCACTTGGTGCCGCGCTGTGAGCTTGCATATCTGCTATTTTTCAATAGCTAAAGTATAAGATAATTAAGGCCCTTCCACCTTGGGCCCTAGTAACTCAGTCCCACTCCCCCCCCCCCCCCCCCCCCCCTTCCCCCCCTTGTGACGCCCCTGTGTGTCATGTGTGGGCTCTTAGATTGGGGACACCGGTGAATCATTGTTACTAATAACATACAGTAGACTTGCGTAGCCAGACAACTATTCCACAATCTCCGAATACTATATACTGTAGAGTCTGGTACTACACCTCCCGAAATCCGAGTAACAGAAGCTGGCATCTGTTCATCATCCCGTTCACGAAAATATATTTAAAAACATCTTTGCCATTTTATTTTTTAACGTTCGTTTCTGCAAAGCAGCAATATATTGTCACTGTCGGGCAGAAACCTTGTATCTCCAAGTTTCAAATTTGTACGTTTTTTCGCAAGGTAAAGCCCTGCTTCATCAGACAAGGCTGTTGCACAAAAGTAGTGAAAACAGCCGATCTACAAGACCGGCTGTTTTCACTAGTTTAGTTAATTTTTTTAGATGATATAAAAAACGAATGGTTTTGGACATACAAGGTTTTCACCCGACAGTGACGATATACAGTATATATGCTTAGATGATTTTGATGATTCATAGGACACATTTGCCCAACTGTACAAGATGAAACGGAAGTGGAGGTTGGTGGGGCTTCAACAGGTGGTCCAGGACCCCTAGGGGATCCTCAGAGTTACTACAGGGGGTCCTCCAAATCTTTGAGAGATAGAAAGGTTTTTTTCTCCTTTTTTATATTAACCACTTGAACCCTATAGTGTCCATATCTACAAGCTACTTGTGAGCTTGTACATCAGCTATTTTTGGCAAAGAGGTTTTGTGTACATTTTTAAATAGTTCAAACAGATGATCTACAAGCTCACAGGGTGTCTATTTATTTAAAAAATGCAAAATAAGCGATCTACAAGCATCGCTCTTCGAGCATGCAGATCTGCTACTTTTTATGCTTTTATGTGATGCTGCATGATCAAATAGGGCGTTTATTTACAAAGAAAATGATAATCAGACGTGAATTATGGTCGTTGGTGCTGTTGAGCTTCTGAGGTCTGTGTCTCAATGTCTATCCAGGTACATTACAGCTAATTGAGTCTACTTTTAGGCCTAGTAGCACATGATTCAGCTTTAATGTTTGTGAAAAATAATACTATATTTCATTCATACAACAGCCACAAAAGACCATTGCAGTATCCGTTTTTCAGAGAAGTAGTTGCTTTTCTTTAATGAAAAACTCTGATCTCCTCAAGCATCTGGATTGAATGATGACATACCAGTTCAACTTAAGTCCTTTATTGACTGCAATGTGACAGATGTATTGAGACAACCATAATGCGGAGACTTCTGTTTGCAATAATGGGCTCCCGACTTTCTCATTTATACAGGGGACGGGTGGCTTTGAAGTGGAGGAAGCACCACCTCCACAATGCCTTTCATAAAAACAGAAGGTTATTATGCTTGTTTCTGCTGAAAGTTCATCATCCGGGGGATTGAGTCACAGAGCAAAACCATAAGCAGAACCCCCTGCATTGCACGTTCAGCCCTCAACAAAGCACCGCGCGATCCCTTCTAAATGGAGACAAAAGGCATGCACGTCCTCGTAAACAGCTGAATTCGGCCAGTTAATGATGCCTGTTCAAATGGCCCCCAACCAAAGTAAATAGCCTCGATTGCCGGCTAATTTATTGGAGACAAGCGCCGTGCTGAGTTCAAACGGCACTGTGCTGCGCTCATAGCACCTCCAGTGCAATGAATTTGCTGACCCCACAGCCCTCTGCATATTTCTATAAGGGGCATGAGAGGCCGGAAACAGAGTAGCCTGCAGGAGCAAGAGAAGGGGGTTAACTCACATGAGGTTTGGGTTTGTATGATGCTCATAAAGGACAATAAATCACAACGCATGGGAAACCTGCGTGCATGCTATAGCACACAGTGGCTTGTGAGAACAGGAGGGCCACAAAGCCCAGGTTCGTCGTTCGTCGTATGACGGTGTGGCGCGGCGGAAAATAGCCAACCTAGGAGCTATACTGTACCACAATGCAGTGAAAGCTCGCTGCGGGCTGCCGTTTAAAACGAAAGCATGACTCTGCAAAACAGACGCCACACAGCCGTGGTTCTCAAACTTTTTCGTGTCAACTCAAGGACCCCCAAATCAATGTATTTGGCAGCGGGACCCCATCTGAAAAAGATTTTTAATATTTTTCAAAAATGTCCAAAAATAGCAGATGAGCTTGTACAGTAGATGATTGTGATTGCTGGGGACCCCTGGAAAAAAAGTCATTTTGTCTCCTTTATCCGTCCTACCTTGCGTTGTATGAATCATGCAATATTTGTGTATAAACTAGAAATCAAGACTGTATACACAGTGCATGTGCACAGACACGCACGCAGATACGCACGCATGCACGCACGCGCACAAGCACACACACACACACACACACACACACACACACACACACACACACACACACACACACAAACACACACACAAACACGCACACACACACTGGTACACACACTCAAGAGCATGGCACTTCGTATAACGCAGCGAGGCCTGTTGTCTTTTAGTAGGGGCTACTATTCCTGACTTGGAGGTTGAGAGGTTTGGGTTTCATTACGGGAACAACTTTAATGGCCGGGTTATGGAGCTTTTGGAATTCCCACCACAACGGTGAACACATAAGGAGGATTTAGCTCTGCCCTTTTGTTCCTGACATGAAACAGCAGACTGTTAACTGCGGCCTCGGGGTGGTAGACTACAGCAGGTTAGGATCACGGGGGCTACTACTATTTCGTCGTTGTTGGGTGAAAACCTTGTATGTCCAAAACCGTTCGTTTTGCATTCATCATTTTAAAAATGATTCAAACTAGTGAAAACAGCCGATCTACAAGCACACAACGGCTCGCACCGCGAGGCGTTGTGTGCTTGTAGATCTGCTGTTTTCACTACTTTTGTGCGACGGCCTGGTATGATGAAGCAGGGCTTTACTTTGCGAAAGAACGTACACATTTGAAACATGGAGGTACGAGGTTTCCGGCGATTTGTTCTGCTTATATTTGACATATAGAGGGCAGAGCATTCGATTTAGGCGAGACTCCACTGAAACCCCATTCACATGCTATAACCCCACTCCGTATGAAGTCCAGTGGCATGTTGAGTCCAGGAATATTACAGAAAGTAAAGAAACAAGAAACGATTCTGAATAAATCATATGCCACAGGCTTCTCATGTCTTTTTCTATACAGCATGTGAACACATGTAGAGGAAAATCCCGGAGCCTGTATTCCAGGCTACGCATGTGTGTGTGTGTGTGTGTGTGTGTGTGTGTGTGTGTGTGTGTGTGTGTGTGTGTTGTTTTCCCCATTCGTTACCACGACGAATTCAAGACGGCCAGTTGATGCCACATTATTTGATCTGCAAACAAGAGTAAATATTGTATCCAGTGGAAAAGGTAAAATACTATGTATTGGATTGGTATCAAAATGTACTTTCTACTGTAGAAAGTACGGCGCATTATGCAGAATGTCCCATTTCACAACATTTCAAATGTATAAAAATCTTTTGAGAATAGCCGATCCACAAGCTCACAACGCGCCGAAGTGACGTGTTGTGAGTTTATGCTATTTTCACTAGTTTGGGTCCCAGGCAAACGTCTAATTTACCTTTTGGGTCTTGAACTAAAACGTTTTGGAACCAATGATTTTAACTCCTTTTTAAGTATCAAACAGTGGGGTTTGCTAAACAATTGTGAGAATATGAAACGATATCCATCTGGTGCAGATACAGCCAACCAAATGCTGTCAAATGGTTTCAAACTCTTTCATCCACTCTTTGCTTTCCAGTCTGGGTCTGATCACCAGAAACGCTATCAGCAGCTGAGTGCAGCAAAAATACAGTGGAACGGTTCTTGAATGCAGCGAGATCTATAAGGGGGCCTGTTTCAGCTTACATACCGGTATAATGGCTGCACATTTGTGCCCTTTAATAATATCACTACGTTGGAATTCTCTGGCTCTATACCAGGTGCTGGCACAGCCACTGGCAGCAGTCATCACCCTACTGTATATCGTCACTGTCGGGCAGAAACCTCGTATCTCCAAGTTTCAAATTTGTATGTTTTTTCATATAGTAAAGCCCTGCTTCATCATAAAAGACTGTCGCACAAAGCTAGTGAAAACAGCCGATCTACAAGCACACAACGCCTCATGGTGCAAGGCGTTGTGTGCTTGTAGATCGGCTGTTTTCACTAGTTTAAATCATTTTTAAAATGATAAATACAAAATGAACGGTTTTGGAGATACAAGGTTTACACCTGACAACGACGTTATACAGTATACCATTGCTGTCGGGCAGAAACGCAAACCTCCTATCTCCATATTCTATGTAACAACAACGGCCTATACTTAGATCATACTACAGGGCCACACAAAAGTATCAGTAGTAGCAGATCCACAAGCTCGAAGCGGTGCGTTTCGAGCTTGCAGATCTGCTACTTTTGCAACGTTTGAATTAGAATCCTGAAAAGTAACAGTTTTGAACATAATGTGAGGTTTCCACCCGACAGAGACGATACGTAGGCCTATATCATAAATATATCATGGATCCCTCCCTTCTCCTGCATGACGCCTTACCTGGCACGCATGTCCACATGCCACGGGTGCCACAGAGGTCACTCCAAGAATCTAGTGGTGCTCGATCACTAAATAAATACCTAGCCCTGCTGGTGATGAGGATAAGGCTACAGATAATTTATGTACAGTGTGTGTGTGTGTGTGTGTGTGTGTGTGTGTGTGTGTGTGTGTGTGTGTGTGTGTGTGTGTGTGTGTGTGTGTGTGTGTGTGTGTTTGTGTGTGTGTGCGTGCGTGCGTATGACCCGTGATATATCGTCAGTCACGTCACGTGTCACCCTCTCTCTCTTCAGTCGTTCCTGTTGCTCTCTCCACTTCATTAAAAGAAAGCAGGGTGCTCGGGTGCTGCAGCGGTAAACTGCATGCCCTCCACCCTGTTGGTTGTGGGTTTGAATCCACAGTGGTGCATCCGCCGGTATCTACAGTATATACCACTGTTTCCCCCATTTGTGGGTCGCAGACACATTTTTATGGGTCCCTTTGTTTTTGTTTTCTACATTTTGTTTTTAATTATTATTTATTTCAAAACGTTCTCCAAAAACATACATTCCCAAAAAAATGCTACATTTTTCATGAAATAAAAAACTAATTTAATGATTTTTTTGTAATTTCATGGATAAATAAAAGAAAAATCGAAGAAATTCCATAAATTAAAAAACAAATGTTTAAGAAGTAGCGAAAATAGCCGATCTACAAGCTCTCTACGCGTTGTGAGCTTGTAGATCTGCTGTTTTCACTAGTTTGGGTCACGGGCAAACGTCTAATCTCTGTTTTGGGTCTCAAGCTAAAACGTTTGGGAACCACTGATCTATACGAACACAATTAGCCCGTGTTCTGAGGAGGGAAGCCAGGTAGGGAGGGTAATACATGCACATCATGTCATGGCACCTGTCAGCAGGGAGTTTTGGGGCGGGAGGAGTAGGACAAAGGCTCCACAGGCGACGTTGGGGCCTCTTCACTAGCAGGTGAGTGAGTAGAATGCAATGACAACACACAGAAATGTGTGCGGGGAGGATTCGATTGTAAGCAGGAGCGTTTGAAACAGCTGGTGGGTGGCAGAAGTTTTGCGCTGGCAAGTTCAGAGGTCTGTGCTTCTCTGTGTCACTCGTGTCTCCTCTCTCTCTCTCTCTCTCTCTGCCGTTATGCTTCTTGCACGTCCTGGCAAGTTAAGCGGAAGAGCAAATAAACACGAGAAAATGGACATTAGAAAAGAAGTGCTAGATCCAGAATCTCTGTGAGGAATAAACAGAGAGCCGTGTGTGTGTGTGTGTGTGTGTGTGTGTGTGTGTGTGTGTGTGTGTGTGTGTGTGTGTGTGTGTGTGTGTGTGTGTGTGTGTGTGTGTGTGAGAACGGAGTGGTGTTAACAAGGTCTTATGAATGGCAGACAAGAACTGGGAAATGGGAGTCTTACCCAACATAGTATGGAGGAAGTCAAAGTGGAAAACGCTTTGTTGACAGAGACATGCACTGTACTGCTGCTAAGTTAAATATAGCCTAGAGCCTTTTAAATAAATCCCAGGGTTATGTTCATTTCTTTTCGGGCAGAACTGTGAAGTTTGCCGGGCTTGGGCTTTCACTTGAAACCTTTACTTTACTGTAACACCCGAGTGCCTAACTTGAAGCTTAGCATTGGCTTTTGCAGAGCACTGCATGCCCTTGCTACCTCTGTATATGAATGCCTTCCTCGCCCCCGGCCATTCATGACTCTGAGGAAGATGCGCAATAGCAACAAAACATCAGTCTTCTCTTTGTACCTGGCACCTTAATAAAAGAGGCTTCGCTCCAGTGTCCACTCTACATTCTGCAGATTTGTCATGCTCCTGCGATGTACCCATTGCACCGGGCTTGCCTACGTTTATGGCAGGGGGAAAATCCCGCTATTTCTACGTCCCATTATTTCGACTACGGGCTTCGGCAGGTTAGCTACTCATATCAGGGTTACTGAGGTTAGGGTTTGGGTTTAGGCATAGAGGTTAACATTCACCAGCGTCGGCAGGTTAGCATTTCACCAGGTTAACATTCACCCGCGTCAAAATACTGGGACGTAGAAATAATTTTAAGTTGAAATATCGACAGGCTCCCTTATGGCAGTAGGCTATAGACTCCCTCTCTTCATGCAGATGTTGCCTTTGTTTGTACAGAAAGAAGACTTGTGTTTCTTATTTATTCTAAAGATGACAAATCAACTGTGCCCATAGCTCTTTATTGAGACAGCAGCGAGGCTGAGCGATGCACACAGCGTTTGATGTGGGACCCCGCCATATCCACACTATTACAGTATATGGGCATTTATGGAAATTAAGCTAGACACTGTAATTCTTTGTTTTTATAAAACTGGTGTGATGCGATAGAAACTTTTGGCACAGTTTACAAAATGTGTGTGTGTGTGTGTGTGTGTGTGTGTGTGTGTGTGTGTGTGTGTGTGTGTGTGTGTGCGTGTGTGTGTGTGTGTGTGTGTGTGTGTGTGTTGAGACTTACACACTGCATATGATTCACCAGCTTCTCCCCATATGGCAAACTCAGATTAATGTCCACTTCATAGCATCTGCCGAGGAAGAATTTTTATTGTACGAAAGCTTCTATAGAGGAGGATAATTTACAACATACTGTACAGTAAACCAGCATCTAACAGATCCTCTGCCGTCCAAAGAATACATTAGATACCAACATGCACTGCAATGCTTTATAGACCAAAGAGAGAATTAGTTTCTTACATGGGGTCGCCTCGCTCGTCAATAGCAATACATGGAAGTCTCTAGGTGGTGGTGCACTAATTCTGCCTCTCCTTGACTATGGAGTCCTCGTATGGTATTGCGATACCCCAATTGCCTTAAAGTCAAAGCTCCAAACAACCCAATTGTGAGCTTGTAGATTGGCTATGAAATACTTTTGAAAAATGTTGTAATTGTTTTTAATTGATTGAAAAGTTGTGACTCTTTTGTTAAAACCTTTTTAAATCTATTGAAATAATCAAAACCTCCACCGGCTGTCAGTCTGTTTGTCAGTCTGTCAGTCTGTCTGTCTGTCCGTCACGTCACACTTTTCCCCTACTCATATCTCCGCCACCGTTGCCCCGATCCATGCCAAACTTCGCACACACACTCCATGGCTGCCAAACCACAACCTCTACCATTTCTCAAATGGCCATCTTCTAGCGCCACCATGAGGTCGATTCTTGCAAGACACATTTTTGGACACTGCTCCTACAGACTTTGCCCTAAAATCATGCAAAGCGGTACACAGTAGCTCTACAGTCATGTCATCAACATGGATCTGTCCCATTTCCCATATTCCCTCCTGATTGGCATTCCCTCCTGATTGACGGTCGCTTATCTCCCGATTTAGAGAGTCTTACTGGTATAGATATTTATATATATGTGTATATATATTATTTTAATGTAGGAAACGGGAAAAAGGACAACCCATAAAAATTGGTCTACGACACAAAGATGGATCCCTCCCGACCCACTGTTATTTTAAACAGTGGGGTTTATTCACAAATACTACATGACCAGAGTAGACTGTGTTGGAAAGCAATGTCCTCTGTAAAAGTGAATGATGCCATTTGCATGATGGGATACGTTTTTGATTGCTATGTGCTAAGCTAACAGAGGGTCCCCGCTGACCCGGCAGAGGGAGATTGATTGTGACATCGGTGCAAGCCACCAGGGTACAGTACTGTAGCCTATGCTCTCTAACTCTAATGGAAATGCAGTTTGAAGGTACGAGTCAAGGTTAAAAGGCTTGTGGAGATCATCGGGGATAGATTGGGGGGGTTGGTCCTTGACAGCATGCCTCCTCAGCGTGTCTCTCAGACAACCATAGACACACAGAAGCCGTCTTTGACATTGCTGATCTGTCATTTACATTTACATATTACCCCAGAGGGCTCAAACAATGAATGGAAACATCTGCCAGATTGTGTAGGACACCATCTGAATCTCTAAAAAACAACAAACTGTGCCTTACATTAAAATCCTTAATACATGACTTTTCTTTAGCGAAACAAATATTTATTTTCGTTTCTGTAATATATTGTAGGCTATACATATAATAACGCTGTGATGGTTGTGGTTGTTGGACTCCCTGCTGTTCTACTGAGAAAAACAATATGAATGTACAGTATATGATTTATACATAAATAACTAAATATATGTGATAATGCTGAGCTGCTTAGACTGCTGCTCAGAGGGTCCACAAGCTCAAAATCCTGGGAGTTCACATCACTGAGAAGCTCACCTGAGATGTATACAATTCACATACACATTACACACTGAACGGGTGCCAAAGAAAGCACAACAACCTCTTCTTTGTCAGGTGATTGAAGAAGAGCAGACCTTTACGGAGGTCCTACAACGTGACTGGCTGCACCACTCTGGTATGGAAACTGTAATGTAATGTCTGACTCTGGCAATCAAAACCTAAAACCGCAAGGCAATGCAAAGGGTATCGTGCGGAGTGGACAGCACTAATGCAATGCATGATCAGCCTTTTATACTGAACGATGAATTCTGTGTCAGCAAAGCCCACATTAACATCATCAGCCCCCCCCATCAGCCCCAACCATGGACTGTCTCAGATGATGCCACATCCAGCTCCGCAGCCATAAGGTCACTTATAGCAGCAAACTAGCTGTTAAAGAGCTTTTCCCCTCTGAACTATCAGACACATGAATGAGCTGCTAGCCAATTAAAGGACAATAAGAGCGCAGTGTCTAGAGTCTATAGGAACACATAAGTGGCAGTGGCTCAGGGGTAGAGTGGCTGGTAGAGCGGCTGGGTGGAAACGTGAGATTCCCAGTTCGATCCTGGGCTCCCCCACAGTTAGTGTTGAAGTGTTCTTGAGCAAGACACTGAACCCCTAATTGCTCCCGATGAGCAGGTTGGTGCCTTGCATGGTTTCCTCTGCCATCGGTGTATGAATGGGTGAATGTAATGCACAATCTACATTGTATATCTTGAATTGTGATAACTATGAATGCTTGGTTTCTCGCAACAATCAAAACTTGGGGTTTTATTACTAGTAAGACGCATCAGGGCGACAAGCGACCTCACCCTAAAGGCCGAGGTCGTGTCACAGTGATGTGGACATCAGGGAACTCCATATATGGGCATTAAAGGAATTTGTTCCCCTGCATCACACGGATCTCCATATATGGGCATAAAAGGGATTCTGTTAGTGTGACATCACAGTGAAGCCAGAGTGTGATGTCAGAGCGGCAAACCCATTTTGGTAGAGTGGTTCCCCTGACATCACAGTGACATCAGAGCATGATGACATCATGATGACACATTTTTACCGTCTATGGGGTTTAAACGCCCATAGAAAAATGTGTACAGGTCTACACGGACGCGGACAAGCTGTGACGTTTCTCTCATGGTAAACTGCGATAGTATAGTGCCAGGCCCTGGAGACCAGAGGCATACATATTGAATGAGAGCAGACTGAGACATCATGTTCACGTCCTTCCTGCTCTGTACCTTCCTCTCCTCCACCAACCTCCACTCTCCATCCCCACAACGTGTCGCGTTGCGACACGTTGTGAGCTTGTAGATCTGGTATTTTTTGGCAAATGTTCTGCCCCAGGATAATGGATTTTGATTATCGCGATAATATCATAAATTGCGATTTCTTTTGTCACAATAATCGAGATATGACATTTTCATATCGTCCCATCCCTTTTGTGCACCATACTGTAACAACGAAAAAAGACACCACAAACACACATACAAACAAACACATGCATGCACACATGCACGCACAAAACGATGACGTTAGGGATACAAATTGGCAGCAGCATCTTACAGTACACCACAAGTCAAAGGCACCATACACCTACTGCACTGTAGCCTAATTATGCTCTGCCATGCCCCAGGGCCAGGCGCACACATCAAACGGCCAGAGCCAGTGATTTCTGCATTCCCAGCAGTCCATCTTTCTCTGTACTTTCACCTCATCTGACTGACTAGCAGTGGTGGAAATAGTACTCACATTCTTTACTTAAGTAAAATATCAATACTGCAATGTAGATGTACTCTACTATGTTACAAGCAAAAGTCCTCAATTCAAAATGTACTTGAATAAAAGTATGAACTTTGATTGATTGATTGAAGAATTTATTAGAAGTTTGCAATAGAAAAAAAGTACAGTTTCATGACAGTACAAATCACTGGTACAAGGTCAACTAAAAGGAGATCCTAGAAAGCCGAGGCTTATTTCCACAGGAACCACACTTTAAGTATCTCATATAACATTGAAAGACAGACGGATAGAACATAGTACTTTATCTAGGATAATATCAGTTTCAAAAGCATAACATCAAATACAAAGGCAGAAAAAAAAGGGTGGGGGGAGCATGGGGGCTTAGTCTATTTAGATAGATAGATATAGATAGATACCTTTATTATCCCAAGGGGGAAATTTAGTATATTTACAAGTCACGGGTAGCAGCTGCCTGAAGGTGGCTTTTCATTCCAATTTTGAAGGAGGCTAGGGATTTGCTCTCCTTTAAGGCTTGTGGAAGGGCATTCCACATGTTGATGGTATAGCAGGAGAACAAGTTAGAACCTTGTTTAGTGTTAAATCTACGTTGATGATGATTAGTGGAGCTGCCTCTGGTGTTGTGATCGTGAACATCCTTGACCTTTAAGAAGTAGTTTGTCAGGTACATGGGTATCTTGGAGGTGTAGTGTATCTTGTACACCAGGCACATTGCAAGATGCTGTACTCTGTCAGCTACTTTGAGCCACCCCCTACACTGGCGAACGTACACTGGCATCAAAAGTTGAAGTAAAAAATGTTTGAAAATAGCAGATATATAATAGCAATCTCACAATGCGTTGTGAGATGCAGATTGGCTATTTTCAAACAGCCTAGGTATAAAATAGGGCTAAAGTGGTTTATGTATGTTTTATAATATTATAATTTATATCTGCAAAGTAACTAGTAAATAAAAATTTCAAATAAATGTAGTGGAGTAAAAGTACAATATTTGGATCCTAGATGTAGTGTAGTAGACGTATTGGAAATTGGACATACAAATAACTCAAAAGTGTAGTAAAGTAAACAGGGTTCCCACACATTTTTACCAAAGAATTTCCAAAATTCTTCCAAAACTTTTACAGAATATTTAATCCAATTTCCAGGACTATATAACAATAATTCAGTGCATTAACGAGTCGCTTAAATGACCAAAGACCGGCAGTGTAGCAAAAATAAAGTGTGCACGCTGCGAACGGACCGTGGAGCGCATGCGGATGGTGTATGATGGACACGCATGTGCCCACGTCAAATACTAAATGTATAGGCCTACTAGTCCAGTAGACATGATGGAGAACATATGCTGTGTGAGTGGTTAGTCCTCACCCCATTTAAAAAAAAAATATTATGTAAGAAAGGTAAGAGGGAAGGCGAAGATGGAGCAATTTATAACCCATTTTCAAAAATTGCTTTCCATGGCCATCTCTGAACCTTTGTCTACTTTCTACCTTCTTCACTTTTCAAAGCACTAATGGCAGTTAGAGAAGAATCGTAATATTGATGTCATCCACATTATTGCTTAGAAAACCTGGGCTCTTTATTAGAGTGTTAATGTCAAAGGGCAGTTAAAGTTCAAATCAGATCATTCATTGGTTTGGAAGAATTCTTTTGGTATGGTTCTCTGAAATGACGTTTCTGGGTGTACTGGCACCAGTGGCCAGTGGTTCTCAAAGTCAAGGGGTCCTTGAGCGGGTATTAAGAGGATATTAAGCAAAATTGCTTGTATACCACCAGTAAGACTCCCTAATCGGGAGATAAGCGACCATCAGGTCGCAGCGTGATTTTAGGGCAAAATCTGTGGGAGCAGTGTCCAAAAATCGGCCTGATGGTGGCGCTATATGGGACAGATTCATGTTGATGACGTGAGTGTAGACATACTGTGTACCGATTTGCATGATTTTAGGGCAAAATCTGTAGGAGTAGTGTCCAAAAATGTGTTTTAAGAAATCGGCCAGAAGGTGGCGCTAAATGGGACAGATCCATGTTGATGACATGAGTGATGAGTGTAGACATACTGTGTACCAATTTGCGTGATTTTAGGGCAAAATCTGTAGGAGCAGTGTCCAAAAATGTGTTTTAAAAAAATCGTCCTGAAGGTGGCGATAAATGGGACAGATCCATGTTGATGACATGAGGGTAGACATACTGTGTACCGATTTGTGTGATTTGAGGGCAAAAATTGTAGGAGCAGTGTCCATAAATGTGTTTTGCAAGAATCGGCCTCATGGTGGCGCTAGAAGAGGGTCATGTGAGAATTTGGCATGGATCGGGGCAACGGTTGCGGAGATATGAGCAGGGCAAAAGTGTGACATGTGACGTGTGACAGACTGACTGACAGATGGACAGCTGGTCGAGGTTTTGATAGTAACTGCGACCTGACTGTCGCAATGAGACATGTCGTAGCTTGTCCGTCTTTCCGTACAGGAAGTGATGTCACATGACATCACCTCATCAAAGATCAAACCCTGGATATTCATACTGTCACTGTGACATCACATGTGATATCACAGTGACAGTCCATAATATGGGTATCCCTTTTATGCCCATATATGAAGATCCCTGATGTCATTGATAAATATCACTGGCCAAATGGCAAAGGCATGGCCCATATCTGTGTGGCTGGTTCAGATAGGGATCTCCATGTATGGCATAAAATACATTGTATGTATATGGATACATATTATTATTAATAAAGGATAAAATACAATAAAAAAGGTATCTATCTATCTACCCCCTTATGCCCATATATGGAGATCCCCAGGCATCAAACTAATTAACATACGTTTTATGCCCATACATGGAGATTCCTATATTATCAATATTAAGGATTGATAATATAGGACGCCCTTTAGGGCGAGGTCGCATGTCACCCTGTATCATAAAAACCTGTTTAACAACGTTAAACCTATTTTATACATCAGCATACAACAATAGACAACAGGCATTTAGATGAGTGACTATTGTGAATATGAACAGTGTGGAATCTGTGGATAATAATAAGGTAAGAAAATTGTGTCAGGGAACCCTCAAAGTCCATTTATGGAGTCAAAAACAATGTATGGTGTAGCATTTTTTTCCAGGACCTTCCAGGACCCTTGATCAATTCCAAAACCTTTCCAGTACTGGAAAAATATTTTTATAATTTCAACATATTTCCAGGAATTTCATGACCGTGGGAACCCTGAGTAAAGTACAGTACTTGAGTAAATGTACTTAGTTTACACCACTGCTGACTAGCCTCTTAAACGGAGCTGCCAGGTCTGTAAAATCACTGTGATTGGCTTCCACAGTCTGGAGTCTCTGTAAGGTTTGATAGATTTTTCAGAAATGTATAACAGCACAACAGTCAGACGTTAAAGCAGGGGTCTTGAACAGGGGGTCTGGACCCCTAGTATAGGGGGTCCTCAGAGTTACTATAGGGGGTCCGCCAAATCTTTGTGTGATATAAACTTTTTTCTCCTTAACAGTTCTGCTGCCGTTGACAATCCTCACCGTCATTGAAAGGGTTAAAATCATGGCGCCGTTGATGGTGAGGACTGTCAATATTACTGTATTTACTATAAAAGTATAATTACTTACAGTACGTCGCTCCGGTCCCGCCCGCATCGGTAATGTCCGCGATTTGTTTAAAACGCACGTTGGGCGTGCACGCGAAGTGAAGCTCCGCCATAGTAAATCCATTGAGAGGCCCATAAAGAGACTTCATTTAATCAAAAAGAGACATTTTGAGCCAAAGGGTGGGCTGATTACTGTACAAAATTCACTCGGCTGGGCGCAGCCATGTTTCTCTTCTGTTTCTCACACTGTCATGTGACTAGATGACGTAATCGTTGCCGTCAAGTGATAATCCAAAAAAACAAAAACAACCCCCTTCCGGCCCTTCAAAATAATAGTGGCGGCCTACGGAGAAAGCGGCGCGGCACCAAGGCACCAAGCATCCCTTCAGATTAAAAGGCAGTAGATGTGTTAACCACTTGAAACCTAGTGTCCATATTCTGAGAACTTTAGCCAAAAATGGCAGATCTACAAGCTCGAGGCGTTGTGAGCTTGTAGATCGGCTATTTTTAGTAAAGGTTTGGTGTAGAGGGGAAAAAGAGTACACCAAGTACAGAGTGAAAGGTCAAGTTTATTAGGTATTGATGGTTCAAGTGGTTAAATATCTGAAAGGTTGTGGGGGTCCCTGCTTCATCTCTCTTTCAACTAAGGGGTCCTTGTCCTGAAAACGTTGAAGATCCCTGCATTAAAGCTACTGTAAAAGGATAAACAAAAAATGGAAGCGTTTACATTGTGGTCCTATGTATTCAATTCATCAACAATGCATAAAGAATTTACACAATAATACATGTATTGAACAGAACACAAACACTATTATGTACAAAAGAGATGGGAAAATTGCATTTATTTCCCCTTGTGGTGTCCTGATACTGTAGATGTTTCAGGCCAATTTTGAAAGAAACCAGTGTTACACATCTTTTAATGGAAGGTGTCAGGGCATTTGACATTTTGGTGGCAGAGCAGCAGAATGAGAACTTTACCATGTTTATTCTAAATCTTTGTGTTTTTGTTTTGGTATATTGATTGCAGATCACAGCATAAAAATAGGATGCTCACGGATCTTGCCAGCATTGGTCGACTGGATTTATAAAAAAGGCCCAGGCAATAAATCAAATGACAGGCTTTGCGTTCTCAAGTGTTGGACAACACCGTTCAATTACTCAGAACTTGTAAAGGAAATTATACCACACTGTTATGGAGGATAGTACTGGATTACAGTGAAGAGATGGAAAATAACTTTGAAATTTGACGAAATGATTTACTGGCTGGGAGCACGCGTATCCTATATAGTTAAGGGTGTTTCATCTGTATCTATTAACGCCAGCTCCATTTGCACGTGTTGATGTACACACGCTTGTCATTGCGTTCATACAGATCATACAAAGGTAACAGGATCCTCCTTTAAAAAAACATATAGTCCACACAGTATCTCATCATGGTACAAACCTCTTCTTTAAATAAAGACTACAAGACACAATATAAACATAATTCAAATGATAGCAAAATCCTCACCCATAAACAGACGTTCCTTCAACCTTTAAAGACATGTACGGTACATAAAATATCACCCAAATTGTTTCAACCAACGCACCAGGTGACCATTAACTGCAATAACATACGTGACAGCACAAGCGAAACGAAAGCATGACTTCTCAGCACACTAATGATGCATGCCATTTATAAATCGCTTTTTTCTAAATACTCAAAGCATCCCGTCCGTCTGGTGGTTGCATCCTGGGCCAGCATGACCCTTAACAAGCCAGAAGGAGATAATTTTGAACATCTCCTCCATGCCATCAGTTACACCACCCAGTGCCCAATAATATTACACCCAAGGTGGCTGGCAGACAGCAGCGATACTTCGTGGGGTCGCGACCTCCAGAAGAGGCCATGCGTGTAAAAGAAAAACACGCATACTGAGCTTAACGACACACACGGCACAATTAACACTCCGCTGCTCTGCAGGGCATTGCAGGGACACGGTGGGGGTGTTTAACACTCTGCAGCTCTGCGGGGCGTTGCGGGGACGTGGTGGGGGTGTTTATTGGCTGTCTCTCTTACTGTCTCTCTCTCTGGCAGACAGGTCGAGGTGTCCAGCTGAACGCTTTCCAACCCGGAGCCTCCTGGAGGAGGTCCAGTCCAGTCTTGCACGTGCTGCTGCCATGACCGCCACACAGTGGACGCAGCCCAAGCAGACACAGACAGAGACAGACGGAGCCTGATAGATCCAGCCCAGCAGACACACACTCACACAGACAGAGCCTGACACCACATGTTGTAGCACTGCCACTCCCAACCTGTGGGCCGCCAGGGTAAATGGCAAAACACCACGATTTGAATAATTGCAACCGTAGTAGGTCGTAAGTATAAAACCGCCACATCTTGTCCACGTATTTGTGTATCTCTGAAGGTCACGCCTGACACTGTGGTTCCCCTGACACATCACTGTGACATCACAGGTGATATCACAGGTGACATCAACTATGTAAAAGTCCATACATGGGTATTCCCCAGAGTCCCTTTTATGCCCATATATGAAGATCCCTGATGTCATCGATATACATCACTGGCCAGTGCTCGTTTTATCGTTTTCAGCTGTTACACTTGTTGCATCGAGGGCAGCCATTGTTGTTTTGAAAATGCTGCAGCAAGCATCTACGTCACCATCTGGACCAATCAGGGGAAGCTTTTCACTTGTTGTCAGGAAGACTACGTTTGTTGTGCGGACAGCAGTCACTGATTGGCCCCGATCAGAAAATAATCAGGATACTCGCTGCCTATACCCGGAATGCCAGACGTTATACTGGGGAGGAATGAGTGAGTGAACGCAGTATGACGTCGGGCCCGCCAGGCTACTCCATGTATGGGTACCAGGGGTCTACTCTCCATATACTGTATGGGTAACTAGTTCGATATAAATCACTGGTCAGATGGCCAAGAATTGGCGCAACCTTGCCCTTTAGGGCGAGGTGGCATGTCGCCCTGAGGCGTCTTACTAGTATACATTACAACATAAACCAGTGGTTCTTAAACTTAGAAATTTGAAATTTTCCCCTTAACTTTGACAGTGTACAAATGGTGCCAAATGTGGTTCCATTTGTACACTGTCGAAGTTACAGACTTGCAAAGGTGAATTTAGACCCCCATAACATAGAACATAGAGTCCCTGGAATCCACTTTGAGAACCACAAACATAAGCAAATCTTTAAAGAATTTATGTAAAACTGTGTCATTAAAACCGTGACAGATATGAGAGAGTGATAAATAAGAACTTCATAGATCATTAAAATAAACACATGATGCACACCGCCCACCAGTGGTGTGATGGCATCCATAATTATTCCCTAACCTCCCACATGCACGGCACGCGCACATTGCGCGAGTATATTCACGCATGCGATACTGGCTTGCCTGCCAGTGAGGAGCGCCCACCGGGAGGACGTAGAGCCTTTGTCCTACTCTTCCCACCCAACACTCGAATTATTGCACATGCACTGCACTTGTGCCAGGCAGTCAGTGTCAAGTTATAGTTTCCTCTCATAATCGTTAAGTGCGGTATGAATTCCTTTAGTGCATCCAGGGTCAAAGCAGGCAGCAGCTGAGGCCCTGACACACTGCCAGACATCAAGGCGAGCAGAGATTCCCCCCCCCCTAATACCTTATAAACCCCAGGGTTGTAATCACATATACAGTGCTTTGCATTTATCCTGTCACCTCAGCCCACATGCCACTATGGTATAGCCATCTTTAACCCATTAAAACCAGGGAAGCATCCATGTCATTTGAGATGATATATATACAGTATATAGCAACCATAGACTGTAAAAAATATATACATGGACACAGCGAGCACACACCGTTTTGAAGCCCCCTTTTCAGCTATATGAAATCCGCCATCTTTGGATTTCCAGTCCCGAAATGCCATGGGAAACCGCAAAGCTTCACTCGGTAGAACGAAACCCATGAAGCATTTTCAGTGTAATGAGAGCATAATTTACTGAACGCATATCATGATTTAAAAAGCGATTGAAAACATAAAGTGTTTATGAAACTATTAAAGGTAATAGAATCAAATGTAATTGACTGTGATTATAAAATTAAAGTCAGCTGTGCTGTTGCCACGTTTAGTGTGAAAGAAGTAACTTTACATATCGTCTCTCTCGGATTGGAAACCTCATATGTCCAAAACTGCTTCATTTGATGGTTTTGTGTGACACTGTAAAATGATTAAGTAGGCTTAGTAGGGTGTTAATTTATGGGGGGAAAAAAGAAAAAAACACACACCTAAAGTTAGGGAGATAGAACAGAATATGTAGGAAAGAGGTTTCTGTCTGACAGAGATGGTAATACATATTTCAAAATATATAAAACATTGTGTGGGAAAAACAAAAATGTGTGGAGGTAGGCTACTTCCTTGACCCACTTTGCAACACCGATCTGTCCCGCAGTTTAGCCCTAGACACACCCACACAGACAGACCTCCTTCTCCATGGCACAGCCTTCTACTATTATCATTAATTCAATCAGGAGACACAAATACAGACTGCTGCTAACAAAGGGTGAAAATTATTTATCCTAAAATATCTTCAGAGCCGTTTCTTTTCCCTCTAATGTTGTCGTCTATAATAGTTCTACCAAAGACGCCCTGTGACGCAGGTGCACCGAGCCGGATTTTTTAGACGTCTCCTAGCAACAGCAGCACCAGTAGGGATGTAGTCCCACCAGTTAGAAGGGCCGCTGGTATTTACCAGTTCCCTCCTCTGGCTCTGTTTGGCTGCTGAGTGGAAAGTAGGACACCAGTTATATTACTGGTGCTGTACACTCTGCTGAACTGGCTGAGAGACAGAGAGAGAGAGAGAGAGAGAGAGAGAGAGAGAGAGAGAGAGAGAGAGAGAGAGAGGGGGAGACTGAGACAGACAGAACGAGAGTGAGTGAGAGAGAGAGAGAGTGTGTGTGTGTGTGTGTGTGTGTGTGTGTGTGTGTGTGTGTGTGTGTGTGTGGGTGTGTGCGTGCGTGCGTGCGTGCGTGCATGTGAGAGAGAGACAGTCAGTGAGACAGGTTGACAGACAGACAGACAGACAGACAGACAGACAGTACATCTATATATCCTGCCAGCAGGATATAATATATCTATATTATAGATGGATATCTAGCATTGAGATTATACACGTGCCTGTTTCATATAATTATTCAGTTCCCAACAGATCCCCAAACCTGTTGTTTTGGGGAGCTCCGTTTCCTCTCTGTGTTGGCTGGTGAGTGGTGACAGTGAAGAGACGCTTGTGTGCTCACAGTCACTTCTTTGGGTTAAGGGTTGGCCAGTACAGTTTTCCAGAGATCACACGCTGCTGCAGTCAGATCACCATAGTATTTCCTTTTCTTTCTCACTTCTCTCGCTGTTTTGATCCTCTTTCATGCTATTTCTGGAACTCTAGTGCAGATCAAAAACAAAAACCGTTAAAGAAAATGTTTTGAACGCGTTGCTTTGTATTGAAAAAATTTAATCTTAGAACCATTGGTTACATTTTCATTTAAAATATCCTCAGATAAAACCATACAAATTCAAGTTGAAACCTAGCAGTATTGTCAATATAGACAACGACAATAACCAAATCTAAAAATCATAACGCAATGCTTTGAAAATGCTTTGAATGTACAGTATATAGCCACACATTTCTATCTGGCATACATACCACGGAACAATGGTACCTAAATGTACCTGAGTAAAAGTACAGTACAAAAGTATTGTCATTAAAATGTACTAAAAGTATCAAAAGCAAAAGTATCCTACTCATTATGCAGAATGTCTCATTTCAAGTTTTAAAATGTATAACAATCTTTTTTTTTTAATCTTTTTTTTGAAAATAGCAGATCTACAAGCTCGCAGTGAGCCTGTAGATTGGCTATTCTCAAATGGCCAATATGTATATACTGTAGGGATGAGGTGTGTAATGTATGTTTTTTAATAATAATAAAAATCTCAAAATCTAACTATACAGCAGTAACTAGAAGTTTCAAATAATTGTTGTGGAGTAAAAGTACAATACTGCCTCTGAGACATAGTGGAGTAGAAGTACTGAAAACTGGAAATACTCCAGCAAAGTTAAAGAAGTATACCTCAAATTTGTACTTAAGTGCAATACTTGAGTTTAGTTTACACACGACTGCCACAGAACCCCTCTCTGTTATACCATGAAATGGTAACCCATTGTCATTGTACCATTATCATCATAGATGGGGGTGCTTGATAGTAAAAAAAAGTGTTGGCCTCCCTTTCTCATTGAGGGGCTGTTGGTGGGACACACTACACAGGCAGAGATTAGGGGCCTTGCATGGGGCCTGGTTGAATGAGAGGCCGTCCTCTTTTTCTTTTCTCTTTTTTATTTTTTTCCTCCTCGCCGCCTCTGCGGACGCTTTTCACTCGTTCGTGAATGAAGCGCGATTCTGGGAAATAGTATAGCCCCTGTGAACAGCTAGAGGAAGCCCCCTAAATCCAGCAGTGGCAGATCTCCTGCCGGGGGGCGGGGGGGTGTGGGTCTTTAACAAACGACTTCCCCACCCAAACCAGGGGGAAAGGAGCCTGCTGGATCAGTGTGAGAGAGAGAGGTTGTAATAAAGGGTGGTGAAGGCGTGCTCTTATCCACACTGGCATCAGCAAGCTTTCATACTCTGTGCGTTATAGCTATACTGGCCCTTTTGCTCCTGCCTGCCTCTTTTGCTATCCATCTGAAAAGGCTCTAGCTCTGTGAGAATGCAGGGCTTGCACTGCAAGTCTTATTATGCGTACTGTACTTACGCTGGCTGGCATGTAACGGCTACTAGTGTTGTAGTACTTGAGTCAATGAATGACTCATCTCGAGTCAGGACTCAAGTCCAAATTTTCAATGACTCTGTCTCGTCTCACCCATGATTTTACTCGGTCTTGACTCGGTCTCGGACCAAGGGACTCGAGACTCCTCCCTCACTGAGTCCACTCGAGTCAAGACAATGCAATGAAATAATTGTATTATACCCATATTATGAGGAGCCCATTAACATTAACATTATAAGAGAGCTGTCTGGTGCTTTTCACTGATTAAATTACTAGATGATGTGTGTAAATGGTTTGGTAAGTAAACTCATAGTCCAGAAAATGACTCAAAAGGTGCAAATAATAGCAGGAACTATAAACTTTTCAAGATGTTAAATTATGTCCTGAGAATCCTATGTATAAGAATCCTATGACATCCTTATACATAGATCTATCTTCTTCATTTTGCTCTCAAAGTGCACCAGAGCAATACATTTAACTTACAAATGCAATGACCTACAGAATATCAAATGATGATTTTCTATAAATTTTTTGACTTGGTCTTGACTTGGTCTCGACCCCTGTTGGTCTCGGTCTTGACTTGGACTTGCCCCCGCTCGGACTTGGTCTTGACTTGGACTCGCTTTAGGTGGGCTGGACTACTACACTAACGGCTACAAAAACGTTTAAAATGAGAAACATAAAAATAAGTAAAAGATAAATACTGTATGATACTATGATACAAAATATACCTACCCTCCTTCAAATCCGCCATAAAAGAACACCTGGTTGCAATTTGCAACTGGACCTATGTCACCTATTAGACCTTATAGACCTACGTATAGACCTACTATACTACCTACTAGTATAGTATTGTATGTCTTGTCTTTATACTGTATGTCTTGATGAATTGAAAACACACAGGACCACAATGGAAACAAGCCCTCAGGGCTTTTTGTGTTATCCTTTTAGCATTATTGTTTAACTGCACCCCTGTACTTTTGGAAACTGTTAGTATTCAATCAATCAATAATGACTGTCTTATTTTTGGAGACCACTGATTGGTCAAGTCTTTAGACAGAGTTTGCCAGTCAGTGTACCAACCTGCTATCCTAGATACATAGTAGCACTTAACTGGTTTCTTGGTACTGTATTTACTCGGCTGCTTATTGCTTGACTGAAGCCCCTATTCGTTCTTCGTCACATGGCGGTGTAGCCGACCTACAAGCTCACGAAGTGGGGTGGAGATGACGCGCGGTGAGGTTATATAATATATGTCTGCTGTTTTCGATGCGCAGCACTGTTGTGCGATGGAGCATAAATTATAGGCTTAAAGGTCATTCTGCTTACTCCGATCTTGCATCTTGTATGTTTGTATGTCATCTTGTAAGTTACCCTGTAGGCCTATATATTCTCGAGTAGCCAGACAGCTATTCCACAATCTCTAAATGCTATAGTGGTTTTCAATTATTATTATTATTATTTTCATATCAAGGTCCATTATTTAGCCCACAGGTCAATTTGGTTTCCATTTGTGGATAGGACTTCACTGTGACTGACTATGATGGCCTCCACTTGTTTTCTCACTTTAGGTGGATAGCTTATCACCTAAAATTTGCAGTGAATATCTCTTCACCCTGGACTCTGATAGAGGCTTATGACGGAAGTATTTGAAAACAGTGGGAGACAACAGTCTGGCTGGCGAGACTATAGCCTGGATACAGGAGCATCTTGTAAACGTCTAAATTGTCACTGTGGTGGATGACAACATTGTCACTAAAAAAGTATCAGTATCGGTTGACGTAGCAAGTCATACTTACAATAGTGACAAACCCATAAGCTATTAACGACCATGTCAAAGTGTTTGCACAGCAGCTAATAGCGTCCAAAACGAACCCTGTTAACAGTCCACAGCCTGATGATGTCTGACCCCTCTCGAAGGGTCAAAAATCAAAAGCCAAGGGGGAAAGAGTGACAGTGGCAGATGCTGCACATACTAGCGGAGTGTGGGCTTTACAATGCTATTTAGTGAGTGGGGCTGTGGACAGGTTTGCCATGTCATTCTTATTATAAGTGACTTTGGGCTTGTTTCTTTGGTAAAGTTGCTTGTAAATTATTGTAGTTGCTAGTTTGCAGGGTTTTTGGGCTTGTTTGTAAAAATGTAGTTGCTTATTTGGAGCTTTTTTTCCTAATGTGGTTCTCATCAAACCTTTCCATGTTAAGGACCCCCTAATCTCTCGAGACAGCCTCGTGTCGCCCTTTCTTCTTTGACGATGGGTTGCCAGATTGAGGACCCCCAAATTAATATGTATTTGTTCATATATAATGTGAAATATTTTGTTTGAAAATAGCAAATCTACAACCTCACAACACGTGAGTTTGTAGATCAGGCTATTTTCAATATAGCCGAAGTATATTAGCTTTAAAGTGCTCATGTGGCCTATTAAAGGCGCTTCTTTTGGCCTTGTTTTCATGGACCTGGTTGTGTATTTCCCTCGCAAAGATCTGGCAACCATGGTTGTGGGGAGAGAGGGAGAGAGAGAGAGAGAGAGAGAGAGAGAGAGAGAGAGCGAGAGAGAGGGAGAGAGAGAGAGGGAGAGAGAGAGAGAGAGAGAGGCGCTCGGGACATGTCCAGACAGCTGAGCGGCCTGATGTTCTCCTGGGGTCTGAACAGCTGAGAAGCAGCAGACCCCGGCCGGGCTGCAAGGAGCACCGCTGGCTGGGAGGGAGGGAGCAGGGCTTTGATGGGGAGAGAGAGAGAGAGGATGGAGCAGTTCCTTAAGCCAAGCGGAAGCCATTACCTAAATCTCTGCAGAATTAACATAGCACTCAGAGCCAAATAAATTGGCTCACGGTCCCGAATAATATGGTGTTCAACAGGTTGTAGAGCCCCACTGGCACACGATTAATCATGTTCCAAGACAGCTGTCGCTAGAATAGAAGTAGCACAGTGATACTCTTTTTTACAGAGTATGTTATCTGAAGGAACACAATGCAAAACAGCTGCCTGGAATTGACACAGCTGAGCTGTTTGCCATGTTCTCTTGCTGCGGTTGTGGGTTCAAAACCACTGTGGTGCATCCAGCTTTGCCAAGCGTCTACAAAATTGGTCCGTGGTCAGGGGAGGGAAGCCAGCCCGGAAAGGGTGATAATTGTCACTGCACGTAATCCTACCGGGGGCACCTGCCAGCAGGGAGTGTCGGGCAGGAGAAATAGGACGAAGGCTCTATATACTGTATGTCCTGCCGGTGGGGGCTCCTTACTGGTAGGCAAGCAAGTAGGAGCAGTGGCAACACACAAATGTGTATGGGGAGGAATCATTTGGCATAATGGCAAAATTGGGGAGAAAAGGGACCAAAATGCAAAAGTAAAAAAGAGAAAAGAAATCTCTTCGGCATAAATAGCCTATCTTTAAGCTCACAATACATCGTGAGAGCTTATAGATCTGCTATTTTTGGACAAATGTTTTTGTTTTACCTGACGGTATAGGGTTCAAGTGGATAAGCTCAATTAAGTGTCAACCATGTGTGTCAACCTGGTACGCTTTGCCCTGCAGAACTGCAAACTGGCATACCAGAGTGTGCAGGGCCGCCATGATCTGCACAGTGTGGCGAGATCAAAAACAGGGGCTTTGCTGTGCCGTACCTGACTGAGCTTTCTGGTTCAGCAGTCCAACAACATACATTCAATTGAGAAAAACCGTCCACCGTGAGGACCCCATACGCTCCTGTGTTTGTCAGTTCGAGAAAAGAAATAGAAAACCTTTTTGACTCCATTCCAGAGTCGAGGAATTCGCTTAAAAGCACTAGGACAATACTTCATGGTTGAGCTTCAAAGGGTTGCGGGGGTACTTGAATGGTCAGTGCTTTCATCTCCAGTCTGCTTGTTAAGTCAGCCTTTTGACTGAATGATGGGGAAGGCTTCACACAGGGGAGGAGAAAGAAGGTTTAATGTACAGCAGATCCATGTGTTATGACAGTGCGTTCTCAGACTCTTTTGTGTCAAGGAACCCCAAATTAATACGCGTTTGGCCCCAATGGCCCCCGAACCCCCCGTCTCCGTCTGAAAATGTTTTCCTGGTAAGACACGGGAAGTAGTGATTGAGGATGAAATGTATGTAACCCAGGTGACCATGAGCCATATTTGAACCCACTTGAACCACTTAAACCCTACTTAGTTGATCCCAGTCCCCCATGGCACTATGCAGACCCTGTAGTATTTCCCTCTACGTGAAATCTCTTCGTCGAAAATAGCCTAACTATAATTGGCTACAGATCATATAGAGATACATCTGAAAATATTTTCAGACTGAGATAAGATGTGTTGTTAACACACACACACACACACACTCACTACATGCTTCACATATGGCAAATTTTGAGCGGAGTGCACGCACGCACGCACGTGCGCACACACACACACACACACACACACACACACACACACACACACACACACACACACACACACACACACACACACACACACACACACACACACACAAAGGTCAAGCCAAGTACCATGGATGTGTTCACTTCACACATTCTCCTCCCATCACAGGACATGACATGAAGCCAGCCCTATGCACTGCTTCCTCTTGATCACTATCTGAGCACAGCAGCATGAATCGGGCTTTCAGCCTGTATTTACTAAACTTACTGACACCCCCCCCCCCCCCAACTGTCTATAACACAGACAGCTGCTGAAACTCCCCAGAGCCTCGTTGTGGGGTCACAGGGGCACCTCGACACCCCAACATGCCATAAAGTGAGGCCTTTTGGACATAGAAGGCACCTTAAAGAACCCTGAAATGAGTATGTTAGACATTTTATGGTACATTGACATATACATGTAGTACTAGTTTTTAATCACTTAGGCAACCTTTATTATCAAAATAGCAATTTTTGGCCCAAAGATTTATTAAAAATCTCTTTGGAGCAGCAACAGGATGTTTGCTTCATTTATTCATTTGTGCTTTTCATGGTCTTTCAATATTACTTTTTTTTTATTGTTTGCTAGTTTCTCAAGTCAAAGCAGATCAAGTATACCAGTAAGCCATGCATGCGTTGGTGATGAAAGCAAGCAACATATCCAAGCATTAATACATTCTTTATTTTCCTTCAATAATTAGTTTCTTATTTTTATCTGGTGTTTTTACAATAGGAGAATGTAAGAATAACTTTATGACTTCTACAATAATACATTATGATTCAAATGTAAAAAAGAAAAGAAAAGGGGGGGGGGGCACACTTATTCCTTTACATCAGGGTTCCCCAATAGGCGGCCCGCAGGCCATTTGCGGCCCGTGGCGGGCTACTGTCTGGCCCCCACCAACCCCAGTAATAATGGTGGTATAAGAGCAGCAACAACACTAGTATATCGTCGTTGTCGGGTGGAAATCTCGTATCTCCAAATTTTTACGTTCTTTCGCAAATCATACAAGGTCGTCGCACAAAAGTAGTGAAAACAGCAGATCTACAAGCACACAAAGCCACGAGGCGTTGTGTGCTTGTAGATCGGTTGTTTTCACTAGTTTAAATAATTTTTAAAATGATAAATGCAAAACGAATGGTTTTGGACATACAAGATTTTCACCCGACAACGACGATATCTGAACTGTCGCAGTCGCTGGAGTATCGGGAACGCCGCCGTCGCCCCCTGCAATGTTTTGGCCCTCGGCTTGGTACCCTAGACATAATTTGGCCCTTGGGGAAAACTAATTGGGGAACCCTGCAACATGCGGCTCTAGAGCCGCAGTTTGCCTACCCCTGACCTAAAGAAACAGACATAGCCTACGTATGTTCTGCATGACCTTTAAGCAGGTACACAAACAAACAGTCTATATACCATACGTCAATGGTATAAGCACATCACATCACAATCATTTTTCTTTTTTGTTATCAGCAACAACTTTTAGAAAACTTACTCCAGCGTAGGTCAACATGCCTGGAAGCCTTTGTTGCAACACAAAACAAAGAATTACCCCTATGTGGGCCACAGATGCTTCCTTTGTGTCCAGGACTGCGGGACAGATTTTAAATGCCAGAAAATATGATTGGAACTACTCTGATAACCACAATGGCACTCATTCACACTCAGCTCCCCACTTGGGAGAGCTGTAACAAGTTATACGTTATATTTTTGCACTATTAGGTTGTGTTGGGAGTTTCTGAGTATATTTTGCTTTGTTTAACAATGACAGTGAGATACTTGTTGCACTAACTAGCATTGACTGCTACGGTCTCATTTTGTAAGACACTTTAGGTATATATACGTATATATTATTCGCCCTTGATGCACCTTCTCTTTACTGGTACTGTACTGCTCTTGTTTTTTTCCTCTTATTTATCTTTTTTCTTACTTCTCTGTAACTTTGTAAATAACTGTATACTGCTGTGCTACAACTGGACAACTGAATTTCCCCCTTGGGATAATAATGGGGTAAATAAAATAAAAGTGGATCAAGATGTAGAATTCATCTTTTGCTTTCTTTTTTTTTCCTTTTCCAAATGAAATAAACATTAAACAAATATATATATAAAATAAATGAAAAAAGTAAGTAATGAATCAAAATGGAGAAATGCACCATCTTCGAACTGCCGGTCCCAAAATGCTACCGGAGACGACTGCTATTGGCTGCAACCACAGCGAGGGCGGGTCTTAACTCGGTAGAACCAGTAGAAACCAAAGAAACATACCCTACTTTATCATTAATTTTACAATGAATAGGACCATAATTTACTAAACGCATATCATGATGATTTAAAAAATACTTTAAACTAGCGATTGAAAACATAAAGGTGTTTATGAAAAGGTTTACTAAGGTAATGAAATCAAGTAAGTTCGGCCAAAACCTCATTCACTTGCATTGAGATTATAATTCATGGGTTTCATAGTCCTACACTGGCCATGTTGAGGACCAACACAGGTTTTCTGATTGGCGTAGAACATTAGTTCAATGCCAATCAGACAAATTGAAACACCTGTGTTGGTCCTTAACTCTTTTACCGCTTTGGACGTTCCCGTTCGCCCCATTTTTCACGGCGGCGCGATGACAATAGTACGTTCTTTGGCTTGTACTTTTGTACCTTGTTTTGATGTCTGTAAACTGATAAGGGGTCGCGCGGGTGTGTACCGTTAACACATCTCCCGTAAAAGTGCTCTCAAAAACCCACTGGACGTTAGCATCAATGGAGTAACAAAACACTTCCTTGTTATTTTCTCTGGCTCTATTGCTCTGTAGCGATTTAGTGGTCTTGACGGACGGCAGCCGGCCGCGGCCATTTCACATTAATTCTTGCATGAGGCTGCCCTCTACTGCTAGTATGACCAAAGTGCACTATGTAATGAGGGAAAAAAAACAAAAAAAAACGAATAGATCTTTGTCTATAACCTCGCAAAGGTAAGCTGCTTTTGCTGGCACAAGACCCAATAAATAAATAATAACATCTGGCAGTAAAACTGTTAATATGGCTGTGTAGGACTACAAATGAAGCCCATGAATTGTATCGCGACCAGTAGACGGTGAAATAGCGACATCTGCTGGGCCATTAACAGGAACAGCAAGAGAGCTTCAATTCCAGTGCTGGTTCCTTGGGGCTTGGTTTCAGCGCAGGAAATAAATGTATCAACAAAGTGCTGTCATCACCAATGACGTGTCTACTAGCACTACAGGACAGCAGGGCATGACCAAGGCCCCTGGCCTCACTGACAGGCCCATCGGTTAATGAGTGGTGGCTGTTTGGGAGGCCATGATAAGATAAGAGATGAGATAAGTGCACAACAGCGTCTGATATGGCAACACAAGTCGGTTAGAGGAAGTGAAGCGTGTTGTTTTCAAAACAGAAGCGTAGGGTTGGGGTGTTCGGTTGTACTGTGCGCGCGTGTTCAAATGAGACACAAAACAGATGGGTTTGAGGCGCGCCGGCCGGGCCGACCTTCCTGATTCCCACAGCTGACACGTTAAAGCATACATCACATGTGCTGCTGCTGCGTGTTCACGTCTAATTTGTGGGGTTAGAGACAGCCTTGCCATGTGTGCTTATTATAAGCGACTTTGGGCTTGCTTTTCTGTAAAGTCGCTTGTAAATATTGGTAGTTGTGGGTTGAGTTTCTTTTAGCTTGTTTCTAAAGTGTAGTAGCTTATTTGGGCTTGTTTCCTAAATGTTGTTTAAACCAGTGGTTCTCAAACATTTTCATCATGTCAAGGATACTGACAAATTGATATCAATTATATTTGGCCACAGACCACCATCTGAAAATATTTTGTAACACGGAGCCCCATACAAGATTTGTGTTGTTTTCATAGACAAAAAAAATCTGGCAATACTGGCTACAGGCCCACCCCGACAAAAAAAGAATAATGCCGTTCACCTTGAAAGTGTGAAGGAAACGATGGCGGTTTAAATGGAATGGAAAAATGCAGAAGTGAATCCAGAGCGTTTAGATTCTTTTTACCGTGTGGGACTTTGACAGTGGCTCCAAGGCGGAATGCAAATATTTACTTTAAATTCCCCCGCTGCCGTTGAAAGTGAAGCATCTCTCCTTGTTCTCCTCTAACAGCCTATACAGTATAGGGATGGGCAGGTCAAGAGGGAAGCACCAGCGTTGCCAGGTTTTGCGAGAAAAACAAGCAAACCAGGGCGATGCAAACAAGCCCAAAAGAAGAGACCATATGTTATAGGCCACATGAGTCATTTAAACCTATATGCATCGGATCTACAAGCTCACCACGCGGTGTGAGCTTGTAGATCTGCTATTTAAAAAAAGAAATCTTGAAGAAAATGTGAAAGGTAAGGAACTTTTTAAACAATTTTAACAACACACATATTGTATGGGTGTGGTTTCAGTGGGAGTTACATTGAATTGAACTGAATGAACTGAACCACCTCAAAGGGCACAAAGTTCACTTGTCCTTAAGCTGACAGACATAAAGACATAAGGGTCTTCAGCACTTCCACTTTGTGGTATTAACGACTTCTCTATTACTTGTTTACCATTTTAGCAACACATCTTGTATGAGGCAACTATACACTTGCCCAAAACTAAAAACACAACCAGCAACTATCAATCATTTACAGGCGATTTTACAGGAAAACAAGCACAAAGTCCCATTTACAATTACAATTTAGTCATTTAGCAGACGCTATTAATACAGAGCGATTTACAGTATGCAAGGTAAACACGAGATAATACATCAAATGCATAGAGAATATAGTAATCCAGGATCATACTGTAGGTAAACCGAAAACCGTCTACACCAGGGGTAGGCAACCTGCTGCTCTAGAGTCGCATGTGGCTCTTAGGCCCTTCTCCCATGGCTCCCAGTTGCTTGGAAAAGAAGTAGGCTGTGTAAAAGAATAAGTGGCAACACTGGGGGGAACCACCGGGACCGGTGAGAATGAGGCTCCACAGTGAGCCAGTGTTGGCCGGTCGGCCCTCACCAGGGACGTGCAGAGAATGTTAGAGAGGCAGGGGATGACATTTTTATTTTTATTTTTTTATATCATTTTTATCCCACGATTTTGCAACCCATTTTCACCCAGTGCCAATTGCCTATGTAATCCTGGGCTCTGCTCTCCCTCTGCCTTGCCTGGGGAGACAACGGACTGACCTCATGCTTCCTTCTATGCATGAGGAGTCCAAGTTGTTTCTTTTCACCTGACAGGGGGGATTTCCCCAGGATGGACGTAGCGCGTGGAAGGAACACGTTATTCCAACCAGTTCCTTTCCCCTCCATCAAGCGCGCCGGTTGGCCAGGGGGAGGCATTATTGAGACCAGGATTACTGCATGTTTTGTGAGGGTATCAACCCTAGGAGACACGTGGAGAACATGCAAACTCCACACAGAAAGGCCCTATCGCCGACCCCTCCTAGGGTGTGGGGCTGACATTTCTAAAAGGGCCTTTTGGTGAAAATATCGAAAATAGCAGACCTCCTGAGACGTTGTGAGCTTGGAGGTCGTCTATTTTCGGTACTTGATACCACACTGGACTAAGCATAATCAAGTGAATACATTTCTACACAGAGAGGGCAAATTTTCCCACATAAGATGCTGCATTCAAGTTCAGGAGAGTTTGGACAAAGCAATTCTCTTGAATGGTGCCTTCAGGTATGGCATGGAAAGAGGGCATTTGCATTTCTTTCACCAAAGTAAAAACTGCATTCATGGTCTGGAGAGAGGGCACTTTTTACACACAGATTAAAGGGCAGGGTCTCAAGCCCCCTCTGATGTCTATGTGTGCAGTGGCTGGCCCTCACAGTCACGGACAGACAGAGGGTCCGGGTGGTGGTGGTGGGAGATCAGTGCACCGCACGTCTGGCTCCCCCCGCTCCGGCCCGGCGTGAATAAAACATGCCGTGGCATGTCGGTGGGCTGGCGACGGCCAAAAAAGGGAGTGGACGCCATACATTATTCATGTGGAAGTAGCGGGCGAGGAGGTGGGGTTGGGATGGCGTGGGGGTGGAGGAGTGGAGTGGAGTGGAGGGGTGTGGGGCAATGCGGCGGGATGTGGAGGCGCAAGGGTGTGGTCCCAGGGTCATAAAAGAGAGCGCAGAGGAAGAAGGGCCACCTCCTCCCAGCAACAGAGGATGAGACTGACCAGTCGGAGCCATGCTAACAGAGTGGTGGCATCCATCCGGTGCTTAGAGGATGAGTCATGCCCTGGGTTATTATGGCACAGAGACAATTACATATCGCCGTTTGTTCGGGTGGAAACCTTGTGTGTCCAACACCATTGGTTTTGTATTTATCGGTTGGAAAATGATTTAAAATAGTGAAAATAGCCGATCTACAAGCACAAATTCTATTTTCACTAGATTTGTACGTTTTTTCGTAAAGCAAAGCCCTGCTTCATCATATGACTTAACTATGTGTGTTTTGAACTTTTTTCGTAAATGAACTACTACTACTACTTAACTACTTGTATGATGACTACAGCGTCACACAAAAGCATCAAAAGTAGCAGGTCGGCGAGCTCGAAACGCCGGCGCAAAGCAACGAGTTTTGAACTTGCAGCAGTTTGGTAGGGCTACTTTTGTCGTTTCGGAATTTGAATCCTGAAAATGACAGTTTTGGACATAATATGAGGTTTCCACCAGGCAGAGACTACAGTATATACTTTTGATGAACTGCGACAGTCAAAGTGAAGACCCTCAACAAGAGTGGATGAGCAAATTATTCCAAACATAAAAAAAAAAAAAAAAGAAATCACATAAAATCTTAACTTTCAGTTTGAATACATTGCTGCATGGCTTTGCTTGTGAGCTGCAGAAAAAGTAAAAGGAAAAAAATCCCCCCATTCCATCAGCGGCCGCCTTTAAAGATTGTGTACGACAGATTAATAGGTCTAGCCTTGTTTAACAGAAAATCAATGCCTTTAATGGATTAAAATCCTCCGCCTTTTAAACTCTTATATGTTGGCTCACGGTGCAGTAGTGTGTTACAGAGAGTGATGAGGAGGACCAGACCTGTGTGTGTGTGTGTGTGTGTGTGTGTGTGTGTGTGTGTGTGTGTGTGTGTGTGTGTTGTTGGGTTGGCCTCGGTAACCCCCCAGAGAACAGGGGGGAGGGGGCTCTCCCATAAGAGCTGAATCAGGGTTTTCTCCATGCATGCCGTGCAAGAGAGGAGAGGAGAGGAACAGCAGCCTCGCCTCGCCTCGCCTCTCCTCTCAGGGAGAGGCCAGACAGACAGAGACTGCAGAACATGCAGCACCATAGTTGATGCTACTGCACCACCTGCAGGGCCCACACCAAGGTGTGTGTGTGTGTGTGTGTGTGTGTGTGTTGTCTATAAATTAGTTGTGATGCAGATTTCAGGAACGCCCCCCCCCACTGAGCACACGTCTAAAATTGGTTTAACGTTTTTTAGACGTCAAAGCTTAGACATAGACGTCTAATAGCCTATGTAGACGGTCTATACTGTATATAGACCTTCTATTAGACGTCTAATCAGAGTCTAGTCTAAGTTTAGACATCTAAAAAGCTTTCACTTTTACACCAACCTTTGTACCCGTGATCTGTATCCTGAAACTCTTATCGTTGAGTTTCCCAAGTTTGTGCTTCTACTGTTGTTTGTGTTCAAGAATGTTTGTCAAAATGTGAACGCAAATAAATATGCTAAATGCGTGTGCGTGCGTGTGTGTGTGTGCGTGCGTGCGTGGGTGCATGCGTGTGTACAGTATGTATGCGCGTGCGTGTTCATGTGTGTGAACTGTGAGTGTTCCACTGTAGGTGCAGTATATATCGTTGTTGTCGGGTAGAAACCTTGTATGTCCAAAACCATTCGATTTTGTATTTTAAAATGATTTAAACTAGTGAAAAGTGTGCTTGTAGATAGGCAGGGCTTTACTTTAAGAATAAAACGTACACATAAAACTTGGGAGTTGGAGATACGAGGTTTCTGCGCGACAGTGATTTTATATACTTTATATATGGGTGAAAAGCATCTCCTTATTGGAATGCTCTGAACTGCGGCCAAAACACAATCATCACTCAAGAAGATGTTACACCCGGTATGAGGGATAATAAAATTAACATACAAAAGAGCAGAGAAACAGTGCAACCTTGTAGGAGGTGACTGTTTGCATCATGTACAGTATGATACAATAGCCTGCAGCAGTGGTTCTCAACCTTTTCAGGCCACAAACCCCAAAATAATCATATTTTAGGCGTTGTGAGCATGTAGATCGGCTATTTTCAAAATTTCTGCCTCTAATATTTGACAATTTGGCCAATGTTTAATTTGTCATTTTATAGGTATTACAAAGTCCTTAAATTGTCACTTTAGAAATGTGCATTTACACTCTATACACTTACACTTTATGTTGGTTTGTTTACTGTTGAGTGAGAAAACAATGTTGCACATTAAGTTCATCATCTGGGTACCCTCCCCCCAAATATTTTGGCGACCCCCCCTGGGAGTCCCAACCCACAGGTTGAGAACCACTGGCCTACAGTTCAGCAGGTGCAGAAGACCTATATAAATATATACCATAACTACATGTACAGTATCTCATTAACCAACTTGAACCCCATATAGTCCACCAGTGGTCCCTTTTTCATATCAAGGTCCATTCATTATTTAGTATTTGAGCCACGGACCACCATTTGATGAGATTTAGCCTCTCAGACCCCAACACTTTGAATACTTTGGGGAGGCAATTTTTTTTAAACGCATCTGATGTCAGCAAATAGCTGCATGGTACAATGCAGTTTCCTCAACAGAGTAAAGCGAATGTGTTGAGTGACACGC
Organism: Nannobrachium achirus; assembly: GCF_963921795.1. Classification (NCBI taxonomy): domain Eukaryota; kingdom Metazoa; phylum Chordata; class Actinopteri; order Myctophiformes; family Myctophidae; genus Nannobrachium; species Nannobrachium achirus. The sequence goes on from NC_137828.1 coordinate 41,871,352, forward strand.
CCTGCAGAGGAGATCAGGAGGGATTCGCAGTCCAGGGGAAAGCTAGCTTCCCCTCCTCCTCCTCCTCCTCCTCCTCCTCCTCCTCCTCCTCCTCCTCTGTTGGTTCCTTGGTTCTGGCTGTGTGTGTAAGATGAGTCTAAAAGGCAGAGAACCATGGCATTAAGGCTGGATGTGGGGAGGCACCGCATCGATGGTGCTGGATTACAACTGCCAGGGGCTTGATTACCGTAATGTGAACGCTCAGCGAGCAGCTGGGCTGCCCAGCTCAGCTAAAACTCAGCTCCGCCACCACCACCACCACCACCGCCACCACCACCATCACCACCATCACCACCACCACCACCACCACCACCACCACCCCGGCCCTGGATGACTGGCACACAGTCAGAGAGAGAGACCACCTCCCCTCCAGTCCCCTCCAGTCCCCTCCTCTCCCCTCGCTCTGCCAGGGCGGACTACACTACACATGCTGCATGCACTCAGATTCTACACTGAGATAACTATTATGCTGCAAGCCGCCCTTGAGGGGGGGACAAATACTAATGAAGATTTGATGGTTTGAAAAAGCAAAATAGAATCCCATTTTGAATGAAAACATTTCGTCAGCACTGTCTGTCCAGCCGAAACCTTGTATCTCCAAGTTTCAAATGTGCACGTTTTTCATAAATTAAAGCCCTGCCTCATCGTATAAGGCTGTTGCACAAAACTAGTGAAAATAGCAGATCTACAAGCACACAACGCCTCGCGTTGTGTTGGACATACAAGGTTTCTATCCGACAACGGCGATTTGTTAGGCCAAGTCCCAATCTGTGAATTGTTTCCTAAACAATGAGCTCAATTAATGCAGAATTATGATGTTTTGTTCATATTTTTCTACGTTCCAGTTGAACAAATCACAGATTGCAGGCTTTAACCTTTGCTTTTATGAAATATCCGAGACCATTAGGGTTTTATGGATGCTTCGGGAACTTCTATGGCTAGTTTGACCGATCCAAATACTGACATCACAATAGCCACACCAGGGGGCCAAGTTATGTGTCCCCGGGGGGGGGACATAACTTACACATAACACATAACACATAACAAACACTGCTCAGATGGGGTTACGTGGCCAAATACATACAGTATCAATTTAGGGGTCCTTGGCACGAAAATGTTTGAACCAGTGATTTATAGAAGTATCAACGCTTTGCAGTGCATATACACTTGATTTTTTTGTTGGTTTCAGTAGGAATTGAGCCTTTATAATGAATTGAACTGAATGAACTTAACCACCACAAAGTGCACAAAGTACACTTGTCCTTAAGGGTCTTCAGCACTTCCACTTTTATTTGCGGTATTCACGACTTCTCTATTTCTTGTTTCCAAAAAAAAGAAAAGAAACTGTTGCTGTTTCGCCATCTTTGTTAACAGGGCGACCGCTGAAACGGAAAAGCCTTTCTGAAACATAATCATGTTGGCAGTGTTGCCATGTCTGCTTATTATAAGAGCCATTGGGCTTGCTTTTTCTTAAGATTTGTTTTGGGGCTTTTATGCCATTATTGATAGGACAGCAGACTGAGGAAACGGGGGGAGAAATGGGGAGCTACATGCGGCAAAGGCCGTCCAGATCGGGAATCGAACCGGCGGCGCCGCCAGGCATACATGCCTATGTGTCAATGCCTAAGTGGTATGCGCCTGGACCAGCAGGCACCCTAGGGCTTGCTTTTCTTTAAAGTAGCTTGTAAATTATTGAGTTGTAGTGCAGGCTTTTTGGTCTTGTTTGCTGTTTAAATCAGTGGTTCTCCAACATTTTCATATCAAGGACCTCCCAAATTAATATGTAGGCCTATTTATTCATGGAACACCGCACCCCATCTAAAAGGATTCAAAAAGCTTTTTTCAAGATTTGTTTGAAAATAGCAGATCTACAAGCCCACAACACGTCGCTTGTGAGCTTGTAGGTTTATAAAGTGCTTGTGTGGCCTACAATAGTGGCTTTCTTTTGGGCTTGTTCATTTTCATTTTCATAGACCCGGTTTGCTTGTTTCTCTCGCAAAATCTGGCAACATGCCTCGGGAGGCCGCCACCACACCAGGCCCATTTCATACATGGTTGGTGACAGACTTCTCATAAGGGATGTTCCTCCGTTGTGTCGGACATGACTCAGTAATAGGGAAGGCTAAAGAGAAACCCCCTCCCCTCACAGCTCTCTGGAAGCTATAACCACAGTTGCACAGTCATCAGGACTCCGGACCCCCATGATTTATGGCCCCTTCAAACAGACAGAAAACGGCTGTCTCCTGTTCAGAGAGAAAAAGCCCAGGAAGGAAATTGCAATAGACAGGGTTTGTCAAAACTGCAAGCTGAAGGGTTACAGCACGATAGCTTGATAAGAGTTTAATTTAATGTAAATCGGGGACATTTCCATTCTGGCGTCAGGTTGTATAGCATAGAGACTTTGTGCTTTACTCATGAGTAGAGATGTCCTATGTATGAGCACAGCCATGCCTCTAGTGATGTGAAAGGCCATTGTAGGCCTTTACTGTAGTTGATACACACACATGCATACACACGCGCACGCGCGCGCGCACGCACACACACACACACACACACACACACACACACACACACACACACACACACACACACACACACACACACACACACACACACACACACACACACACACACACACACACACACACACACACACACACACAGCTACTTGACAAGTAACACTCCCTAAGGTCGAGTAGCGACTGCAGGGTGCCAGCTAATTTGACTATAATTTAGACTTACTTAAAGTAAAAACAAAATGCAAAAAAGAAACACGTCAACATATACTGTATACATATGCATATGAGACATGTTGAGGACAGACATTAATTGACAATAATGATTGACGATATTGCGTGCAGGCGCGTATAATTGCATGTAACAAGCAAAGGCCCTTCAAAGCACACGTGAGGAGGAAAAGGGTAGAGGAGATCTGTACACTTTGTGACTCAACCAAACTGAGTTTCAGGTGTGCTGGACATCAATTGAACTGATCTACCACAACTGAACAGGCTTAACACTAATGTGTGTGTGTGTGTGTGTGTGTGTGTGTGTGTGTGTGTGTGTGTGTGTGTGTGTGTGTGTGTGTGTGTGTGTGTGTGTGTGTGTGTGTGTGTGTGTGTGTGCGCGTGCAATACGTGTTTTAGTTGAAAATCTGTTATTTTTGACATGTGCGTGTCTTACGACTGTCACGCGTTATACCAAGTAAATTAGGCTTAAGTGTCTTTCTCAAGGACACTTCACAGCGGCACAGAAGGACACTTTAGAATAGATGATGTGAGGATTGAATGTGTGCCCTTCATGATCTCTCTGCCGACTAAGCTACAGCTACCGACAGCTTTGATCATTAATAAAAAATCAAGCCTGTCAAAACATATTTTCATATGGTTGCTCGCTATGGGCATCACAGTTTTGCACCATATGGTTGTGTTTTCATCTTATTATGCAAAGGCCAAATAATTGTACAGAATGTCAATATGTCACACTGATCTGTCTGGATTTACAATTTCAATTTACAATTCAGGCACTTAGCAGACGCTCTTAATCCAGAGTGATTTAAACACGGCGTAATAGCCTACATCAAATGCATATAAATAGTCATCTAGGATGACAGGTAAGCCAAGAACCTATCATCAGTATAAACTGTATAATAGCAAAAAAAATCAATAATCTGTACATTGAAACTATAGGATGCCAGGTCTACAAATGACCTGACAAAATAACATGCTTTCTAAATTACATGTATCCTTTGCATAAGCCTGCAAGGTCGTCAATGCTGGGTCAAGTGCAACAGGCTAAGGTGGAGAATTACATACTGCGGTAATTACTGCACCCCCGTATCTATTAATTAAGGTTCGGCGATAAGCCAAAATATTGCAATCATCTTCCCAAAAGTCGCCTCTCCACAGCCTGCCTGCCCGAGTTATACTTCTCCGTACAGCACAGCGGGTCTGGCTTTGAAAGGAGCAGATCTACAAGCTCACAACACATCGCATCCGCGACGCGTTCTGAGCTTTTAGATCTGCACTGTCGGGTTACCATAGTAACGTAGGCTAGCTACTTGGGCTTTTCAGACACAAACAGCTGTGTGAACAAACCAGAAGAGGACGGGTAGTCAGATCGTGTACAGTGATTCTGTAAACTCACGTCACGTCTCAACTCTCAAATCGCAGTGATTGAGTGCTGCTATATACAGGTTTTAGTTACAAAACTTGACAGAAAAGGTTATAAAATCGCCGACGCGCCGCCGGACGGGGCACAACGCGCGACGCGGTGGAAAAAGTAAAATAGTTTCATTTTCGGTTCCGCCAGCAATCCGTATGAATAAAAAAATATATGCCACAACACAAGGTATGTATTAACATCCTTGTGTCGTGTGGATTACAGCGAAAGTTTACGCTGCTCTGTACTCCTCTACGAGGCTTGCCTGTCCAGGCTTTGCACTGCAGGTCTATGTCTCCGAGTGACGTATGTGGCTTCCAAACCTGTGGTACACGGCCCAGAGCGGCATGGAGCGCATGCAGTCCTCACTTCTCCCCTGTTTTAAAACTCGCTTGTTTTCCAATAAAAATATACTTTTTTTTGTCTTTTTTTACCGCGGTAAGCACACTGACGGTACGGCGGTTACCGTCCCCAACCCTAGAACCGGGTTCGGGTTCTTTCTCCCGCCTATGGGATGAACCAGAGGTGAGCTTTTCCACCGAGACCGAGTTGGTTCTGAACCGTAAAAGTTGGTTCTGAACCGTAAAAGTTGGTTCGCGGCCAGTTCCAAGAAAGTTGCCATCCCATAGGCAGGAGAAAGAACCCGAACCAGTGGCCTGAAAAGTGAGATGTTCAAGTACCATTTTAACTCTGTCTGCCCTTTCCATGCTGATATAGGAACTTTTAGTTCTGTTTTCTTCATGTTAAATCCGGACAAATGGACCCCTGGGCACCACTGGACTGATCTGTGCCACAAATCATGAACACAGCGTTCGATGTGAAACTTTGCATGGACACTCTCAGTATACAGTAGGCTAAGGACAAACCAACACCCAAAATCTTTCAAATTGGCATCATGATGGCGCTAAATAAAAACCAAATGTTGGCCAATAACTCTTGAATCTATAACATCAGCCCCTGGATTCCTTGGATCATGGCGCAAATCCTCATAATAGGATTGTGCCAGACTATTTTGCAGGGCCCACGTGGGTAGCCTGGTGGAGATCTGCGCTCCAATGAGTAAATGTTCTTGTAGTCATCATTAGTATTTCATAGGGGGACTGCCCGTAAATCCAACCTCTCACAAGTCCAATTTATAGGGTTAGGGTTAAGTTTAAACCTTTGGCACTTTCAGTCTGCAGTGTGGTAACAATTCCACTCGCTTCTTGAGTCTGAGTTCCAGATAAGGCACTGATGCTTTTTACACCCAGAAAATGCTTTCTAACTGTCCAACGGACTAAGATTACAGCAACCCACCCCACGGTTCAGTTTCTGCCGACATGTGATGTGATATCTTCAATGAGCCGTTAATGTTTTGACACAACTGATTAACTAAGACTCCCCCGATTAAAGCAACGTGCAGGAGGAAGTGGGATTTAGGGGAGAGGCCAATGGGGGTGGCGAGGAGGGGGGGGGGGGGGGGGGGGGTAGTGTCTGTGTGAATGTACATGAATGAGAGAAAGGGGTAGTGGTGGTGGTGGTGGTGGTGTGAAGAGGGTGTTTTGGTGGGTCTCAGAGGATAGCCGTTTGTCTTTCTTAGAAAAGTGAAATTGTGTCAACCCGCCCGCCCCCCCAAGAGGCAGATGAGCAATGTGTTAGGGTCTTGTGGTTGTCAAGGACAGAGTTCTCAGGCTTGCTGGGGTGCTTTTTGACGAATGAGAAGAAAAAAGCCCTGTTTTCCTGGAAGTGACAGTTGTGCCAGTTCAGTTTAAATATTACAGTGTCAAGCAACGTGTACAGTATAAGAAAGACAATGTCTTCAGCAGGGACGGCAGAAGTACTAAATTGTTTTACTTAAGTAAAAGTATCAATACCACAATGTAAAGAATTGTCTGTAAAACGTTGGTATTCAAAATGTACTTCAGTAAAAGTACAAAAGTATTGCCATCAAAAGGTGAAAGTACTCATTGTGCAAAATGTCCCACTTCACAAGTTTTCAAAAATGTTGTGGGCTTGTAGATCAGCTATTTTCAAATAGCCGAAGTATAGCCCATATTAAGTCTGAAGTGGTTAATGTATGTGTTATAATAATAATCTAAATCAAACAAAATATTTGACTCTGAAATGTAATGGAGTAGAAGTTAAAGTATTGCAAATTGTAAATACTCCAGTAAAAAGTGTAGTTTTAGTTAGTTTACACCACTGGGCTTTCAGACAAAACCAAGATAACACCAAGACATGTTCGAAGTTTTGAAAGCAGAAGTTCAAGATCAATATTACTTTGGGTATATTTTGATACAGTGCAGCTGCACACTGGTATTAAACACACTAACATAAATCAATATTCCACTCAAAGTCATAATGGTAGAATATCACTCATGAGCCCTAATCTCAGATACAGCAGAGGAAGGAAGGGAAGTACTACTGGCAGTAGAAATGGAGTGCAGGAAGGTCAATGCCAAGAAAACAAAGGTGCTGACAGTTAACACAGAGGACAAAACCATTGCCACTGTGGACGGGACCTCAGGCCTCAGGCCTGGACTGCTTCGATAGAACACGACCTGAAGGTCTGGAGGTCACATGGGCCTCCTGGGTCACAGAGCAAGTCAGAGAGAGAGAAGGATGAGGCTGGCAGGGCACTGCGTCAGGCAACCAGAACTAGAGGCAAGCATTATGGGAGCCAACTCAGGGCAAGGCCAGGAAAGGCAATAAGCACACCTCGGTATAAAACTATGCCTAACCCTAAACTTATTTCTAAACTTATTCTCAGTAAAACAAATACCAGAGAATTCTTGTATTTGTGTTAAAAAATGTGTGTTTTGCATGTCCCATCCTTTACTGACTCTGGAGTGCAAATCCCTAGCCATTTCAAAATTGGTATGAAAAGTCACCTTCAGGCGGCTGCTATTCGAGACTTGTAAATAGACTAAGCCCCCATGTTGTCGTCCCCCCTTTTCTCCCCTTTTTCTGCTTTTGTAATTGATATTATCCTATGTACTATGTTCTATAATCCATCTGTCTTTCAATGTTATATGAGATACATAAAGTGGTTCCTGTGTAAATAAGCTGTAAAGCTTACTAGGATCTTCTTTTAGTTGACCTTGTGCCAGTGATTTGTGCTGTCATGAAACTGTACTTTTTTCGATTGCAAACTGTTAATAAACTCTTCAATCAATCAATCAATGTTGAAATTGACAGTACAGACGGTATAGACCACACAGTGAATAATGCTTCCTCGTGCAATGCGTGAACCTCAGTCTAGGTTCATGTTGACCTCTGCTTGTACCCTGTCAACATATATTTTCATGTGTGTGTTTGTGTGTGTTTCACACAGTGATATATGGTCCATAGCAGCTGGATCAGACCACGCTGTAACAAGTTACCAACACACACGGCCAACCAGGTGACAGCGTGCCTCCCAAGGCCCCTGAGAGCGCCCGGGGGTCATGAGAAACAGAGATGTTCTGAGGCTACCAAGTGTGACCAACGGCATAATTTACTTCCTCTCAGAAACCTTCTCCACTGGGAAGGACTGTGCGCGTGTGCGTGCGTGCGTGCGTGCGTGCGTGCGTGCGTGCGCGTGTGTGTGTGTCTGTTAGATCCTATGGACATTGGACACTGTTGCCAGATTTTGTGAGAGAACTAAGCAACGAAGTCTATGAAAACAAGCCCAAAAGAAGCAACTATGCCTGTATTAAACATAATTGGCTATTTGAAAATAGCCGATCTTGCAGGCTCACAACGCGCCGCGAAGCAACAAATACAACAATTTGGGGGTCCTTGACGTGAAAATGTCTGGTTTAAACAACATTAGGAAGCAAGTCCAATGTCGCTTATAATAAGCAGAAATGGCAACGCTGATCCTGGATAATCTTGCGCAGACTGTGATGACTATGCTCCCCAGGCCCAACGAATCCCCTAGGTACAGGAGAGTCCCAAGAACTAAAGGTTAAACCTGGCTTGTTAACCATTTTAGTAGGCCTCCCTGCCTACATGCAGTTTGCTGAACTCGTATTGTCTTCTTCAACGGCACCCTGGTTTCCCATTCAGTTTTTACAGTTAGCTATACGCTCACACCTGGGAGCAGAACGGTGTGACCACAGACACAGGCTGCTGAGCAACTCCACAGGAGCAGTATAGGGGCTTATATGTGTGCTTTGCTCAAGGACACAAGGTCATGTACTGTATGTATGTATGATTGATTGAATACTTTCTTAATCAAAAATGTAAACAGAAAGGGAAACAGCACTTGGTACAGTCATTTAAGGCTAAATGGAGAACACTAGAATGTCCTGGGTACTTGTTTCCATTGCTGTACATTGTTTATTCTGTTGATAAGGTGTTGTTCTATCGCTTGGTTTGTTTTTCCGTTTTGAAATGACTGTAAAGCACTTTGTAACTGTGTTTAGAAAAGCACTATGCAAATAAACTGATTATCATTATCGTTGTGGTGCTATGTATTCAACATACATAGCAAGTAGCGAGGTAAAAGTGTAGAGCAGAATAAGTCCAGTTGTTGGAGAAACAATCCCATATTATGTTCTAGATATGATTCCTGCAACAACCCATGAATGTCCTGCCTTCCTTACATCCTCTTGAGGAGTGTCCTTGAACTAAAACAAGTCTACAAATCCCTGTCTGCTCACTCATTGCAAATCATCCTCAGTGTCAGTCCCTCCCAAGTGCTTAAAAACGTAAATGACAGCTTTCCTCGTTCACTTGCCTTGCCCAGACCCCCACCCCCTTTCCTTTGTGGATTCAAACTCATACTCCATCTACTGTTACTGTTACAGGGGCGGCAGTGGCTCAGGAGGTAGAGCCTTGGAATCTGAAGGTTCCTGGTTCGATTCCCGGCTCCTCCTGGATAAGTGTCGAAGTGTCCTTGAGCAAGACACTGAACCCCTAACTGGTACCGCTGAGTATAGGTTGGTGCCTTGTGTGGTTTCCTCCGGTGTGTGAATGAAATACATTGTAAAGCCCTTTGGAGAAAAGTGCTCCATTTACTGTTAAAGTACTGGCATATTTTAACTTAAGTAAAAGTATCAATACCACAATGAGAAATACACTCTGGTGTTCAAAGTAGAACATACTTAAAGGAGCTATAGTCAACTTTTTCTTGAAAAACGGATGCTAAAATAAAAATAATGTTTCGAAAATATTTTATAAAAAAATAAGCTTCATATATGTGTTTCTATTCAAAAATGACCACAAAAAGTGTAAAATAATGATAAAATAATCATTTTGGCCATTGTCAGACCGACACTTTGTTTACATTCTAGTCTATAGACTAAGATGTAAACAAAGTGTCGGCCCTACAATGAAAAAGTTGACTATAGCTCCTTTAAAGTACCAAAAGTAAAAGTACTACTCATTATGCAGTAGGGCATTCACAAATAGTGATTTTTAGTATTCGAATTATTCGACCTCAAAGTAGTCGAATAGTCGAATTTTCGACAGGACTGGCCAAACTGGCCAAACATGCTAACAACGCCTCGCGTTAAGCAAGTAGATCTGCTATTTTCACAATATTTATCTGCAGAACCGAGTCACATTAAATGTAATACCTACAATTCCAAGTGCTTGTCAGGGTTCAAATATGTTTATTTTGGGGTTCACGGCCTAAAAGGTTTTGAGAACCCCTGGTATAGAGCATTAACAAATTCATGCACCAGGGGCATTGACAACTCATTCTTATGACTTCCTATCTCGCCAAGCTTTATAAACTATATATTTTTTAAAGAGAAAACAATAAAAAATAAAAAAATAAGCGAATATTCGACTTCGGTGAACAACGTCGAATAATGACTTTGATATTAGAATATTTGGTGAATGCCCTATTATGCAGTATGTCCCTTTAGTTTGTCATAAAAATGTCAAATCAAAATAGCCGATCTAGAAGCTCAAAATGTGTTGCTTTGTGATGCGCTTGTAGATCGGCGCCAAAGTATATACTGTATAGGCTTACTGTAGAGTTGAAGTGGTTAATGAATGTTTTGTTGCGACCGTAGGTCGCAGTTAACTAAGAAAACCGGCACAACTTGTCCACGTATCCGCGTATCTGCGTATATCTGTAGGTCACGCCTGACACTGTGATTCTATAGGTTTGTCGCTCTGACATCATGCTCTGACATCACTGTGATGTCACACTAACATAATCCCTATTATGCCCATACAGTATATGGAGTTCCCTGATGTCATCAATATTAAGCCCATATCTAACAGGACTTCATATGGGAATGCCCATATATGGAGGCCACATACCGCACTAACGGCTGGTTCTACAGACAGGGATCTCCATATGTCATAGGACTTTCACATAACGAATACCTGAGTAAGCATGTTTGGGCTCTCACAGCATATCTCCATATACAGTACATGGATCTCCATATAAGGGTACCAGGGGTCTCCATATACTGTATGGGTAACTGGTCCGATATACATCACTGGCCAGATGGCGCTGAGGTCATGCTGAGGCGTCTTACTATTAATAATATATTCAGAATCTGCAAAGTAACTAGTAACTAAAGTTTAACATAATTGTAGTAGAGTAAAAAGTACAATATTTGTCTCTGAGATGCAGTGGAGTCGAAGTACAAAGTATTGAGAATTGGAAATACTCCAGTAAAATAAAAAACACCTAAAACATTTGACTGAAGTCCAGTGCTCGAGTACATGTACTGCAGTTACTTTCTCACCACTGCCTTGCCGTTACAGTTGAGGTCAAAGAACAGCGAGGCCGGCGGTTAATGTGGCATCAGCTTTAATGTGATCTCCCTCGAAAGAGGAACGTGTTCATGCAGATATAATTCCCCTTCTATCTCTTCCCCGAACCGCCACAGCAAGCTGTGAGTAAAAGATGAGTTGAGCGAGCGAGCCCCTGCGTCAAGGGGCACAGCGGGGGAGCAGTGCCAGCCTGCCCCTGCCCACCGAGAAGGTTGTTAGGGTTACGAACCGCTATTCTATCATCACAGTGTTGCCAGCAGGCAGCAGCCCACAACGAGCGGTGTGTCGTACTACATTTTGCATCTGACCGACCGCACTCTCTTTGAAGAAGAAAAGATGGGCTAGGCCTACACACAGTGAACAATCTGGAGGGTTATTTAAAAACCCATTCAATGATCAAGGAAAGCATCTGTGTCATTTTAGGGGGGGGTTCTGAAAATTCAATTTTTCTCTCCCCCTCTCCCTCTCAAGCTTTTAAGAAACCCAACAAAGACCAGCATTGCCAGACTTAGTGGGAGGAATAAGCAACCAGGTCAATGAAAACGAGCCCAAAAGAAGCGACTAACACATGAACACTTTAAGCTTGGCCAATGCCAAGCTCTGGGGGACGAACATACGGACATGCACACAAAGTGGAGCGGTTAGCTCCTTTCAAAAATAACGAAGAACAAAAATTCAAAACGTTTTTGAAAGATTTTAACAACACAAATCTGGTACGGGGGGTCCCTGGTACAGAACGTTTTCAGATGGAGATACGTGACAATTAGGCTACATATTAATCTGGGGGTCCTTGACATTAAAAGGTTTCAGAACCACTGGTTGAAACAACATTATGAGGAATAAGCAACTACACTTTATAAAACAAGCCCAAAAACCTGCAACTACCAATATTTACAATCAATTTTACAGAAAAAGAAGCCCAAAGTCCCCTTATAATAAGCAGACATGGCAACAGTGCCCAAGACGAGCCCCACAAACTGATTTTCTGCAGCCCCTCTCTCTCTCTCTTCCTCCCATCCCTCCTTCTCTCCATGCGTCTTTTAGTGCAGAGATGCTGCAGTCAGGAGAGGCATGGGACACACCCTGCTCCTCTCTCTCTCTCTCTCTGACCCTGGGAAGTTCTCCCAACACACTGCAGATAGTGCTGCAGTGCCCACCCACCCATATAGCCCATGTCTCACTGCAGTGCCCACCCACCCATATCTCACTCCTTTCCAATGTCATGTAAGGCAGCATGGTTCTCAAACGTTTTCATGCCAAGGACCCACCCCCCCAAAAATGATATGTACTGTAATTGGCTGCGGACCTCCCCATCTTGTGCCAGGGACCCCCAGAAGAGACGATTTGTGTGAAAGAAAAAAAGCTTAAAGTTCTAATAGTTGAAGCCATTTCAACATTTGCCTCATGATGTTTTTTTTTTTTTTTTTTGCTATGAATTATGCCTGATCATGTGATGAAATGTTTTATGTTGGGACCATGTTTATTATTATTATTATTACGATGACATTATTTATGTGGGTGTCACTCCGTGATGAGAGACAGGGTGAACAGGTGCTCACAAGCCTTTCAACAATTCAACTAATCCTGAAAATAATATGGTAAATGTACTGCAGCGCTTTACAATGTATTTCACATTCATCCATTCACACTCACATACTGCACACACACACCCCGATGGTGGAGGAAACCATGCAAGGCACCAACCTGCTTATCAGGAGCAGTTAGGGGTTCTGTGTCTTGCTCAAGGACACTTGGCCAGGGGGAGCCGGGAATCGAACCTGGAACCTCCGGATTCCAAGGCTCAGGAGGCTCTACCTCCTAAGCCACTGTCACCTCTGTATAATAGATTTTCTAAAATGTTGACAAATTGAGAAAAAAATATAATCTACATCATCCCAGCGCAGCGCATGGTGACCCACTGTGAGCTTGTAGATCGGCTATATTTTCATTTATATAATGTTGTACATTGGAAGTAGCCTATGTAGGGCTTAAGTGGTTCATAATGTCAAGGGAGGATCCCAGAGGAAAGAGTATTGGAACTGGAAAAGGCTCTTAACAAGGAGACACCACAACGCTTGTCATTTTTATAATGCCCTAATGATTCCTAATGATCCATTAACATTAGAATTAGACTGCTGTAAAAGTGTAGAGGAAGTGATTTGAAGGCACCGGCGCTTTCTATGAAAACTAAAAAAAAAACATAGAACAGTGGTTCTCAAATAAAGTGGGGTCCAGGGTGAGGACCCCCAGGGGTCCTTGAGGGGGTCCCCAGCAAAATGTGTTAACAGCATCACAATGCTTTTAACCACTTTATCCATTTATACATTGGCTATAAAAAAATAGCAGATCTACAAGCTCACAGCGAGCTTGAACATATGCCATTTTTGAAAAATATCAAAAATGTTTGAATTTCTTTTGAATATCATTTCTTTAACATAAATCCTCCAATAATACTTGTAATGGAGTAAAAGTGCAATATCTTCCTCTGAGATTTATTTAGTGGGGTAGAAGTATTGAAAAATTGTACTTAAGTACAGTTCTTATTTACTTTACACCGCTGCAATTTTGTATCATAAATGAGAAACTGCCACAACCATCGTTGTGTTTTCAGAACAAGAGCTCCTGGCAGTGAAGCTGAGCTTTCACACAGTCTCTATTGAGTCAAGTCCCAGAGACTAAAGAAATGGTGACCTCTTCTGGCCCTGGCTGCTGCCAGCCTAAATGCTGGTGCATGAGAGGGGTGTGTCTCACATCCCCTTGGACTAAAGAAGCACAGGTTTTCAACCCTTTTCATATCAAGGTCCATTATTAATTTGGCATTTGAGCCACGGACCACCATTTGATGAGATTTAGCCTCTCAGACCCAAAAACATAGAATATTTTGTTATCGTTGGATATGATTTTGTCCAACATTCCATGCTGTATTGATGTGGTACCATAGGACCGATAACAGGCAAACCTTGATCAAAATATCAATTCTTCTACATTCTCTAATTGTGTAGACTTCTTGTAAATTAAGTAATAAAGATATTTAACACTAATTTAACTCTTGAGAGCGTAAAATCTACAATTTACGCTCTCAATAGTTAAAGATCTATGAGGGTCCATTTAGTTACCAACTCTCCGTCATTTTGCTTGGGACCACTTGGAATCTCCTCAAGGACCACTGGTTGAAAACCACTGGACTAAAGCAAAAATAAAAGCCCACCACTGAAAATGTTTGTATGGCCAAATCCTAATGCACAATTTGTGAAACAGTACGAGGTGTCCCCGACACTAGCGCTCGCTGATTCCTAAACAATACGTAAAATGTTTTAGTAATATTTTTCCTGCTGTTCTACATACTGCCAAACTGGTGAAGAAATCACAGACTGAGGCTTTTAAGCTTTTATATGAAATTCACAAGACTATTAGGATTTTACGGAAGATAAAGATAAGGTTAGTGTAGGTTTAGGCATAGTTTTACTGAGGTTACGTTTAGGAATACCTGGTGGCGACCGTTCTGAGGTCGCCGGATTTGACCTGGAAGACATGCTGGCTTCTATGGAATCCAAATGACTGAAGTCATCATGGCGACTGACAACTTTAATCCATGCACCCTGCACAGAAACTCTCAAAAAAGAACAAAAAAAAACACACTTGAAAACAGTTGTAGAAAACAAGAGTTCTCTTTTTGTTTTATTGTTTCCAGCCACATCATATTGTCCATTTACTGTACAGACTCCCAACTTTATAGTTTGATTTGCACACATCACAGTTTAAAATTTATTTGAAATGAAAAAATTACAACACAACTATGAAAAAGAACATTATGCACAACATCAGAACCTATAAAAAATATAAAACAAAACAGTACTCTTCTAATCTCAAATTGACAAAGTACCATTTCAATAACAAAACATTTAATGCACAAATTGAGCAGACAAATTAAACTTAACCAGTAGGGTTTTTTGTTTCTCTTTCTTTAAATAGGAGGAAAATACATTTTTTAAATCATGCAGAAAGATGTGTAATATTAAATAATGAATGAAACAAAAATAATATATATTTCTCTCTATATATCTTTTTAAAACTTTTCAAGTCAAAGCACTCCGTCTCTGATCCCTTATACAAGATAAAAAATTAACTAAACAAAAACAAACCAAAAAAAAGAAAGAACTCCAGAGAATCCACAATATGCTTTCATAGCTGCCATTGTCTTATGGCCTTGTATGGAAAACATTAACGTCTCAGCAACATCTTTTTGGCACAGAAAAATACATTTATAATGGCAGTAGCATTTTGCATTTTTTATATATATAAACTGTATATATATAATAGACGGCTTGGAGCCCGAAGGGTGTAAGCGACATTTTCAGAATTTTACAGGAAAGCATTTCATTGATTGTAATCTTTCAATCTTTCAATCAAACAACAAAAAACCTACATATTTCAAAACACATTCCTTGAAGCATAATCTAAGTATAAGTATATATTGCTTACCGTAAATATGTTGTTTTTAATGAAATAATTACAATCAACGAAAAGCTCCTGTAAAATTTCACTTACGCACTTGAGGCCCTGAGGTGAGCTGCCGCTCTTATAAAAAAAAGATAATAATAATAATAATAATAATAGAAGAAAAACATTCTGTGCACTGACATCATTCAAGAGGATTGGCGTTCTTCCCCATCAGGGGTGGTGAGTGAGGAGCTCAGTCCTTACTACTGCAGCATGCTTTTGATGGTCTTGTTGGTCGACTCGTCGTTCAGATGTTTGGTCGTGTACCTGCAGCCCGGTGGGGGAAGGGAGGGTGTCAATAAGTCAAAGTATCAATACTGTAATGAAGACATAAGTCAAAAGGTCCGGAATTCAAAATGTACTTGAGTAAAAGTACAAAAGCGTCAAAAAATGTTTTCAAATGTATAAAAAATCTTGGCAGATCTACGGGCTCACAACGCATCGCATCGTGAGCTTCTAGACCTTTTCATCAATTTTCAAATTGCCGAAATGTATGTAGGGCTGAAGTTAATGTATGTCTTGCAATAAAAAAAGTACAATATTTGACTGAGATTTAGTGGAGTAGAGGTAAAAATACAGAACATTTGAAGTACAAGTAAAAATACCTCAAAATTGTAAATGTAGTGAAGTACTTCTCTCTCTGTGATATGCAGTTTAAGAGAGAAGATTAGGAGGTGGGGAGCATTTGAAATGCGAGAGATCCTCAACGCAATTGCACGTTTTCCATAATTATATTTGCCAGCACGGTATCACGCTCCAGCTATCACACTCCCAAAAGTGTGACACTGATTGGAGGTTGCCACGGGAATGGCCATGTCAGATTGAGAAGCTGCGTGAGTGTAAGCCAAGCCACTTAAATTTGGGAGATGGTAGCTATGGGTGGGGTCACGTGTCAGATGTAATCACCTATCTTACAAGAAAAGGTTTCAGCTGCAAGCTACATTAGAGATGGAGGACTCAACATAAAACACAAACTAAAATGGTTACCTACTGTACCTAATGTTAATACTAATGAGGTGTGAGGAACAAGCAGGGATATTGGTTGCAAATTAACCAAGAGATAAGGTGTCATGCTTTAAATAACTGCTAGGACTCGCACAATGAAATGCTCCAAACCCAGCTTAACCCAGCTTTATTCCACCACAGTTAACATTTTGACCTTACGGGAACCTAGACCTGTAGCCTGACAGTGCATCACGGGTTCGAGTCCTATTCAAGACGATCTTTGCTGCATGTCTCTTCCCATCTCTCTCTCCCTGTTTCCTGTGTGTCTCTACTGTAAAACTATAATAAAGCCCCAAAAATGTCTTAATATTTTGACCTTTCAAGTCTTCATGTCTGTTCAATGCATCATCTTCTGATGGAACACTTGTCAAAAGGTTAGCTGTGGTTTGGGGCAAGTTTGCGAGTGCCATCTTATTTTCCTATTTACAGTATGTTTGTAATTTCTTTCTGTGCATGTTAGAAATCTTAGTGTGTGCCAGTGTCTTGGATACTCTCTAGAGAGATAAGGCAAACAACCAAGATCAGAATATTCAACTCAAATGTAAAATCCATCCTGCTTTATGGGTCAGAGACTTGGAGAATCACAAAGATAACAATAAATAAAGTTCAAACCTTCATCAACAAATGTCTCAGAAGAAGCCTGAATATACAGACAAGATCAGTAACAACGATCTGTGGATAAAAACGGATCAGCTGGATCGGGCACACAATGCGCAAGCCAGAGTCAAGCACCACCAGACAGGCTCTGACTGGAACCCTCAAGGGAAGAGAAACAGAGGCTGGCCAAAAAACACCTGGCGGTGGGATCTCCAGGCAGACACCAAGAGACTGGGATGCACCTGGTCACAGATAGAAAGGAACGCCAGTGACCGTGAACTCTGTCTGGAGGTCCCTTGTCGACGGCCTGCCCTATACCCCAGTAAAGGTGTAAGGCGTAAGTAGGTAAGTAAGTATCTTGGACATTACATTTACAACTGCTACTAAGCCAACTAACTTTCAACAAGTGAAAGCCCAATAACCTCCCCTTTCAATAAGAGGATCAGTCTGTGTGTGTCTGTCGAGCCTTCTAAGTAGAGCATCTGTGTGTCCAGAGCTAATCTAGCAAACCACTGGACCGATCAGCCGATCAAATTCCACAGATGCTTTTTTACAGTACAATAATCATTTGGTATGTTGATCTTTTATTCTAACTCGTACCGTGACTAGCAAGAATAAGCAAATTAATTAGCCCTATTACGAAAATAACTTTACGTCTTACTCTTTCCGGTTTAGGCCACGCCTAGACCGGCTCACACGGCCAGTTTAAAACGAATACCACTAGTAGAATAGACTTTCCTCCGAGGTGGAAAGTCTGGTGATGCGAGGTTACCATGCCGCTATCTGCAGTCATACGTCATAGATATGTCAGACAGGGACGTCTCAGATAATTGACATCACAGGCTATAAGAGATCCACCTTAGAGCCACTCCGTTTTACTGTATGTTGTGTATGTCGTCTCTGTCGGGTCCAAAACTGTTGCTTTTCAGGTTTCAAATTCAAAAACAGCAAAAGTATTGTTGCTTTTGTGCGACACAGTAGTATGATCAAGTAGGGTGTTGTTAATTAACGAAAAAACACAAGTTTGAATATGGAGGTTTCTGCCCGACAACAACGATATATTATTTTTCTCTGGCTTTGTGTGTCCCTATGTCCGTAGTATGAGACTAACGTCACACGGGACTAACGTCATAGAAAGTACGCAGAGACCGACATCACCACAGCTGATGTCACGGACAGAACGGCCCATACAAGGAGATATTCACGTGTGTCGTGTTTGATACCATGCGAAGTGAGCACCGCTCACTTTGCACCGTGCGATTTCTTTACTGTCAACAGTATGATAAAGTCTTACCTGAGAGCGTTGAGAAGGCCTTCTACAGTGTTAGGAGGCTGGTCTTTTAGGACTTTGATACAGCCTTTCATCTGCATGAACAGAAAGCTCCCGTTAGTCCCCATGTGAACAGCCTATGATCCGGGGGAGGGCATGTACTAGGGGTTTCACAGAATATCAAAACCACTATTCGACACTGTCAAGGTGGAATATTCGCTGATACAAAATTGTATATAATTTCTTATAAAGCAGTGTCAACATATCTACAGCAGACATGCAGCTTTGAGCTCTGGTGTTGGATAGTTCTCCTAATCCATTCATGGTTTATTGTCAAATCATTTCACACTGTGTGACGTTGTGCTGTCGCTCAATGCAGGTGTGGCGCTGAAACAGCAGTGCTTGCAACACTGTGTTTTACCTGCGAATGTTCGGCTATTCTAATACTTTTTGGTATTCGAAGTCGAATACAAAAAAATCTGAATTTGTGAATGGCCTAGCTTGTATGTGGCTGTACTGTACTCACGTCTATGTTTACTGTATGTGTGTAGCGGTACTACTCTACTCATGTCTATGTGTACTGTATGTGTGTGGCTGTACTACTCTACTCATGTCTATGTTTACTGTATGTGTGTAGCGGTACTACTCTACTCATGTCTATGTGTACTGTATGTGTGTGGCTGTACTACTCTACTCATGTCTATGTGTACTGTATGTGTGTGGCTGTACTACTCTACTCATGTCTATGTGTACTGTATGTGTGTGGCTGTACTACTCTACTCATGTCTATGTGTACAGTATATGTGTGTGGCTGTTCTACTCTACTCATGTCTATGTGTACTGTATGTGTGTGGCTGTACTACTCTACTCATGTCTATGTGTACTGTATGTGTGTGGCTGTACTACTCTACTCATGTCTATGTGTACAGTATATGTGTGTGGCTGTTCTACTCTACTCATGTCTATGTGTACTGTATGTGTGTGGCTGTACTGTACTCACGTCTATTTTGGAGGACTTGGCGAAAGCTCCTACTGGATGAACGTAGTCATACAGGATGATAACCCCTACCATGACCCGGAGACAGAAGGACACCGTCTCCTCACTGGCGAACCGGCTGCGGTACTCTCTGGGTAAGCATAGGGAGAACAGTGTTACAATTCACTCCTTGAGTAGAGTACTGGACAGCGATATACAGTACTTGTCAGGATAAGGCACCGTTTCCCCAAACACTGGGTCGGGACCCATGTGTCGGGGCCCATGTGTCGGGACCCAAATTTGATGGGTCCCTGAAATTTTGTATCCTACCTTTTTTTTTGTTATTATTTCAAAACATTTTCAAAAGACATTCCCAAAAAAGCAAAATCTTTCATTATTAAAAAAAGTTTTTAAAAAAAAAAGTAATTTCATGAATAAATAAATGAAAGGACGATGAAATTCCATAAATTAGACAACAAACGATTAAGAAGTAGTGAAAACAGCAGATCCACAAGCTCACAATGCGCAGCGTTGTGAGCTTGTAGATCTGCTGTTTTCACTAGTTTGACTCCCAAATGTCTAATTTCTCTGTTGGGTCTCGGGCTTAAAGGTTCGGTAACCACTGGGATAAGGGACAGAGTTTCACACTCATTAGAGCAGTGGTTCTCAAAGTGGGGTCTGGGGACTGCGTATGGAGTATGGGATTGCATTGCAGTGATGACATGCTTGACTCGACTTTCTTTACACGTAACATGTTGCTAGCCAAGTTAAATACAATATTGTGTGTACAAATAATACAAAAGGAAGACATGGGATAGCACTTTGCGCACACCCACACAAAAGTCAAAGGTACATTCTTAGCACTCCTCTGCTAACAATGTACCCAGAGACTACATATAACACATACTGACCCACATCAGGGCCATAATAAATACAGTAACGATAAGATACTAAATGTCACAAAACATACATTGTTAAAACACACTTTCAGGAGGTTAAATTATCACTCAGACTTCACCTTATCCACATTATGTCCAAAAATGTTACTTTTAAGGATTCAAAAATAGCAAGTATAGCTCCTGTCACGTTTCGAGCTTGTGGATCTGCTACATTTGATGCTCGAGTGTGACGCTGTATGATCAAGTAGGGCGTTGATTTATGGAGATGAGCGGTTTCTGGCCGACAGCAACGACATGATAAACACACGATGGATAACATGTATGCAACTTACGGCGTTTCCAGCATGACTTTACACACACTCGCCATTGTGCTTAAGCAGTCCGTCGTGTTCTCAATAGGCAAGTTCTTGTTCTGAAAGAATACAAAAACGTTATTTTACAAAGTGTTTAAAATGCCCAACACAATGTCAAATATTATGGTGTATGTACAGCAGATTTTAGGCCTGAACGCAAATCTGTGTCACTTTAGATTTGAACCACTTTAACCATTACTGTATGTTATGCTTTAACTATTGGGCTTGTATATCTTCTATTTTTGAAAAATCGTGACCATTTGTGCAAGTCTTTGAATATCTTTGACCTGATTCTAAAAATGTCTTCTAAGTACTTCTTCTAAATCAGTGGTTCTCAAACTTTTTCATGTCAAGGAACCCCAACATTACATGTATTTGGCCACGGACCCCCATCTCAAAATATGTTGTTCCAGGGACCACCCAGAAGCAAATATTTGAGTTACAAAAGTTTGCTTTTAAAAAGATACATTCAAAGACTTGCAAAAATAAGTCATGATTTTTCAAAAATAGCAGATCTACAATTTCGGCGCCACGCTGTGAGCTTGTATATCTGCTAAGCCTAAACGGGTTAAGGCCAGTCCACAACCAATGCAACTAGTTGTGACTCCATGCAACATCATTGGTGTGGCCTGGCCTTAAGATCAAGGCACAAACCCACAATTCACCTCTGATACAAACTTGGTTGTGCCGTCACTCATGGCCTTCAGCATGGGCGTGGCATCAGCGTAGAACAGCGATATCCGATTGGCCAGCTCGTTGTTGACCTCGTTCTCACCTGGTTCTGCCTGGAGGTGATTGATTGATTGAATACTTTATTGGTCAGAAATGTAAACAGCACGTGCTACATTACACAAGTCATCAACAAATACAAACACTATTATGTACAAAAGAGATGAGAAAATTACATTATCTCCCCTTGTGTTCTCCTGATAGTTGTTTTTTCAGGACAATTTTGAAATAAAAAAAGGTATTACAGATGTTTTATAGCATTCCATAGTTGAATAAGAAACTTTCCTATGTTTGTTCTAAATTTTGGAACAAAATGGTCGCTCTCTCTGGTATTGTGGCTGTGGGTGTCAGTCACTTTGGAGAAGTAGTTCTACAGGTATGAGGGTATTGAGGGCACTTGTCCCTTTGACCATCTTAAATACCAATCCCAGTGATCTTTTTTCAACCCCGTCTTCTACCCTGAGCCATCCCCGACTATTAGCAAAGTGTGTTGAAATTAGGTGGGTCATGGGATTGACGATTCAAAGCAAAAGTGTATCAGTGGGAGGATTATAAAACCGGGGAAGAAGTTTGCTTCTTGAACAGCATGTTCTAAAAAACTCATATGCATATTTGCATAATGGAAGGGAAGGGACACTTCTTGCCTTGAGTCTGCCTTCATTTCATAAGGGGAACAAAGCGAGCGATAGGAACGGTCGCCCACCAGTACGTCAAGTCAAATCACACTTGAAGAGGAATGATCACACACGAACCGAGCGGGCGTTCGCCACCACTGAGAGGACACACGTGTTCCACAGAGATCTGCTCAATGATTCAATTGTCTGAGCTGTGACTTAAAACACTGCGGCTTCCTAAAAGCACTTGAGGAGGAAGGATAGCTGGCTGAGAATCCTTTAATGGTGACACGTCTAGCTAAATGTCTGGCTCCATTTACCTAATGGGCATATTCTGTTGCAGTGTCTGTGTCAAATACAAGAGGAGAGCATCTTGAGAGTATCAAGCATTCTGTAGTTCACCATGTTTACTAAAAAAAGGCATATTGAAACATTCAATATTCTCCTACATCGAGTATCACATAAATACTTGTGTGTGCGTTATCGTGATTGGCACGACAGTGATGTGGTTAGGAACGAGGCAAGAGTTCCGCAAGCTCACTCGGTGGTGCCTCTCATGGATCAAGGTTGCTTTATTTCATCATTTTTGCATGTCTTTCCATCTATTTTCTTGGCGGAGCCGTCACCCTTTTACGTCTTGGGTTAGAGAATGGCCACTTCTGCATTCCAGGAAGATGACGTGAAGGGGACCCTCTGTCACATCAAATGTTTGCCATTTGGTCACATTTGTACCTACCAGTAAGACTCCCTAATCGGGAGATAAGCGACCGTAGGTCACTTATCTCCACAAATAGGGCAAAAATGTGTTTTGCCAAAATCTTCCTGATCCATGTTGATGACATGAGTGTAGACATACTGTGTAGTGATTTTCGTGATTTTAGGGCAAAATCTGTAGGAGCAGTGTCCAAAAATGTGTTTTTAAAAACCGGCCTGGAGGTGGCGCTATATGGGAGAGATTCATGTTGATGGGATGAGTGTACTGTGTACCGATTTGCGTGATTTTAGGGCAAAAATTGTAGGAGCAGTGTCCAAAAATGTGTTTTGCAAGAATCGGCCTCATGGTGGCGCTAGAAGAGGGACATGTGAGAAATGAGGGGTGGGGTCTCCGCGCCGGCAAGGCGGACGAATAGGTACCGGCCCCGGCTGTCCCGGTCGCTCCTAGCCGGAGTTACGGCATTTTATGTGAGCTGCAGTGTAGGGGGTCCTCCACTGGGGGCGCCACCACTTTTGCATCCGTTCTGGAGCACCAGGAGTGGGTGGTCCCCGGGAATTCCCCGTGAGCAGCCCCGTTGGGGTGGTCATTTGGTCAGTTTAGCACATTTGGTCATTTTTTACATCTGGGGGTCCCCCAGGGACCTGGGGGTCCCTGGAGCTCCGGGGGTCCTTGGAGGTTGTAGTTTGGCAGGTAAGGAACGTGTGTGGAAAATTTGGCATGGATCGGGGCAACGGTTGCGGAGATATGAGCAGGGCAAGAGTGTGACGTGTGAGGTGTGACAGACAGACTGACTGACGGACTGACGGACGGACGGACTTACACTTTGTGCAGGGTTTGATAGTAAATGCGACCTACGGTCGCAAAAAGTCACTATAGGCCATTCTGGGGAGTGACAGTGTGTCTCAAATGCAAAGTTCTACTATGCAGTAACACGAATCATCACAGCAAAAGGTTTTAAAACATTACTCTGGCCAAGGCTCACCGTCAACATCTACCTGCCTCGCCATGATGAATGAAAATATACCGTGAGAATGAAAGAAGGAATTGTGACAGCCCTATTTCTAATGCAACTGCAGTAATGAGCCGCCTCTGTTTTAATCCACTTTGATTAAAAATATCCATATTGTGGCTCACGATTGCCAAGTAGTTAGGGAGCATATGACATAGGGTCCTATCTTGCCTTATGAAGAAGACTGTGGGGAAACGTTAATCTATAACAAAGCCTTGACTGGGAGCGTGCGAGATTGCCTATTTTGCCTAACTTGCCTTCAGCCTTATTTTCTTAGGTATTCTTAACACTTTTGCTGCCCCTTACTTTGAAGGGATGCTTGGTGCCTTGGTGCCGCGCCGCTTCCTCCGTAAGCCGCCGCTATTATTTTGAAGGGCCGGGCGGGGTTGTTTTTGCGCCGATGGATTGTCACTTTACTTAAAGGAGGACTTCACCACTTTTCAACCTGTCTTCATATAATAGGTCCTCATTAATGTTCATAATAAAATATCACAATTCTTTTCTACTCAGTCTGGGTCTCATAGGAGAGCTGTCAAATCCTTCCACCGGTGACATCATCGTTTGACAGATTTGTTTTTAAACAATATAAAAAAATATATATATATATATATATTATCGTGAGAACAATGGCTTCCACTTTAACATTGCAACTTTTCAGGAATATAAGGCCTGCAGTTTTTATTAGCTTGCATTTCCCATTGATGATGTCACCGGTGGAAGGATTTTGACCCACCCACAGCTCTCCTATGAGACCCAAACTGGGTAGAAAAAAATTGTGCTATTTTATCATGAACATTATACCTATTATATGAAGATAGGTTGAAAAGTGGTGAAGTCCTCCTTTAAACGTTTACGTCATCTAGTCACCTGACGTGTGTCATGTGACAGTGTGTCATGGCGGCCGCCACCCGAGCCTAGTTTGTGCTGTAAACATGCCAGCTTTGGGATTAAAAAGTATTTTTTTTAGTAAATTAAGTCTCTTTATGGGTCTCTCAATGGATTTACTATGGAGGAGCTTCACTTAGCGTGCACGCCCAACATGCGTTGTAAACAAATCGCGGACATTACCGATGTGGGCTGGACCAGAGCGCCATATAGTAAGTAATAATACTTTTACTGTAAATACAGTAAGATTAACGGTGAGCGCTGTCAACGGCACCATATTAACCCTTTGAATGACGGTGAGGACGACGGCAGCATAAGTGTTAATACTATGAAAAACATTTTAAAATAGTGAAAATAGCTGATCTACATCTACGTGTTGTGAGCTTGTAGATTGGCCATTTTCTATTATAAATGTATAAGAAGACGACTAGGGCCTATAGGCTCGGATGCCTGACATGGAGTCCCCGGTTCAACTCCCAGTCCTGGCCCGGACCATTTGCTGCATGTCACTCCAAAACACTCTCTCCTTCTCCCCCCAGCTCTCTCCACTGTACAATCAATAAAAGCCAGAAAAAAAGCCAAAATAAATCCATATTTTTTTGGCAAAGCCTACAGCTTTTCACACCATCCATCTGCAAAACGTTGTGCATAAAACAGAAGGATGACCTGGGTGACATCAACCACTGGGGAGCTGCTTGCAGAGAGAGGGGTGGAGGTTTCTTCATTTTACCGTTACTGTATCCCAGGGGTGGTGCTCTGCTGCCGTCCCCAACACCGACTCCACCTCCTCCCCACCTCCTCCCCACCCCACCCCCACCCAGTGGTGGAAGGTAACCAAGAAGTACAGGATTATTTACTTTACTGGAGTATTTCCACTTTTCTATACTTCTACTCCACTTACTCACTACAATTATTTGAACACGTTAGTTACTTTGTAGATTCTGATTATTACTACAAAAGGTAATTATTTTTTATCCATTAAACAACCCATGAAGCCTTGAATTCATGGAGATTATTGTGTTTTTGTCATCGAGACTTCACAGGGTGTGTAATTGATAGAAAATAAGTAATTTTTTTTGGGTGAACTACTTTTGAGATTTTGAGGTGGAATGCGTTTTCTCAGGAAACTCTCAGATATTTGCCCTTTCATCACTTTTTCTTTTTTTCTACCATTTGAGTGTTTCCTGAGCAATCTAATTACATTTCTAAATCTTCAGCCATATTTAAACGTTTTTGAAAATAGCCATGAGCTTTTGAAAAGCTGCTATTTTCAAAAAAAATAAAAATACAATACATTTTAGACATTATGATAACTTGTGAAACGGGGTATTATGCCTAATGAGCACTTTAACTTTTGGTACTTTAAGAATATTGTGATGCAGATACTTTTGTACTTTTACTCAAGACATTTTGATCACTGGAATTTCACATAAACGTACAGTAGTATTTTCTAAATTGCAGTATTGATACTTTATTCTTTCCCCACAGAGACTCAAGGTCTCTGGAGGAGCCGGCGGCCAAGGTGGTGCTACTGATCTGAGCTCAACGTCCTGCTGCATGCCGCCATGCACGGCTGCGCTCCACTGACTAGTGCAGACTCCCCGACACTCCCAGTGGGGGTACGGTGCACGGATGCACGGACTTCCTCATGCACGTGTGTCTGAGTGTCTGCCAGACGAGCACCTCCCTCATGGGGCGTTACTGGGACAATAAGAAAACTCCATCCATCACTCTTTGCCATGGCACTGAGGTGCAGCGTGAGGTAATCGGAGGCCAACGCATGGCTTTAATCAAATTCAGATTTGGATCTGGGGTTCATAATGACTGCATTCTGGCAGATGTCTTTTAAGGAATGCAACAATAAGTTCATTGGCCATTCTTTTTCCCCCCATTAAAACAGGGGTCTTCAATGATTTGACAACACTATCAGTGTTGTGTCAATTAATGTTTATTTTAACGTGTTGGATCTCGTCATTTTAATCCGAGGCTCAGACCGTCAAAGACGAGATTTCTCATCATTTGGTGTTTTCAGTGGTTTACGATGGAGGGCCCTCTTCCGCAGCCTATAAATGATCCCAGTATCGCAGAAGTAGATTACACCCGGAAATTATGTCATCTTAATAAATAAACATCCGGTCCGCAGTAACGTTATCAGATTTGGAAAAATCCATTTATCACAGATTATTTTTCCCAGATTGGGTTTTTGATGAAAACAAGCTATATTCAACGGCCCATAACTTTAGAACAGAAGATCACTGTTACAATATAACTTTTTCCGGTGGCAGATGTAAATTTCCTTTATTTACATCTGCGTAAATCTACAAGCTCACAACAGCTTGTAGATCTGCCATTTTTGGCTAGAGTTCTCCTCAGAATAGGGATGCTAGGGTTGAAGTGGTGGTGATATCCTATCATACAAAGACTTGCCTGCCGCCGTTGCTGTGACTCTGAGGACCCTCTAGGGGTCCCGTACCCCCTGTTAAAATCCTCACAGAGCAGAGAAGAACTACGGTGTGTACTCTACTCACCGGTACGTTATTGATGCGCATGCGGCTCAGAGTCCTCCTGTAGTAGCTGAAGTCATTCTGAATGGCAGGATTTGTCATCTGCGGAGGAAAAGCATTATACATCATAATACAAGAATGAACGTCTCGGGGGCATGAAAGGCTGGCATGTATGTGTGAACAGACAACACAACATGTGTACGTGTGGGTGGTGAGGCAGATAGTTGGACAGACGGAGACAGTAAAACAGAAAAGAGCGAGAAGGAGAGAGTCTCTCTGTTGTGTTTGTAGGTGGAACAGCCTAGAGCAGGACTTAAAGTTCAGGATCAAATATTCCATCTCCCTACCCTGACAGGATGCTTTGGCAAACAGGGCAGAGCCATGGCTTGGGGGGGTGGGATTATCTTTATTTTGATGAACAGGGTTTTTGAATTTTTACCCCCGTTTTTACTATATCCACACTCATATTTATATTTATACGTTTAAATCACCATCTGTTTAGGACTGAATAACAAAAAATAAATAAAAAGAAAAAGATTTCCAATCCGACCGCCAAGTGCTTTTCCCGATTTAAGTCAGGATATAACGTTTCCCATTCATGTGTTGCATTTGTAGTCCTAAACGGCCATGTTGAGGACCAACACAGGTGTTTCTATTTGATTGATTGAAACAGAACTAATGTTCCACGCCAATCAGGACACCTGTGTTGGTCCTCAATATGGCTGGTGTAGGACTACAAATGCAACCCATGAATTGTAATCCGTAGCGTGCAGTCTGTGGCACCCGGCACCGAAGCAAAAACTCAAATCCCCATAATCCATCAGGAGAAAACAGAATCAGGAAGTGTAATCCACTGTTGGAAGCAATGGAATGATCTGCAGGAAAATGGCTTTATCTCGGAAATGGCTTTATCTCGGAATCTCTCTCCTTCTTGTTTAAAACCAGTAAGACTCCCTAATCGGGAGATAAGCGACCGTCAGGTCGCATGTATATGTTACAGTATGTTTGGGTAACTCGACAGATGGCGACGACAGCCCATAGACAGCCATTCACTAGTGCAGGCGCTGACGTCACTCGTTTGCGACTCTCTTTCTTTATTTACTAGCCTAGCTGGGCGGTGTTTAGCCATTAGCTTAGCCATTAGCTTAGCCATTAGCTTACTATGAGCGTTTATCGTGGGCTTGCCCAGGCCTTACAGCCTGGGCATAAATATAACGATTGCATTCACCACGGCTTCGTAACTCGCGCGGCCCTGGCCCGCTCTTCGCGGCCACTCGCGCCTGCGAAGGCCAGTGGACCAAGGTCCACTGGCCTTCGCGCCGCTTGCAATGTCGTGGACAATCGATGGGCTCCGCCTGGAGGACGTTGTTGTGGGCGACCGCTTGTTCCGCCCCGTGCGGCACCGCGAGTGCTCCGTTTCTCGACCGTCCTGTTTCTCTAACAAACCGTGACATATACACAACCTCATGGTGGCGCTAGAAGAGGGGCATGTGAGAAATCACACTCCTTGCCAGCCAAGGAGTGTGTGTGCAAAGTTTGGCATGGATAGGGGCAACGGTGCCGGAGATAAGAGTAAGAGAAAAGTGTGACGTGACGGACAGACGAAGGGACTGACTGACGGACAGAATGACTGACTGACTGACAAACAGCCGGGGGAGGTTTTCATAGTACCTGGCGGTCGCAACTAGCCCGTCTCTACGGACCTTAACAAAAGCATGGTTGGCCACAGTTATAATCTTTCTTTATCGAGTGAAAGAAAAGACAAATGGATGTTCGCCCAAATGTAATCAGATTACTTCCGGGACCAGTGGTAAGCTCATGGAGGCTCGAAAATCTGGTGAAAACACTGAAAGCCCCCGGCAGAAGCTACCGAATTAATTAATTACATACCTGGCAACCACTGTGTTAATGAAACAATTTTATTGTATAAATATTAGTTCAGTTAGTTAGTTAAAATAACTGTCTCACCCATAACGCCAACGTCAAACTAGACCCTCTATCCCAGTGACCAAAAGTATAAGGAGAGTCAATCACTCGTCAAGAACTGTGAAATATTAATCTACTTTTAACCAGGAGGAGCCCGCCTGCCCCTCTAACAGTTCTTGAGGTATTAAAAATGTCTTCAAAATCATTAAACTGTAACTTTGCAGATATCCTGTATACACTTTGGGAATGTCAACCTGGGGGCCCTGACCCACAGGTTGAGAACCACTGCTCTAACAGAAACTTGTCCATCATCGTACCCCCACCCACCCCAACTCCCACTTTGCTTATCAACAACAACACAGGCTCCACCAATCAGTGCCGTTTGTGCGGCTAATTATCTCACATTCTTACATGAGGCTCATTAAAAGGGCCGGGAGAGAGAGAGAGAGAGCCATGCTGGCAGCCAGGCAGTGTAATCCTGCCACAATAGACTGGTACTCATTCTGTGTCCACTTAATGCCAACATGCGAAGACAGGCTGCCCTGTGAGGGGAGGGGCTGCGATGATGCTTTTAACTGGGTCAGTAGACTGTGGAAGTGGCGGTTAAAGATTGATGAATAGGGCCAGGCTGGCAGGTCACCTTGTTGCCCCCCTACCTTCCTGCTTTTATCCTGCCAGCCAGGATAGTATGGCGGGCATTAATTGGGTGACGCCGCCGAATGAAACACCTCAGGGCATTTAGGGCGCGCTCTTACAGAGTGAGTGTGTGTGTGTGTACGAAATGGGGAGGAGGGCATTTTGTAGGGATTTAGGGTAGGGACCCCCCCCCCCCCCCTCGTCTAACGAGATGAAAGCTCATACCAATTGTGGACGTTGACATACAATGCACAGTCGGCTGAAATAATCCACGTACAGCATTTCGTTCCTGCATGCGCAATACACTGTACAGTACAGTATATGTCTCTGTTGGGTGGGAACCTCATATATCGCCAAAACTGTTAATTTTCAGGATACAAATTCAAAAGTAGCAAAAGTAACATAACTACAAGCTCAAAGCGTGTTGCTTTCGCACTGTGTTTCCAGCTTGTGGAGCTGCTACTGTTGATGCTTGTGTGTGACGTATAATAAAGTAGGGCGTTAATTTCCAAAATAAATAATAATATATATATTATATTATATATCTATATTATATATATATAATAATATACACAAAAAGTTGTATTTGTCAGCAGTTTGTAGGGGGCGGAGGTTTACCGCCTTCAGCCCAGCCAATAATTTTATTAATAAATAAAAAGTATTCTTAGGGGCTTGTTCCCTCCCATCTATAAAACATGCTACTATGTGCTGTGCAGGAGTCTTTTTCTCTTTAGGATGACACAATTTGGAGGTTTGTTACCCTGCAAAAAATGCTCCATTCTCCTGCAGGTCTGCTGTATTACTGTAGTAAAACAAGGCTGCCTGCCACACAAAACAGCGTCTGGTAGTACGGTACCAATTAAAACCCAATTATCTGCTCATTGGCTCAAGCTTAAAGAGTTCATGTCTCATTAAAAGGGCATCAGCTGCTTGTTAGGCTAGTAAGAGCTTTGCTCGGATCGCACAAAAAAGGTACAAGCTGTACTACTCACATGGAGTTATGGTAGAGGGGAGAGACAGGCAAGAGTATGGCAAAAAAACTGGAGTAGGATTTTATTCGCGTTTTGGATTTTTTTCTTTTTTATGTTCCCAAAACGTGTCACTTCGCGCTGCGTTTCGCAAGCTTGTGGATCTGCTATTTCTTTTTATGTATTTATGGAAATCATTTCATACTTTTGAAAAATGTTGGATTGTTTTTAATTGATGAAAACCTCTATTTGAACTTTTTTTTATTCTTTTGAGATAATTAAGTGTAGAAAATGTACTTGCGACGCATAAAAACTGGTCCGCGACCCAAACATGGGTCCCAACCCACTGTTTGGTAAACAGTGGTTTAGCAGACACCATTATCCACAGACCAATGTACCGATCAAGACTGATAGTTTGTACAGTAAATGTACATAAACTATTTGTTTTATATTATAATGATTATCTTGGTTTACCCTAGATTAGCCTACTGAGCCACTAGAATGTCTCTATGCATTTGATGTATTACCTTTACCTTGCTTAATGTAAATCGCTCTGGATTAAGAGCGTCTTTTAAATAGTAAATTGTAAATCATGCTTTACAGCGTCTTCATTACTGCATTCAATAGGGATAGAGAGAGAATTCTAATTACGACCTTCACCAGATTATTATTGAATACTACCTTAATTAAATATTAGTGCCTAGGCCAGGGGTCTTCAACAGGCGGTCCGGGACCCCTAGGGGGTCCTCAGAGTTACTACAAGAGGTCCTCCAAATCTTTGAGTGATAGCAAGTTTTTTTCTCCTTTTTTATATTAAATTGACTGCCAAGGCCCGAGTTTCCCCGAGTTATTACAGTAGTCCCAGGCTGCCACAGCCCGAGTTTCCCGAGTTGGAAGCCATTTTGAAAAAAAAAAATCTAAAAATGCCTCAAATGTATTAGGCATGATCGCAATTGCGAAATTGCATGTTTAGCCCCATAACAAACACATCTTTCAAAATGTCAAAAATGGCTGTTTTGTCTGACTTTGAAGGCTTGTATCTCATGAATGCCTGAACGGATTTCCAAGCGGATTTTTTTGTTTGAAAGCTGTTAAAAAGTATGGTGCATGATCTAGGCATGGGCGTGCACGATCCGTGCACTAAAAATTTATCCGTGCACTAGGCCTGGGACGAAATATCGATATGGCGATATATCGCGGTATTACCTCCCGCGATAATTACCGATAAATTGCCGGCAAATATCGACTTTTCATAACACCAGGGATTTCCCATTTAACCTACTGTATGGTGCAGTACTATATGGTGCATTACCGCCAGCCGCCTGCACTGTTTGTAGTGGGGGCGCTAGAGAGATAAATGAGACTAGAGTGGGAGTATTATGCACATGAGAGGAAGAGAGTGTGAAAGTTACGTTGTTGTTCAGAGTCAGACCAGAGTCCAGACGCAGACTGTCAGCTGCGCTCTCTGACCATCAGAGGGGCAGAGAGAAGGAATGGAGAGGATTATTTTCAATTTACAACAAGGTAAAGTTAATTTGAGCAACACAACTCTGTTTGTGTTTAGTCAGTGGACACACACATAGGCTACTGTACTGTACACATGCATGCAGCAGCCACCATTACAATACACAAATGCACTATACACACCCACGTTAATATAATGAATGGAAGTGATACAGACACTCAAAACACAATGATGTTCCCCCTTTGCCTCGATCTACCTCATGTTATTTTATTTATTCATACATCCTCACCACTGATATGGATTTAATTTAATTGTTTTTGAGCGGTGGTCACAACGCTCCTATACGTGGCCGTGTGTGTGGGTCTGTCTGTCTGTCTGTCTGTCTCCGTGTCCGTAGCCTGCAGTAACCTTTTCTGACCACACGTTAAGGGAGGGGCGCTGTTACACACACACACACACACACACACACACACACAAGTGTGATTTTTTATTGTATTATCAAAGCAATAAGAACATGAAACAAATTGGTTACTTGCACTCTCACTATTGAGAAATCATTTTTCCTCCTGTAAATGTATTTTGCACAATATAGCCTATTTTAGAGGTTATTTTAAAGGTTCCAGTCAGTGTTTTTGCTGTTAAGACAAGTGGAGGCACTTTGCATGCATACACATTTTTTACATGTGTCAATCTTATTTTAGGCTGTATGTTTCTTGACAATTAGGCTACATTTTCACTAAATGCTTTTTAGTTATGGATTGATTAGTTAGTAGGCCTACCCATTGTTGTGCTGGACAGACAAATTGTGGGCAGGTTACAAAGTTGCAGTGTTTGTTGTTTGAGGAGGCAAGATTCATTTACTTATTAGCCAATTTATAAAATAATCTTGTAAGATTAATGGAATACATGTATAATTCCAGAGTTTTGCCTTTTATGGTTATTTTTCATTTTCAATTACAAATATCGTGATATATCGTTGATGACATTTCTTGCAATATATCGAATATCGCAATATATCGAATATCGTGATATTATTGTAATCGAGAGCCTAATATCGTGATAGATATCGTATCGTGAGATAGCAATATCGTCCCACCCCTACCGTGCACTAGAAATTTAGGAAGGTGGCAGTGTTTGTTTTGTCTGACTTTGAAGGCTTCTATCTCATGAATGGCCGAACGGATTTCCATGCAGATTTTTTTGTTTGAAAGCTGTTAAAAAGTACTACACATATGGTGCATATATGGTGCATGGGCGTGCACGATCCGTGCACTAAAAATTGATCCGTGCACTAGAAATTTAGGAACGTGGCATCCTGGTACTTGGCGGCCATCTTGAAAAGGGCATTCAATGAGCTTGAACCCTAGTGTCCATATTCTGAGAACTTTAGCCGAAAATAGCAGATCTACAAGCTACAAGCTCACAACGCCTCGCAGCTTTTAGATCGGCTAATTTTGGCAAAGTGCTTTGGTGTAGAGGGGAAAAAGAGCAGACTAAGTACAGAGTGAAAGGTCAAGTTTATTAAGTATTGACAGTTCAAGTGGTTAAATATCTGAAAACACAAATTGACATGAATCCAAAATACACTGATGATCGTGCTGTCAAACAATGAAACTATATGGAATCTATGTACAGGTGATGGGGGTCCCTGCTTCATCTCTCTCTCAACTAGGGGTCCTTGGCCTGAAAACGTTGAAGACCCCTGGCCTAGGCCACTCAAGAATTGCTGCTTAACTTTTTTTTATGTTTTGATATTGTGCAATTTTCTGACTGTTGCTCTGTTATGACTGTTGTTTAATCATTTTAGTTAGTGATATCTTTAAAACATTTTGTAGTGTGCAGTGGAAGGCAAAGCAAGTACTTCACTGTGTAGTTTACTGTATATAATGACAATACACTTCCTGAATCTTGTGATTATTTCACCATGAATTCTTTCTAATACATGGATAGTAGTAGCAAAACAATACAAAGACCTAACTAAAGTCCTAATTGGCCATAATAGTCTTATGAAAGGTATGAAAGGAGCCCTACACACTAGCACTGGTTCCTAAACAATTAACACAATATTATGAAGAATGATGATGTTTTAGCAATATTATTCCTGCCGTTCTACATACTGTACTGTACTGTCACCCGGTTCAAGAGATCACAGATTGAGGATAACCTTTAGTTTTATACGAACGATGCAAATGCAATAATCTTAAAATAATAACCAAACATAGCCTATCTACACGCTTAGAATGCGTCGCAGATGCATTGAGAGCTTGCAGATCGTCTATTTTCACTGCACAACATGCCTCCATAGAAGAGATGCTGGCTTCTATGGAATCCAAATGACTCAACACAGTCATGGCGAATGAGAACTTTAATCAAGGGGTCTTCAACGTTTTTAGGCCAAGGACCCCTTAGTTGAGAGAGAGATGAAGCAGGGACCCCCACAACCTTATCATAGATTCCATATAGTTTCATTGTTTGACAGCACGATCATCAGTGTATTTTTGATTCATGTCAATTTGTGTTTCCAGATATTTAACCACTTGAACCGTCAACTTAATAAACTTGACCTTTCACTCTGTACTTAGTCTGCTCTTTTTCCCCCTCTACACCAAACCTCTTTGCCGTAAATAGCCGCTCTACAAGCTCACAACGCCCCGCGCTGCGAGGCGTTGTGAGCTTGTAGATCTGCTATTTTCGACTAAAGTTCTCCGAATATGGGTGGTTAATATAAAAAAAGATTTGGCAGCCCCCCCTGTAGTAACTCTGAGGACCCCCTAGGGGTCCCGGACCCCCTGTTGAAGACCCTTGCTTTAATCCATGTATGATGTCATTGGCTAGCCTCCACCCAAAAAGCACCAACATCGAGGTTTTTACAAGGCCCTCGAGCCAGAAACCCGGCCATTCTCTTACTTTGAGCTCGTCGAAGCGCAGCGTGAAGTGCAGGATCTCTGCAAACTGCTTGGCCAGGGCCTGCTCTCTCTCCAGGTGCTGAGTGGGGGCGCTGTACTTCTCACTGGTCAGGGCTCCCAGGAGGCTGTGCAGCGCTGCCTCTGTAGAGAGAGAGACAGAGAGACACACATAAAAGTGGAGAAAGACAGTTGGATAGATAGATACCTTTATTATCCCAAGGGGGAAATTAAGTCGCCCAGAGGCGGAACAGCAGTTAAGGTTACAAGTTACAGGAAAGGAAGACAAAGAAAAAGGACTGTTGTGTACAGCCGAGCGACAAAAAACAAACAAGAGAGAAGAATCAACAATACAGGAGAATCAACCATACAGAGCAAACCAAGTTAAAAATATACAAAGTGTCGAGAACAGTTGAAAAGGACACAACACAACAAAAATAGTAGTACTTAGTTTCTATAATGGATTGCAATGTTATAGCACTTTTCTAAGCATAATTATTTATTATTATTAATTATTATTGCAAACTCAAAGCACTTACAATGGTCCATTCATTCAAACATTAGGAACTACTTATCAACGCAGTGCCAAAAAATATACACATACCGGTATATATATATATATATATATATATATATATATATATATATATATATATATATATACATAAGTATCTGCACCAAGACTACCTAGTGTCCAAAAGTCAGCGCAAAAAAGAAGTGACTGGTGCAGAGAAAGGCTAATAATCTAATGCAGGGGTCTTCAACAGAAGGTCCGGGACCCCTAGGGGGTCCTCAGAGTCACTACTCTACTTTTCCTTCTTTTTTACACTGGCTACATGAACCCTAGCATCCCTATTCTGCAGATCTACAGGCTGACAACGCAACGTGTTCGGTGAAGAAGTTTGGTGTGTAGAGGTAAAATAAGAGCAGACCAACAACAGATGCCAAATGTCAAGTATTGAGGGTTTATAAGTAGTTAAATGTCAAAAAACTATTTAAGTTGCTGTCAAACAAGTCAATGAACACATGATCACATCTATTAAGATTATGAAAAGTTCAATCTGCGACACAATGTTGTACAACATGTAGTGGTGGGTGGGGGTCCCTGCTGTGCTTCATCTCTCTCTAAGATGAGGGGTCCTTGGACTGAAAAACCTTGACGCAATGCATCTCTGGAGTTATGCTCGTCAAGGTAGGAAGCCGGACCGACCTGTGCCATCACGTCAGCCTCTATAAAAGGCAATTGCTTAGCATTTTATCCAAGCTGGCATGTGCTTAAATAAACACACTGTGCTGTCTCAGTCAAACCTATTCAGCCATCATGTTATATGCAAAGTCGCCTGGACTGATATGGGAAGCAAGTCTCATCCAAAATGTTTTGAAAACGCTGTCACTCTGTGTCTGCGGTGTAGTCATTGTGTGTGTGTGTGTGTGTGTGTGTGTGTGTGTGTGTGTGTGTGTGTGTGTGTGTGTGTGGTGTGTGTGTGTGTGTGTGTGTGTGTGTGTGCGTGTGTGTGTGTGTGTGTGTGTGTGTGTGTTTAAGTACAGGACCCAAGCTGCAAAAGTATCAGTCCTGATGTGCATCACCAGGGCAGCTCAACGTCTGTGTTGCCATGTCTGCTTATTATAATCGACTTTGGGCTTGTTTTTCTGTTAAGTAGCCTGTAAATATTGGTAGTTGGCTTGTGGGTTGTGTTTTCTGGGGGTCTTGTTTCTAAAGTGCAGTTGCTTACTTACTGGCTTGCTTCCTTATGTTGTTTAAACCAGTGGTTCTCAAACATTTTACATGAAGGACAAATTTGTCCTCGGACACCAATCAAAAAAAAAAAAGAAAAAAGAAAAAACGTACCAGGCAACCTGTACCAGATTTGTGTTCAAATTGTTTTATTTTTTCAAGATTTGTTTCAAAATAGCAGATCTACAAGCTCACAATAAGCGCAAATGATATTGCATATAGGTTTAAAGTGCTCATGTAATACAATAATATAATAATAGTGTATTCTTTTGGGCTTGTTTTCATAGACCTGGTTGCTTCTCTCGCAAACCTGGCAACCCGGCTCAAGCGTGCGAACGCTGCACTTCCCCACTTCCTCAAAATATCACCCAGCTGAAGTAGTAGTAACCCGATTAAGGGGGGGGGGGGGGGGGGGCATGGTGGTAGGTAGTGGTGGCAGTGACTTAACTGCCAAGGGCCCATGCAGTGCCAGTCTGGGGGGCGGGGGTGGGAGAGGAGGAGCTGAGAGGGGCTTTCCAGCTCAGATGGAGAAGACACATGAGAGTAATTATCAGCACGAGATATGGGGGAGGGGGGGGGGGGGGGGGGGGGGAGTGGGGTTTCATTCACCCCAGATTATGCTCATTTGCTTTGACACTAAGTAAATACAAAGCCTAGCTGAGTGGCTTGACATGGTATACCTAGTATCATAATTAGCTAAAGCGGGGACAAGATCAGAGATGGGGTTGATATGAGGGGGTGCATGTGCATTGTTGTCATTTCATAGCAGCTTCTCTGTAGAAATCACCCCAAAATGTTGTCGTTAACCACTTAAGCCTTTAAAACGGGGAAAGCATCCGTTTCATTTTAAGATGTTGATGTTGGTTATTCAAAAGAATTGGAGATGTACAAGCTCACAGCGTGTCACTTTGTGCCGCCTTGCGAGCTTGTACATCTGCTATTTAAAAATAAATATCTTAAGAGTGTTTGAAAAATGTTGAATTTAACACAAATACTGTACATATAATTTTGGGGGTTCTTGGCACGAGAGCTACTGATTTAGAAGGCATTTGTAGAATCGGCCTTAATGGGTTAATGGCAAATAAAATGTTTTTTTTTGCACACTTGCCACACAGCAGATCCAAAGTGAACTGTAAGCTGCATTGGATACTGTCGAACCTCTAGATCCCAGAGGGGTCGGGTGGGATGTTTGTCTCTGCACACGCTGCTGTATTTAGATTTTAGTCTCGACTTGGAAGGCAGATTATAATGACATGACTCTTTCCATTTCCGGGGAAATGTTGAAATGAATGCCACTGAAGTTACATTCCAAAATGTCAGGCCAATTTCTAGGATGCCTAGCGCTTACGGGAGAGGGTGCCTGCCAACAATTTAGAGAGCATGTCATGTAGACAGATGCCACGTTCATCTGTTGACCTGGCATCCTATAGCTTGTATCGTTTCAGAAAGATTATTCCATTTTTTTTGTATTATACTGTTTAGACCAGGGGTCTTCAACAGGGGGACCGGGACCACTAGGGGGTCCTCAGGGTTACTACAGGGGGTCCTCCAATTAATTGAGTGATAGAACTTTTTTCCTCCTTTTTTATATTAACCACTTGAACCCTAGCGTCCATATTCAGAGAACTTCAGCCAAAAATAGCAGATCTACAAGCTCACAACGCCTCACGCTGCGAGGCGTTGTGAGCTTGTAGATCAGCTATTTTCGGCAAAGAGGTTTGGTGGAGGGGAAAGAAAAAGAGCAGACTAAAGGGCCTCACAGATGAGAGGCCGATGTTGGGTCAGATCAGATCTCGTGCCCGGGGTTTATCGGTGTTCATTTCAAACGACAGCGATCCTCTGTCTTGCGACCGGGCCCGGTATATCCCGCTGTGCCAAGTGAAATATCTCAGACCATTACAAATGAGACCGACGTCTCGCGATTCTAGCCACCCACGATCTCGGGGGGGGGTGGTGCCATGAGAGACGTGACTAGATGAAGATTCCGCCCCCTCAAGAGGGATAAAATTAAGAGTGTTTTTCTCTCTCTCTCTTCACGTCAGTTTAATTGCCATTTGTTTAATGTTTTGACAATGAGGGTGTTCCAGGTGATCCCCAGCTTAATGATGGAGACCAAATGGTAACCAAAAGGACTATTATTTATACTAAAGGGAATCTTTCTCCAAAATAATCAATTAGGCCTACCGCATGCCAGCAAAGTCAACGAGCCAACGACCCAATTAGCGCAGAAGTCCTGCAGCTGCGGTGTTCTGACTCGCTATGCTCCAAAATCCATTTTATTACCTAATTAAATATTAAAACAGCGAAATTAAACAAATATATTCGCTATAGTCTATAACAAAGAGTCTCTCTCTCCCTCTCTCTCTGTCTGTGCCATATTTGTAGCTAATAATGCAGTATTGATACTTTTACTTAAGTAAAGAATGGGAGTATACTTTTTCCATCACTGCGCAAATTAGACTACAGAGGCGCACATGGGTATGGTATAACGTACTACCTTGATTACAGGAGAAAATAATAAAATGTACTTCTTAAAATGAATTCATCATGCTTGTGCTTGTTGCTAAAAAGTAGGTATTGGCAACATGACTAGTGTATTGCATGCATGCCTTCACACAATTGCAAGACAACAGCCATCTTACCATACCTTAGCATTTGCAGAACTGACGCTGCTGGCAGCCGGAGGAGGAGGACATTATGAGCGAGTGTGCAGGCCTATTCGTGGAC
Organism: Nannobrachium achirus; assembly: GCF_963921795.1. Lineage (NCBI taxonomy): Eukaryota > Metazoa > Chordata > Actinopteri > Myctophiformes > Myctophidae > Nannobrachium > Nannobrachium achirus. The sequence continues at coordinate 41,910,670 of NC_137828.1, forward strand.
TCTTTTTATTCTGACTTTGGTTGGTGTTATTACTGTTATGTTGATATGATTGATCTGAACCAAGCTGGACCCAGTGGATTATGTAGTCTACAAGGAAGCACGTTGGCTGTCTCACCCTGTCTGTCTGTCACAGCAATGGATTAATTGGTAGAAGTTGGTGTTACATTCTTCTTTCGTGTATCATCGTCCTTTGCACACAAGTGATAACTGCGCCATCATGACAAAACATTATAAAAACAAAGGTAGGTTGGTAGTCTTCTAGGTAGGCTACTGTGCGCACACTGGCCGCTGCTCACTTTATAGATATTATAATTATATATTCAGTTATGTTTTTGGCAAGCGAGACGCGAGATGTGATGCGCATCCAGCAAGACACGGCTGAGAGTGTCGCATCTCCAATATCATTGATTGACCAGTGTCCACTCCTAAAAAGCATCAACCAGCATTTTAACGGCAACCAGCCAGACATTAAACAGACATGAGCTTAATCAGCTAATAGCAATTATGAATGTCCAAACCTCGCCGTTGTGGGCGTGCAGTCGCAGGAAAAAAAAAAGTTTAACCTCTCGCTTTTTTTTTTTTTTTTACTGTCCCACCAACATCCAAGCATATAGAATAGGGACAGGCCTAGGTTCCTCAATATCATTTAGCTGGGGACCCCCTGGAACTCCCCAAGGACTGGCGGTCCTCTTTGAGGACCAATGAACAAACTGACAGAACGAGAGGCGCAATGATGTGCCTGCAGCCCGCGCGTAAAAGTAAAAAAAAAAAGGAATGCAATGGAATGTCTCTGACTTTGAGTATTACATTATATGAATAAGATATTATATATAGGGTGTCTGTCTGTCAAGTTGCACAAGGTCAATTTAGAGCCCTTATAATACACGGATAGAACAGCACTGCCCTAGCCAAATCTGCGCAGCAAAAAAAAAGACACTGCCTTGTTGCCAAATGACTGCGCAGAAGAAGAAAAAAGAAGAAAGAACGCTATAGCTATAACGTTTTTGAACAAGTGATTACAACAAGGGAGAGAGTAGGCTAAAGTAAAAAGTAAGTAGGCTAATAATAATAATAAAAGTGTAGGCTGTGACAGAATAGCCTACACTCTGCGCAGCCTAAAAAAAGGAGGAGCTGGCTTCATATAATCTGATGCAATCCCGTGAGCTCATTCAGACGACAATAATTGTAAAGGATTCCTACCCGATGATCCGAGAATATCAAGCTTTTTTGATATTATCGTGAGTGCTCCCGACGAGTCCCGAGGTCATAAAAAAGCTAATTAACATAATCCGATCGTGTCGGGGTACTGTTCAAGCCCAAGACCGATTCCGGGGCCGACCAAACGATTTTCCCGGGGGGTCCTCCCGAAATCTGGTCGGGGATCCTCGGCCCCGGGATCGGCTCAATGTGAACGGGCCCTAAGTACAGAGTGAAAGGTCAAATTTATTAAGTATTGATTGAAGTGGTTAAATATCGGAAAACACAAATTGACATGAATCCAATATAAACTGATGATTGTGCTGTCAAACGATGAAACTACATGGAATCTACGTAAAGGTTGTGGGGGTCCCTGCTTCATCTCTCTCTCAACTAAGGGGTCCTTGGCCTGAAAACATTGAAGACCCCTGGTTTAGACTGATGATAGGCCCTTGGTTACTATCTAGGATACTACGACTATGCATTAGATGTATTACCTTGTGTTTACCTTGCTTACTCTAAATCCCTTTGGATTAAGAGCGTCTGCTAAAACCCTAAGTTGTAAATTGAGGGTGAACAGGGTAAAACGGCAAAATACGAACTGAAAATAAACAGAGGAAGGTTTTGGTTTGTTGGAAGGCGGACCGGACGGGCAGAGGGCTGGCAGTGTGGGCCGGCACGGTAAATTGAGCACGTTTTGCCATTCGAGTAATGACCCCCATCTGCTTGGGCATCAGCGTTGGCAGTGAAGCGCCCGATTAAAAATGGGCTTGGTGATGCGGTCGGTCAAAGCCCCCAGAGCTCTAGTCTCCCCCCTCCCTCCCTAAGCCCTCCTCCCCCCATCAAAACAGAAGTAAAGACCCTCGGAAAACGAGCCACTCTGGTGTTGTTAGTGTGTCTGGGGGAGCAGGAGGGCGAGGTGGGGGGAGGGGGTTGAGAAGGGGGAGGAGGGGGATGTCGGATCTCATCAGGTCACAGCAGAGCTGGCTGTCGGAATGCGTGGGCACGTAGTGGTGGGGGGGGGGGGTTTACTCTCTAGGCCAGTGGTTCTCAACCTGTGGGTTGGTTTTGGGGGGTCCCCAGATGATTAACTTAATGTGCAACATTGTTTTCTCACTCAACAGTAAACAAACCGACATAGTGTATAGAGGGTAAATGCACATTTCTAAAGTGACAATTTAAGGACTTCATACCTCTAAAATGACCAAATTGGCCAAATTGTCAAATATTAGCCAAAAATATCAGATCTACAAGCTCACAACCCTGCTTGAAGCTAGCCTGGAAACCATAAAAAACCCTGACCCGCGCATCACTAGTGGGAACCACTAGACTGGACTGTTGTGAGCTGTAAGAGGTTTGGTGTACAGGGAAAAAAGATCAGTACCGAGCCAAAGGACAAGTTTACAAATTATTGAGGATTTAAGTGGTATTTAACATGAATCCAATATGTAGTTGGGGGGGGGGGGGGGGGGTCCCTGCTTTATCTATAATAAGATAAGGGGTCCTTGGCCTGGAAAACATTGAAGACCCCTGCTCTAGGACCCTGCCAACGATGAAGCACAGACAGACTGACCTACACAGTTTTTACATTTCTCTCATTGAATAATAACAACAAAAACAAAAACACCTGGCATTCAGTATAGTGTCAACAATAAGAAGCTCTGGAAGGATAATATGGGTGTATATAATCTGGAGAGAATGGTTCAATAAGTCTCAGCGGATCAATAATGACATGAAAACTAATACCCGCTGAGGGGTAAACGGCAGATGTTCCATCTCATTCCATATGCTCCATAATACCCCATAAAACTCCCAATTGCATAAAACCTAATCTTGTATCGAGAGAGGAAGGCAGTCATGTGCTCTTCAGACAGCTCTAACAGCCTTCAGTCTGGGGAAGGGACGATAATCGTCATTATCGTTTATCGTGATAAAAAATAATAATAATCGTCACACAGAGATTTTAATTTATTGTGAAATTATCCTCCGTCATACGCTAGGATGAATGAGCTTTCAAATTCAGTATCACTTAATTAACTATAGCTGATAAAACGTACCTGTAAAATGTTTTGGTACACTCTTATTTCAAGCTACACAAAATGATTTCGCAAACATAGCATATCTACAAGCTCACAACACGTTGCGGCTCAACGCGTTGTGAGCTTGTCGATCGGCTATTGTTGCAGAACGTCCCCCCCCCCCCTACAGGATAGGGATGCTGGAGAGGTATGTGGCTACACAAAAAGTGCCATTTTAAGTTTTAAGCATATTTTTTACTATCGTAATAATTTTTCCAACAATAATGGTGACATGTAATTATATATATCAGTGGTTTAAACCCAGTGGTACTTGAGGGGGTTGTAGAAGAATTGTTTTGCCCGTTATATCTCCTATGGTACCAATGTCGATAGGGCATGGAATTGTGGAAGATTTTGGGTCTGAGAGGCTAAATCTCATCAAAAGGTGGTCCGTGGCTCAAATACCGAATACCCTTGCTTAGTATTGATGGCAGGATGGGGAAGGGTCTTCTGATGCATACATTGAAGCCCCTGAAGCCTCCGTCGAGGGCAGTGAAGCGGAGCGGCCGCGGTTAGCGAGCGAGACGTGACCTACTTCGTTACATAACAAGCCGTAGTAGCTGGGCTGGCGCCCCGGCGCCTCCTCCATCCCATTGACTACCTTCTAACTCCCGCCGCCACGAGGGATTACAAGGTTAAGGTCATGGGGTCGGAGGGCCACGCCCTCCTCCAGCCTCAGCGCGGTCACCAGATTATAGGCACCACCACCACCACCACGGCCAATAAGGTAACACCATGCCTTCGTCCCCATCTCCATACTAATGAAGCCTGTTCCAACGCAGAGGTCAGCGTCGAGTGCAAGGCGAGCAAACGAGGCTTGTCTGGAGGAGGGTTAAATGTATGGTTGGTCGTGTAAGCATAAAGGGGGGGGGGGGGGTATTGTTGCCATGACTGATTATTACAAGCGACTTTGGGCTTGTTTTTCTGCAAAGTGCCTTGTAAATTATTTTAGTAGTTGCGTGTTTTTGGGCTTGTTTGTAAAGTGTAGCTGCTTATACTGTATATGGGCTTGTTCCCTAATTGTTGTTTAAGTTTTACATTTTAAGTGATTCTCAAACATTTTCATGTCAAGGGCCCCCAAATTAACATGTATTTGTCCACGGACACGCATCTGAGGATATCTTGTGCCAGGAACCCCCCCAAACAATTAAGTGTTGTTAAAATGTTTCAAAAATATTCCAAAGTTTCAAATATAATAGTCTCTTTTGGGCTCGTTTTCATAGACATGGTTGCTTATTTCGCTCACAAAATCTGGCAACACTGGATGGGGGGGGGGGGGGGGGGGGCATGTGCGTGTGCGTGTGTGTGTATGTATATGGGCATGTGTGCTAATTTTTGCAGTTCAGCAGCCAATGTTGCACATGTGCATTCTGATATAATTAAGGTCATGAAAGGCGGGGCTGTGTCTATACGAATCCTCTAGAGGGTAAGGGGCTCGGCTGCCATATGTATACATTAACCTTACACGTGTAGGACGGCGGTTCGCAACCTTTTGTGGATATACATTCATTGGCACACAAATACAAAGGCACACACCATGTTGTCAACAGCTGAAAATAAAGGTCCCGCCGGGTTTAGTGGCGGTTTGGTACTTCGTATATATCACAGTATATATCACCTACACATGTAGCAGCATCGCCGAATCTTCTTAACCCATCAAAACCTGAGGATGATTCTAAAAAATGTCTTCTAAATCCTGGACTCCCAAATTGTATTTTATTTTTTAATTGCCGGTTTTGACCGTTTCTTTATGGCCAAGACCGATAATTAAAATTTGCCCGGGACAAACGGTAATTTAGCAGTCCAGTTCAGCGGCAGAACTTTCAAGCACTGCAGGTTAAGCCAGGAATTATGGAATGCATGCACGGTCCCAACTACCAACCCATAAACACAAATTAGACACTTGATTGAAGTTCTGTATGAGGACATGGAGTAGAGACTGTACAAGAACATCACTAAAGACGTAGATCATGTCACTACTCAGTGAGTAGCCTATATTTGATTCATTGCTGGCCAGATGAATCCATCAACCATATGAAACATTCGCAAGGACCCGACTTTTATCTCATTATTCAAGAGTCAAGACAGTCAAGGCAACAGAAACAACTTGTTGTTAAACCATAAGACTACGTGCACAGCCACGGTCCACGGACACAGCCTTGCACGATTATAGTCCAATATACGTAATAAATGTCCTTATGCAAGATGAAGCTGTACGTTTGTTGTATAGCCTACTACTCCTTTACATTCAATTTTTTTACAGTCCCAAATATAGCAGTAGGCCTATACTTTAACTGGTGTTATTGGCTATGTTTGTGCACCTGCTCGTCATTTATGCATTAAAATAATTATGTCCGGTATTTTTTATCAGATCTCCAGTACACTTTAATCATTCCTGTTCACGGTGACTGGCAGTTTAAAATCCTACAGCGACCTCTCTAAATATATTCTCTTTTTCTTTATTTTTCCCCATAAATCAGTGCTATTGAACACCCTTTACGTCTCTGTGTTGGTTAAAAAAATATTGAACCAATGAAAAGTAGTAAATAGCACGTCGGCCCAAACCGTCTAACTTCACTGGATCCTTACACTGTCTGCCAAAACAGCCAACTCCACCTGTTTAGCCCTCTTTTTTCTTTAAAATAAGAACTATAAATCAGTGCTATTGAACACCATTTATGTCTGTGTGTTGGTTAAACAATATTGAACCAATGAAAAGAAGTAAAACAGATGACAGTTTCCCGGTTTTACCAGGTTAATCCACATTGCAACCTTTGTTGCATGTCAACAAATCCCCCGTACTTCCCTTTCACAACCTATGTTAACCTATGAGGAAACACATTACTGTAGAGCAGTGGGGGGGAAATCTAAAGTGCATGGAGTGTTAAGCCGTGAGGCATGAACATGAACCAAGGACTTTTTTTTTTAAACATAAGAGCCATACCTAATCTCTGGGAGAACTGGTAGAACTTCTTCAGCCTCCCCACCAGGGGGCCAACGGCAGCCCACGCCTGTTCCTGCAGCATCTCGTCGTTTGGGTTCTGGATCGCCTGGCGATGCAATTCACAATTGAAGGCATTTAGCATGACGCTCATTATCAAGACGGAGGCTTTACAATAAGCAAGGTAAACACATACAGTACATCAATATGCTGAGAGCATGGATTAAAGCAAAAATGTTATCTCACAACAAATTTTGTTGTTTGACCAAGTCCCAAAGTGCGATTACTGAAATGGTGTGAAAGGAGCTGTATTTTTACTTTACAGTATTTTTACAATTTTCAATACTTTTACTTCTACTCTCAGGGGCAAATATTGTACTTTTACTTCACTACAATAATTTGAAAACTTTAGTTACTAGTTATTTGTAGATTTGGATTATTACAAAACATACATTAACCACCAGCCCCACACACGCACACACACACACACACACACACACACACACACACACACACACACACACACACACACACACACACACACACACACACACACACACACACACACACACACACACACACACACACACACACACACACACACACACACACACACACACACAAATAGAAAATAGCGGATCTACAAAGCGACGTGTTGTGAGCTTGTAGATCCGCTATTTTCAAAAGATTTTGATACATTTTGAAAACTTGTGAAACAGGACATTCTGTGAAATGAGTACTTTAGCTTTTGGGTACTTTACATATATTTTGAAGCCAGCACTTTACTCAACTGGGTACTTTTACTCAAGTACATTTTGAATACAGGAGTCACAGGACATGTAACAGAGTATTTCTAAACTGATGTATTGCTGCTACTTTTACTTAACCCATTCAGAACGGGTACACATAGTGTATCATTATTTTATGCTTTAACTATTGAAAAATAGCAGATATACAAGCTCACAGCGCGGCACCGAGTGCCGCGCTGCGAGCTTGTAGATCTGCTATTTTTGAGAAATTGTGATAATTATAATTTTGACCCTATTCTATAAGTGTCTTTTGTTTTGAATCCTTCTAAGGTTTTTTGAAAAACCTATATTTCTATGTCGGCAATCTGGCCAGCCATCGTCAAAGAAAAGGTCCTTTTTACTTAACTGGAGCTCAGTTAGTCTGTTCTTGAGAGACTACTATGTCAGTGGTTCTCAAACCTTTTCATGTGAAGGACCCCCAAAATGATATGTATTTGGCCACGGACCCCCATCTCAAAATATTTAGTTCCAGGGACCACCCAGAAGCAAACTGAGTTACACAATGTTCCCTTTAAAAATACATATATTCAAAGATTTGCACACATTTTCACAACTTTTTCAAAAATATCTACAAGCTCGCAGCGCAGCACTCGGTGCCGCGCTGTGAGCTTGTATATCTGCTATTTTTCAACAGTTAAAGCATTCAATAATCCTAGGCCTAAATGGGTTAACACATGCGAGTACTTCTTCCGTCACTGGTTTTAAGTCCCTGAAGGAACGCTACCTCTCGGATCTCCTTGCCGGCTCCCTTGTAGGCCTGCAGCTCGTCCAGGATGCCCTTGGCGTCCTTCAGCACCACGTCCACTTGCTCCCACACCTCCCGCTCTGCGTCCGTGGGCTGGGCGTCTGGACGGGGACACACAAGAGGTCAGAGGGGTCACCTCCGCTGAGATGACCAAGTCTAATCCATATTCAGGGGCAATGACACAAAGCAGAGGACTATTCTGAAGTTTGGTTAACCCTTGGTCGAGACCAGGCACGTGCACACATAGACATCAAAGGGGGCTTGCCGCTTGAGCCCCCTGCCCTTTTATCCGTCTGTAAGAAGTGCCCTCTCCAGACCATGAATGCAGTTTTTACAGGTAAACAGGGGCCGCGGTAGCGGGCTGGTGAGCGGGCTCCTGTTCTATGCTGATGCAAAGAAACGGCTTTATCTCGGAATCTAGAATTCCAGAACGCCAAGAAGGCAGAGAGCCACTCTTTTTCACGGCGACACTGGTCCGTGACGATAGTCCGCGGTTGGATATTAGTTTCACGACCGAATGCAAAAAAACTGACATCCATTTTAAAATCGTCAGATTACACAACATGCACACGCACGTGGCTTCCGGGGCTCTTCAAAATAAAGCGTAAGTGAGCAGCTCTCGGCTCTCTACAGCACATAGAATTTTCAAAACAATGGCAGCCCATGTGTTAAGGGTATGATCGACCATCTTGTGCCAATTGGAGTGTTGAAAAATATTTTATTTCACTCAGGGGGATCCACTCTGAATATGAGCATCAGTGCAATGCTTAAGTATAAATGATACATTTATTACAGCATGGGTGGGTCCAGCAGCCCCACACAGCACCTCTTGGGTGCTCAAATATTTGAGGAGTGGGCTCTGGCCTGGTGGTGCAACTGCTCTCGTCATGATTGATATTCTGCACATGCATGCACAAGATCAATGGAAAGAACAGAGCAGAGGAGAGGGCTCTGCTGGTGAATAAGGTTGGTTCCTTTGCCCTCTGGGAAGAGCGGTTGTAAAAAGATGAGTTAAGGGGAGCACATACTGGACGCGAACGGCTGCGCAGCGTCGCGTCGCGGTATCGACGCACATGAAGTGCCGCACGGTAACCCCAACTGGATGCGGCGCGCTGCCAAACAGTACATCCATTTCCCCGGTGGGGAGAACCATGGGAGAACATGTTCAACGCGCGGCAACGCTGGAAAAATAGAACAGTGGTGTATCGGCGCGGCAGGCGACGCGGCAGAGCCGCGACTGCGCGCGTCTGACGCCGCCGGTGTGGGTTAGTTCATTGAAAATAACGGGGCCGTATGTTTTGACGCGCCGCCTCCGCGCCGCCTCCGCGTCCAGTGTGGGTTCCCCTTTAGGGTGAAGAGACTAAAAGAGGGAGGCATAATATTATGGTAAGATATTCGTGTGATCGATATCAACAAGGAGGAGGGGGGAGGTGTATTTAAATGAACTCACTTTCAAAATCGAGGAAGAAATTTGGCTCCTGTTCCAGATCTGTGCAAGTCAAAACTTTCAGGAGGTTCCCCATGTTACAATACCTGAAGAGAGAGAGAGAGAGAGATAGGGAGAGACAGTAAGTAAGACAGTTCATTGGAGGACAAATACTCAGACACTGAGCACAGAGAACGTATCAAGACTATACCAAAGATGGTTAATTTATGAAGATACACAATCCCAGGAGCCACTGGAGACGACATGGTACACAAATCCTACTAATGCTCTCCTATAAGTGGGCGCCGGCGTCTGACGGCAGATCTCGCCAGCGTCCCACGTTTACTGGCGCCAGATCCCGCGAGAGTGTGTTGCTGGGACAGAGAAAGGTCTACAATAAAGAACATTTTCTCCTGATTTTTCGATTTGAAAAAAGGCATTTTAGTATGAAAATCTTGGGAATATTGTGTGGCTTGTGACGATCTTGTAAAGATTGGTTCAGAAACTGTGTTCACGTTCACTCTTCCAAAAAGGCGGCCAACTACTTCACACAGATAAGGGAAGTAAACCGGAGTTGGCGCGTCTTTCTATTTGTGTCTTGGACTATACTTAGAATGCCAGTCCTGCTGTGCATCATTGCTCAGCTGCCTCTAAGGCGGACCCAAGTGTGGTGGCCTGGTGGCCCAGATGTGCCTGATGCCCACATAGACACCAGTGTCCCCAGTGGGCCCAGTCACAGAGTTTCCTGCGCCAAGCCGTTTGCAAGCCAGATGTCAATTCAAACACAAACTCACCCACTGCTATAAATATATACGGGTTGATCAACACGCTCACTGGACTCTCATGAATAAATCAGTTTCTCTGCAAGAATCTGTGTGTCCTGAGATAACCATGCACATATCTTTGATGGTGTAACGAAAGTCAATGGGGCTGCTCTGATAGAGCTGAAACCCTGCCCAAATCCAGTCATACAGTAAAGGTGGTTGCACACTGCTGCGTTTTTTCTTTGTGTTTTGGAAATCCGAAATCCGTAAAATCCGTTTTCAGGCCAAGGAGAAAGAGAGGAGAGAAACAGTGATTCAGTGGCGAAAGTTGCGAAAATCGGATAAAATCTACCTGGTCCAAAAATAAATACAAACAGGCGGCAGTGTGCAAACGTGATTGACATATTAAGGTGAGGTAGATTTTCTTATTTACGTGCTCCGAAATTCACTTCCATCAAGGACTGCTAAAATATTTTTTTGTCAACCAAAACAACTGTAGATTTAGTCGGAAATGGAATCTAATGATATTTAGACTAAAACTACACAAAGACTTTTCAGATGTTATTCAAAAGACCAACTAAAACTACATTTTCTGTGAAAATTAACACTACAACTGATTTCACTCAAAATTGATATCCACATGGAGCCACACTGTTCCCATGTTTCTGTCGAGCAGGGGAAGGCAACCTTAGGCACGGGTGCTAACATTGGCACAGGGGTGGGTGATCACTGGCACACTGGCAAGTGTGAGCGAGAGGACTATATCTTTTTTTTTTTTTTTTTTTTTTTATCTAGTCAATTAAATTAATTTAAGTTCCCTCACATCTGTATGGAAATGACATACTGCACATGATTTATTCATTAAAACTCTGAACGCTGACTGGGAAGGGAGTCTGGGAGATGGGGTTATTTGATGTGAAAGAAAATATTTCAAAAGAAAAAACAATAAAGGTTGTTATGTATAATTATGGACAATCAAAAGCTGTTGGACATTATGTTTCGATCTGGTGTCATAATTAAACTTAATGTTGACATGGCACATCAAGCAGATAGAGAGTGTTTGGTGGGAAGAGTAGGACAAAGGCTCTACGTCCTCCTGGTGGGGGGCTCGTCACTGGCAGGTGAGTCAGTAGGATGCAACAGCAGTGACAACACACAGAAATGTATGTGGGGAGGAATCAGTTGGTAAATTGAGGAGAAAAGGGGGTAAAAAGCGAAACAAACGTGAACCAAATCGAAATACAATCACAATATTGGACGGAACATTTTAATTGCAATTAGATATCATTCCGAGAAGGGTTGGTGTGCCCCGGTTGTACACATTTTCCTTCTAATCAGCATTGGGCTGTTAAATGTAGCTATACAGTATGCAGACCAATCACTTTTACAAGCATCCACAGGGAAAGCAGCTGACAATTAATCCATGTTCAACCAATTAGATGGGCCAGTTACTCCCAGCAAACAGCAGGCCACATCCAATTAATCCTGCATAAAGGAAGTTCCTGGAGACTGGTAGAGTAAGATGGGCTGCTATAGGGAATTACATTCATATTACATAATGTGTGCATTTGCATCAGACATGGGTAGGAAAAATCAACTCATAAGCACTCCTCTCAGGATCAACATATTCGCAGAGTAGGCGAGTAAAATAAATGTGTACACACGTGCACGTTTGTGCATTTGCACACGCACACACGCACACACACAGTCTGCATCAATGTTTGTTTATGTTTTCAATTCAATTTCCTTTCTACTCTTCTATGCGTATTGCTGTCATTACTTTGAGTCTGCATGTTGTCAGCTGTCTGTGCTGTGTTCTTTTTTTAAAACCCCTTTGAGACTTTCTTAGCACACACCCGTTTTCTTCTTATCATTTGTACCACTGTATTTATGTTTTAATCTGGGTACAAACAAACAAGTCTGTCTGATAAGATATAAATAACATGGTAAGACAAGGAGATTGGATGTAACCAACAAGATCTCATTTCGATGCAGGGGGCCAGGCAGCATCTTGCTGTGTAGACCAGGGTTTATCAAAGTGGGTGCCGTGCTGTGGCACACTAGGGTGCTGTGATGCAAGTCCAGGGCTGCCGCAGAATACTTTGAAGTGAGGTTGATAAATTCCAAATATTATTTAGTATAACCAGTAAACCCTCTAGACTTATAGGCTGGTTTAAGTGGGCAAATGCCAAATATAAAAGTTATTTTCAATCTGTCCTAATGGAAACAAATATTGTCTCTCAAGTTTTCCTCGTGACATGAACTGTATAGGGGGAAAAATGTACATATTTGACATAAATGTTAAGTACGGTAAAGTAACGTGATTCAGGGGTGCGGTGGATGAAAAGGTTATTTACAGGGGTGCCATGAGCCAATGTTTGAGAACCTCTGGCGTAGACTCTGTAGCAGACTATCTAAACAGGCTACATGCCTCAGGTTAAGGAACAGTTAATTCTAGGAAGCATCCTGGCCTCAGAAACCACTGTGAGAACTACACCTGTTCCACTTACACAACACCGTGTTGGTACCGTCACTGTGTGTGAAGCCCCGGGGAGCCACAACGCCGCGGAAACACTCACCACTTAGCAAACCACCACCCCACCCAGTGCAGAATATTATATTGAAAGAGATTTTTTAGTTTTTTCTGCCTTAAAGGGGAAGTGTTTTTTTCACACAGAGAAACATTTTAGAAAACAATGTTTCTCTATGACCTCATGCACACCGGCTCCGAATTTGCCATGCGGCAGGTGGCTGCGGCAGTGCGTTTATTTCCCCGATCGAACCCAGTTCGATTTGTGCGTCTTGTCGCATGCGGTAAAAACTCATTGACTCCTTTTATGACTCCTTTTTCGATCCGCAGCGCGGATTCCACACAGCATTGCACACTAAATCCAAAGCGTTTTAATCATAAAGCAAACGGAAAAAATGCAATTGTTGAAAATCGTGCCTATGTGCAAAGCCCTTAACAGTGGAAGAGTGACAATACAGTGGAAGAGCGATAGGAAACGGGGAGAGAGACGAGGTGTGACACGCAGCAAGGGCTCAGGATTCAGGAATCTAACCCTCCACTCACTGTCAGGCTTCATTAGAGCCCATATGAATAAGTGCCTTAACCGCTAGGCCATTGGCACCCCCAGCACGGAACATTTTGGCCATACAGTGCAGAGCTAATAATGAGGCTTCAATGTAATTTAACTCTAAAGAGTGCAAGAAGTACGGGTCCATTTTACACACTCAGAGAGTTAGGACTATACTCTACTACTGCCCCAAAGTTATATTTTTCACTTAAGTAACTTAAAACAAGATACATAACTGCTCCAGTGCAGTTTCTCATTGGCCACCCTTTGCCGCTGTACTGGGCAATGGAGAGAGTGAGTGTGTGTGCGTACTTGGAAAAGGACCCGTTCCTTTTAAAGAAAAATGCGCAATTTTGTGAATACTGTACAACATTTTTACCATGAATTTTTCCTCTGCTCTGTTGCAACTCACTGTGCAACTCAACCGTTTCCTACCTTATTTTGTGCTGGTATAATCTGATCCTAGGTGACATGGCTCCGTTCAAACAGTGCTGTACCCCTTCTACTGTATGTTCCCCATTTTCAACAGTTTTTATTATATCTTGACACCTGCTTTTGCAATGTAAACGTATGTTTTCTCATGCCTTTGAATTGAATTGAGAGACAGAGAGAGAGGGAGAGAGAGAGAGATATCTATGGCAGAGTGGAGAGAGAATAACAGTGATAGGATCCGTCAGTGGAGACAGGTTGATTTAACCTTAATGACAGAGTGCAGACAGTGCAGGAAGGATCTTGAAAAGCGGGCAGGGTGCGACACTTGAGTGAGAGAGGTGGCGGCATTGGCAAACGTTGGCAGCTATATGTCACCTCGGGAGGGTGACAGGTGTGGAGTCAGAGAATGGCTGGGTGAGGGGTTGGTGGCTCGCACGGGTATGGACTACGGAGTGGCACTGCGATGGAGCACAAAATGTGTACGTCAATTCAGAAGTGGCAGCGATATTGTTGCATCTAGAACAGGGGTAGGCAACCTTTATTATCAAAAGAGCCATTTTTGGCCCACAAATTTATAAAAAATCTCTACTACCGCTATTAATTTGTGCTTTGGTTTTCAATGTGCTCTGGTTGAATATGTCCGATCAATGGCTTGAAGTCTGGTTGAATATGTCCGATCAATGGCTTGAAGTGTTCATCAGCAGACCATATAGGGGGAAAATTCAACAGCACGGGTCTTCAACAGGGGGTCCGGGAACCCTAGGGGGTCCTCAGAGTTACTACAGGGGGTGATCCAAACCTTTGAGTGAACCTTTTTTATATTAACCACTTGAACCCTAGTGTCCATATTCTGAGAACTTTAGCCAAAAATAGCAGATCTACAAGCTCACAACGCCTCGCAGCGAGAGGCGTTGTGAGCTTGTAGATAGGCTATTTTCGTCAAAGAGGTTTGGTGCAGAGGAGAAAAAGAGCAGACTAAGTACAGAGTGAAATGTCAAGTTTATTAAGTATTGACGGTTCAAGTGGTTAAATATCTGAAAACACAAATTGACATGAATCCAAAATACACTGATGATTGTGCTGTCAAACAATGAAACTATATGGAATCTATGAACAGGTTGTGTGGGTCTCAACTTTCCTTGGCCTGAAAATATTGAAGACCCCTGTTCTACAGTCATTAGTGGTCGATTCATACCTGAGAAAACATATTTCTTAATCATAATCCCAGCTAATACACAGCTAAACACTACCCTACTGTAAGTGTTCATTTAACTCAAGAGAGTACATGTCACCGAAAAGCAGCCCTGCAATACATACAGTACATCCGTTGGCACAGCTGTATTTACCACCACCTGGGCAGCCCCGCCCGCCTGCCTCCTGCCCCAGCCTCGTCTTATTACATCTTCACTAATGCGACCTGAATGCTGGGCAGTGCCCACCGTCGCTGGCACCTCACAGGCTGTCAAAGCATGGCACCTGGGTCCCGGCACAGAGGACAGGGACGGGCGCCAGAGCGACGGGAGCTGTCAGCAACCTCACCCTTTACTTCCCCTGGTGGTCCTCTACAGTAGTGCTTCCCAAACAGTGGGCCGGGAACCATTTGCCCTAGCAACGTCTAATTTCTCTTTTGGGTCATAGACCATTACTGCATCAAAGTAATCAACAAACTATACTATAAAAACTGGTCAAACATTGTCCAAATTGTCAAATGATATAAAGAGACAAAGATTGTGAAATTAGTCCCCAGTTCAAATATGACTAGTAAGACGCCTCAGGGCCTCATGGTAAACTGCGACCTTCCGCCGCAATTATTTGACTCCCCAGTTCAAATATGATTATTTAGGGGGCGTTGCGGCCTGAAAAGGTTGAGAACCACTGCTGTAGCAAACTGGAACATATAGACAAGAAAAAAATATGGTCTTGAGAGATTACTGCTCTACTTCCACAGAGCTCTCCGGCCGTTGAGCGCTTGTTGTTTTTTCATCCCCCCTTTCTTTTTTTTTGCAGTGGCTTTAAGTAGAAAGTGTCGTTAGCCCAGAGGTCCCAGCGCTGCTTCCTTGTAGTGTCGGGAAACGAGGTCATTTTAAGGACGTTTGGATGTGAGGCAGGCTGCTCGTAAGGACCATGCAGCATGCATCCTCCGCCAGCCTTTACCAGGGAGAAGAAAAAGGGATGGGCACCGATATTAAACGGCACAGCAGCGAAAACAAGCTTAAAAATAGTTTGATTTGATCCCGAGGGTCTGTTTCTTTAATTGAAAATGTGGACCCATTAAACCGATTAAGACCTGAGGGCGATTCTACAAAGGTTTTTTTTTTTCTTTCTTTTTTTGAACGGTTTCATGTCAAGGACCCTCAGAATTATATATATATATATATTTGGCCGCGGACCCCCATCTGAAAATATTTTGTTGCAGGGACCCCAAGAAGCAAAGCTGTGCTGTGAATTAGAAATGTTTGATTGAAGAAATATATATTTGTATTATTTATTTGCACACATTTTCCCAGTTTTAACCCATATGAAATATGGCATAATAATACATGTTTATTTCCTCGTTTATTGAAGGGTCATTTATTTCCTGCAAGTGAGGAATAAAGTGTGGTGTGTAAAAGAAGAGAAGAGAGAGGAGAGTCCGTCTGAAATGAACAACAAGAGGAACGAACCAAGCACACCTCCCTCTGAGTCTGTCTGTCTCTCTGGGTGGGTGGGGTGCCAGGGCTGGCGTGGGCACCGTGGGCAGCAACACGCATGCATGTTGTTGTTTTGGATGATCCCCCCCACTGAGCAATCGCGTGCTCACAGGCTGAGGAAAGGGAGGGGGAACTGGGGGGGGCAGAACTCGACAACTAGGGAACCCGCGCAGCTCTCCCATTGGCTAATCCACTTTAACCAACCGCGTGCTGTATCCATGGAGTCGGAAAAAGATTTTTTTTTTGTGCCATTGAAAACAATTCAGACAGCCAATCACAGGGCCCGGCTAGGGTTGGGGGGGAGAAGAGGAGTACAGTAGTAGTAGTAAAGGACTTGAAAGCACATGAATATATTAATACTGATGAGGTAATGCGCCAAAACCGGGCGGATTAGGGAGGAGGAGAGCATGAGGGAATATTTAATTCCACCACTGAAGTTACTACTACTGACTGATCAGTAAACTAATCTGCCCTGTATTAATCGGAATCTTTCATGAAATAAAATCAAAAGAAGATCAAACGGTAAACCCTGCCTTAAATGTCCACAAAATTAAGTAGGTTTCAAATAAAATCAATGTTAGAATAATATGCTGAGGAATTTTGGTCATCAGCTGCATTTTTACTGGGTGACTGTATCAATTTAGCATGCATAAACACACACACATTATGTGAATACATTATTTAAAAAGAAAATAAAGAATAATTTAACTTAAAATAAATGCTGCGGGGTGACATAACTTAAGTGACATCCACAGCCCCAGATGTCTAGAGCATTGGTTCTCAAAGTGGGCAAAATGTATTGCTATTTAAAAATAGCAGATATACAAGCCCACAGCTCTTCACTTTGTGCCCAGGCGTGTCGTTGCCAGGATTTTATCTGAAGCAAACACGGAAGCCAAAGTTCCTATGATTGGCCGCTAGTTGCGCTGTTTTCCCCCGCGAGGTACCAAAAAGAATTTGTCTACATTGGACCCTATTCGTCTTCTCCTTTGATTTTCTAACCTTAATAAACGTTGTCATAAATACTTTATGGTTCCTGTCGCTAGTGAAAAACTCCCTTTCAATCACCATGATATGCGTTTTGAGCAAATATGGTCCCATTTATGTTAAACTTGATGATAGATTTGCGGGGGGGGAGGGGGGGAGGAGCTGATACCAGCCGGCTGTGTTCTTCTTCGTGTGCTGTATTTCGGGAGGCTCCGACCACATTCTCCCATGTATCCCTGCGATTCCACGTGACCGTTGGCAGCCAACGCGCACACACACACACACACACACACACACACACACACACACACACACACACACACACACACACACACACACACACACACACACACACACACACACACACACACACACACACACACACACACACACACACACACACACACACACACACACACACACACACACACACACACACACACACACACACACACACCTCGCAAATGTTTGGGGGATGTAGAATTTATAATTTTGCTAATTTATTTTACGTAAATCTTCTCTACTGGGTGGGCAGGCACGTGCACACAGAGACATCAAAAGGGGCTTGAGCCCCTGCCCATTTATCCGTCTGTTAAAAAGTGCCCTCTCCAGAACATGAATGGGGGATCCATGGCACAAAACATTTTCAGAAAGTTGGAAAACCAGATGTGAAGAGGAAGGCGGGTCCAGCTGAGGAGGAGCGCCACGCCCATGCAGAGTTGCATGACCCCTGTATGGCACTGCCCTCCAGAGGGCATCCCCCCTCCCCCCCCCCCCATTTAGAAGCATCCACTGACTTTAAATGATACAAAAAGAAGGAAAAAAAAAAAGAAATTGGTGCATGGCAGAATCTGAGCATTGCGGCATCATTCTAAAAAAAAAGAAAAAACAGCTCGAGGGTGATGTCTGGCTAATGGAGACAGAGCGAGAGACAGAGAGAGAGAGACAGTGTGACTGTGTGAGAGAGAGTGTGAGAGAGAGAGGAAGGATAATGCTGACATTCCACTACTGAGCTGCAGCGTGAGGTTCCACGTGTCCTTGCTGTCTTACTACGAGGAGGGAAAACAAGACCCCTCCCTCCCTCCCTCTCCTGGCAGACGAGACGCCGACCCGGCATGCGTTGTCACGTGGGCACTGCCATGGAGGAGAGGCTGAGGCTGGCGCGTTTTAGCCTGAGGGTGTGGAGGAGAGGGGGGGAGGCGGCACAGAAATGCACCGCGAATGCATGTATGTGTCTGAGATTATTTATTTTTTGCAGAATCGCTGGACTCGGGGAAAAATAAAAGCGCGTAGCTCAGGCTCACACTGAGCAATATTTTATATTTATACATATTAATAAAGGGAAGCCAGTGTATCAAGTCAAGTGCGCACTGTGCTGGGCGCGCGCGTGGCGCGCTGAGGTTGCAGATTGATGGAGAAGAGAGAGCGTCAGACTGCGGCAGGCAGAGCTGTTCAGCCTGCTCTAAACTTGACCTAGATTCCCCGGGTGACATGCCACATCGCATTAGCCCCACTCGGCCGGCTCCCCGGACCCCACTGGAGCCCGCTGACACTGGCCCGAGTCGACAGGCAGACATTTTATTGGGGGGGGGGGGGGGGGGGGTGTTCCCCAAATCCAAATGGCATGCGCTGCCCCCTCGCCCAACTAATTCCTGCCCCCCCCCCCCCCCCCCCCCCCACCACACCAACCTCCCTTCAAACCTCTTACCCTTACCCCTTTTCCCAGCTTTCAAATCCCAGCCCAGCTGATTGAATTGGCTTGGGGTGTAGGTAGGGTTTAGGTTGGGGGTTGGGGTGGCTGACTGACTGACGCGAGTGGGAGGGGCTGTGTGTGTGTGTGTGTGTGTGTGTGTGTGTGTGTGTGTGTGTGTGTGTTTGTTTGTTGGTGAGGTGAACTTGATTACCCGCGCTAGTAACCACGCCCTCTGCGAGAGCAGCGTGCCGTTAGTAGTAAACATCCCACAACTAATGCCTCCCTCACCCAGATTCACTGCAAATCAAAACAAACCCCTCTCTAGTCTCCACTGCACCCGCAATGCAACTGACAGTAATGCTAGAGCTGAGACTTATCAGCTGTCTTGCTCCAGTCATGTCACTGCAGGGGGTTATAATAATACTACATTGGTAAATACTGGCAGGATGTCATCTGATTAGATGTCACGCCTTTATTTAAAAAGAAAAAACTTGTACGCTGCGAGAGAGAGAGACGTCCAACACTGAAATTGCTTCAGTCACGAGGAATCAAAAATGATGGAGACGAAACCAAACATTAAAGAGAAAAGGCGTACGGCTAGATAAGAGACTGAGCCTCATCCTCCTCGGTTAAGCTCCCCTCCCTAACCGGCCTCCAGGCTTGTACCTGATGAAAAGCCAGAAACCATGGCAACAGGCACATACACAAGAGTCGGCTAAAATGCCAGGCTCCACTGAAACGTCAGCACAGCGAGCGAGAGGGGAGAGACACTCTCCACTTTCCATCCGTCGCATCAATGACAAACCCATCATCAAAACCCGCCGACTGATGGCTCAGATATCGAATTCAGCATCGCTGAACTAGGTCAATAACATGCACACAGCCATTAGGCTACTGGCCATACAACACACAGGAAACTTTAATCAAATCTAGCCAAGGGGCTACTCAGCATGTGAATGAGATAATATACACCGGTATGTATATTATATTATATATATTATTATTATTTATATGTATAGGCAGACGCACATTGGGATCCAGATTTTCTCCCACAAATTAATGTATGCTTATAAAAAGATGAAGGTAAATGCTTGATTTAATAACATTTTCACCCCCAATATCAGCTTTCACTGTGTACACACACACACACACACACACACACACACACACACACACACACACACACACACACACAGTCTTTACATCCATCACAATTCTCATCACAAGTGCACTATTCAGCAAAAACAGCCATGCAATCTAATTTATTTGTCAATATCATGCATCCCTGCTCTGCCCTTGAGAATCTACTGACTCCTGACTTTGGGGGGGGGGGGGGGGTCAGGAGGGAAGGGATGAAGGGAGAGAGAGAGAGAGAGAGAGAGAGAGAGGGGTGCATGTTGTTGAATTACAGACACGGGGTCTATTGGGTACGTCCCGGGGGGGTGCAGTAGGATCCCCATCCCATTCACAGATGAACCAGCTGAAGAAATCACCGATTTGAGGTTTTGACCTCTGCTTTCATGACATTTCTGAGACCATTCATGTTTATGAAAGATGCTTCCAAAATCTAAACATGTATTCTATTGCTAGTTTGAAAACTCTAAATCTAAAAAAAAAAACAGCTAATAACCCGACAACAGCCGCTCTACAAGCTCACAACATGTAGAACAGCTATTTTGGGTGCTCAACATCCTTACATAGAAGACATGACTGACTTCTGTGGGACCCAAATGACTGAAATCGCCCATAATACACAAAAGAATCATATGTTGTGTTGATTATGAAATGGCGAAGCCTGTTTTGTAAAAGATAGTAGGATTTTAAGCTGATTTTATTTCCCTGCTCTCTCTCTCTCACTCAAGAGCTGCCCTTGCAGGATTTTTTTGGGTGGGGCACGATGGAGTGAGGGTTTTTTTGGAGGGAGGAGGGGAAGATGATGATGATGGGTTTTGGTTTAAGAGTAGCAGGTGGTATGTAAACAGAAAGGGAAGAGCGCCATCTGGAGGGAGAAAGAGTTGCATGTAAAATAAAATAAAAAGAATCATGACAGCACTGATGGAGTCAGGGACCACTCCCAAAAGTACTGTAGCACTTTGAGATTTTAAACGCATGCATGTGGCCACATTGTTTAATAATATATAAAAACATCAAACATAAAAGTCAGAATTGTAAAAGGGATAAGATATAACATTAAAATGCTTTCCTTTAAGAATAAAATGTATTCGTAAAATATTTTAGTCAATGTACACCTGTCTTTATAGTTCAGGGCCGTTCTGCACAGAATTGAGGTAACCTGAAACACTTAAGTGGTCCATATAGCAATTTCCCAAAATCGTGAGTATTACTACTACTATTGCCTGATTTGTTTTAGAACTAAATCATTTTCCTGCTTGCAATTATAATTATTGAGAGCTGGAGCTGTATGTTAGTGGCGAGAGCCGACCCCCAGAAGCAACCGATACATGATCAGACTTATCAGATATAAAAGTATCGCACCAAATGAAAACTGACTACCAAGACTACCAATATGTCATAACAACAACTCCTCTGCAGCAATGATCTCTTCAACCAATTTTATTAACACAGAAAGCAAGGGAACTGAGGTCAAACACTGAACCCGTAGCACCACCTAGTGTCCACTTAGTGTCATTTCAAGGGATGGGAACATTACTTTGGTAAAAAAAACACAGTCTCCGTTAGGGCTGGGAATTTGGTTCGTTTAGGATTTTAACAATTCCGGTTCCTTAACAGTTCCCTTTAACGGTTCCTACAGTGAGTTTCAAATGGTCCCTTACAGGTCTTCAACTCTGAGAGTGTACGAATGGAACAAAATGGACCCTCGTGGATCCATTTGTACACTGTCAATGTTACGGTGGTACTTGAAATTAGGGATGCGGTATCGGTACTCGTGGTATCGGTACTCGCCCCGATACCGGCCTATTTTGCGGTATCGGTACTCGTCAGATACTGCTCACAAAGCGCCCGAGTACCCTGTGTGTTCCGCCACTTTGCCTTTCTCTCTCTCTCTTAAAGTATCAAAAGTAAAAATACAAAATGTTTGAGCATAGCAGATCTAGAAGATCATGCACAGTACAGGAATTTCCATGGGCTAAACCTGAAAAAAAAGTGAAATGTGTGGCAGTTGTGCAATGTTCTGGGAAAGCAATGCAATTTAATGTGTTATATACAGCCAGAAAGTGAGGAACATCTGATAAATGACATATCATGACAGTGTGATAAAACCGGTCCCGGAAACAGTTCCTAAATGCAAATGGAACCAATTCCGGTTCCCAACCCTAGAAAAAAAAAAAAAAGATAATTTAGTGTTTGACAAACATCAGGAGTCAGGATGCCATTAAGGACGTCTGGTGTGTGTGTGTGTGTGTGTGTGTGTGTGTGTGTGCGCGTGCGTGCGTGCGTGCGTGCGTGCGTACAACTCATAATAAACAGTGACGAGACATCTGGTGATGGTGGTACTCAGGGGAAGCCAGGCAGGAAGGTGTACATCATGTCAGCCCTCCAGTGGCATAAATAATACATAGCCAAGGAAAAAGATGGGGCGAGATGGGGGGGGGGGAGCTTTTAGCTGACATAACAAACCACTCAGCATATTGCATCCACTCAGACATATCATCTCTCATTACCCATTTATAGGGTGTGCCAGGGTCACAGGGTGCCCATACTCTGCATCTGCCACATGCTGAGTCAAAGTAGTAGTAGTAGTAAAAGTTGGACGAGTTGAATGAATGGTCACCAAGTATCTTTAGCAGTGTTAATTTTGTTGACTAAAGTGCAGTGTTTCTCAATGTTTTACATTTCAAGGTCTCCCCTTAACTCTGACAGTGTACAAATGGTTGGTTCCATTTGTACACTGTCAAGAGTTACAGACTTGTACGGGTCAATTTAGACCCGCATAAAGGAACCCACAAAGTCCCTGGAATGGAGAACGACTGGACTAAAAATGTTCGACTATTTTTCACTGACTAAAACTTGATGAAAACTAAGCTATGATGACTAAAACTAAGACTACATATATTGACATTTTAGACTCAAATGATAGCAGAGGGACTAGTGGAGAAGAGATCCAGGAGAACTAAAAGACAAGTCATTTTATGTTTTGTTGTGCTCACGTGTTGCGCTCTGAAAATAGCAGATCTACAAGCTTGCATTGCTCGTAGACCGGCTATTTTCAGCATGCAACCTGGCATCAGGCATTACGCCATCAAGGCCTGCCAAAATACATTTTTGATTTGGTTGACTAAAATCTTATATTTAATCGACTAAGACTAGACAAATTTTCAAATGACTAAAATCTTAAAAAAACTAAATTACATTTTAGCCAAAAAAATATGCCATCAAATTTAACACCAAGTAGTAGAAGTAGTAGCAGTAAAAGTTGGACATGTTGTTGAATGAATGGTCACCAAGTATCTTTGAACAGGTTTTGCACTGGAACCCAGTGCAAAACAGACAATTTGCTTCCAAATATAATATAAATAATAATGTGGTTTATATAGTTTTTATCAATCAATTCATGATCACTGGGAGAGTAAATATGCATGAAGTTGCAGTTGGATAGAGTGGTCATATCTAAATAGAGTTGTTCTGATACAGATACCAGTATCAGAAAAGTTGCTGTTACAGCCTAAAATGCTGGTATCGGTGAGTATGCCAGTCTATGCCGATACCACATAATTTATAGGGATGTCCCGATACCACTTTTTTGTTGACCGAGTACAAGTACGAGTACTTCATTTTGAGTACTAGCCGATACCGAGTACCGATACGAGTACAATTAATAATACAAAATGTCTTTAATTTTTTTTTTTATCAGATGTTCCTCACTTTCTGGCTATATATAACACATTAAATTGCATTGCTTTCCCAGAACATTGCACAACTGCCACACATTTCACTTTTTTTTCAGGTTTAGCCCATGGAAATTCCTGTACTGTGCATGATCTTCTAGATCTGCTATGCTCAAACATTTTGTATTTTTACTTTTGATACTTTAAGAGAGAGAGAGAAAGGCAAAGTGGCGGAACACACAGGGTACTCGGGCGCTTTGTGAGCAGTATCTGACGAGTACCGATACCGCAAAATAGGCCGGTATCGGGGCGAGTACCGATACCACGAGTACCGATACCGCATCCCTAATAATTTATCACATGATGATATGTTATTTACAATAATCAATTATTTTATATTTTGGTCGGATGCTTCAGTTGATGTTGCACGACCTGTTTTATACCGTACTATTGACATTATTATTGTATTAACTTGTAGCTCCACCTTAACAATATTATTAGTGGGATTTGTATTTATTCCTCGATCACTGGTTCTCTAATTTAAAATTTCAAGGACCCCCATTACTCTCAGAGATACAGACCTGTATAAGGGTCAATTTGTACTTCATTTCTTTGTACATTTAGGCTATATCTGCCATGTGCAACTTTCAAGCCTATAAGCCAAACAGAAATGAAAAACACAATTAAATCGTTAATCGCAATTATTTGAGTGACAATTACTCATGTAAAATGTCATAATCGTGACAGCCCTACTCCTCACACAAGTCAGCAAAATTCATCAAGTGAAGTGACAGTGCAATAATATTGATCACCAGGTGAGGGCAGCATCGACTCAACCTTCACCACAGCGACAGGAAAGGCTGCCTTGCTAAACCTCCTCCTGTCTTTAATAGAACCTCCACACAACAAACCCCAGCCTCTCATATCCACCCCACACCGTTCTCCTTTTTATAAACACAATCCTCACACTGTCTCGGGGGCAGAGGGCTTCGCGTTGCTCCTGGAAGCTGAAGCATTCTGTCATTCAGGCTAATCCGCTGGATTTCGAGTCATTAACAAGACGCTATACGGCAGGTTTGGCATTAGCCCCGCTAGCACGCCACACCGCCACAGACACCGCCATATCCTACCACAGTCGGACAGACTTAGCGATTCTATATGTGAAACTTGACTTGAGGGCTTATGGGTCAGGAGAGCAACGGCCCAACGCCGTGAATTCCAACGGCACGGCTTTAAGCCTGGGGATTGATAGCTGTGTAACCATGGTAACAATCTCCAAGGAGACTGAGGAAAATAATACAAACAGGGATGGGCAGATATGTCAGCAGAGGAAGCAAGATGCATTTTCAAATGGCTATAAGCTGCCGACAGTCTAATAATACAATTATGGTTGCTTTTTTCACATACAGTAGCGAGGGGTTGTAAAAATTGCCTGCTGTGACAAAAGGCATTCTTTTGTTGAAGCTTTTTCTTTTTTTGGTCCATGTTTTTCTATGGTCTACTCTAGGCCTAGGGCATGGCTACTATCCAGGGCTGGCACCTGAAGAATCCAAGGCGCTTTACATTCACCCATTCACAAACACATTCATACACCGATGGCAGAGGAAACCATGCAAGGCACAAACCTGCTCATCGGGAGCAATTAGGGGTTCAGCGTCTTGCTCAAGGACACTTCGACACCAACTCTGGGAGAGGCCGGGATCGAACTAGGGGCCACTCTACCTTCTGAGCCACTGCCACCCCCTTATAAACAGTAAAGACCAGAGTAAAACCCCAGACTGGATAAATCTAGCCTGTACAGGCCACACACATCAAATGAGGAACACTTTAGGCGTGAGAAAAACAAACCAAATCAGCCCACAACTATGTAGTAATAAAAAAGCAGATAGATTTTTCTCAGAGTAAACTTTGACTCAAAATGAAAAATGTGTCAAAAAACGAATAAAAGCCAGTGTGATTGCTTTTGTATTCTTGTGGGTTGTGACGTTCCAACCTCTCTGGTGTTGACTTGAGACATCATCTGCGGTGACCCGATGCCCGCTTGCTAGTTACATAAACACACCAGTGCTGCCAGATTTTGCGAGAGAAACAAGCAGCCAGGTTTACGAAAACAAGCCCAAAAGAAAAGACTTGGCAACATACTCACGAACACATGCACAAATATAGCAATATTAGTTATTAATACATAGATATTTTTAACTACTTTAAACCTAAATCAGCCATTTTAAAATAGCTGATCTACAAGCTCACAACAAGTCGTGAAGCGGTGAGTTGTGAGCTTGTAGATCTGCCATTTCCAAAAAGTCATGAAAATGTTGGAATATTTGTGAGGAATATAAAGAACACAAATGTTCTAAATCAAAATATTTTCAGATGGGGTTTCGCAGAGAAATACAGATTCATTTGGGGGTCCTTGACATGAAAATGCAACTACCAAGCAACTTTTACAGAAAAAACAAAAAAACAAGCCCAAAGTCGCTTATGATAAGCAGACTTGGCAACACTGAGACACACAGGCCTTGGGGAACAGGAAGTGGGAGCACCTACATTAGTCAACTGCTTTTTATGGCCCACAATGCACTTCATTTCCTGAGCCGGCCGGCATTACACACACAAGCACAGCACAGCGCAGCATATCAAGACAATAATAGTCTCAAGGTGCACCACACACAGACATGGTTACAAAGTGAAACCATAATTGTAGACCTGCGTCAGTTTGTTCCCATGGCAACCACTGAAATTCAACAGTTGGTTGGATCTAACAGATTTGAATAAATAAAACCTATCTTTAGGCTGATAGCTGATAGCCAACAAGTCTCAACCAATGTAGTTAGTCTTCACAATCACTGCAGGTAGAATAATGTTTGTTTATTGTGTTTATCGAATAAAGTATAGCAGTATGACACAGCTCCGTCATTCATAGAATAAAGGATAGAAGAATTCCACAGCTCTACACAAAAAAGCGTATCTCTCTGTATCTTTGCCAACTGTCCAAACACGTTTTCCGACCACAGCTGGTCTTGCATCATCATCACGATGATAAATAAACAAAAGTAAAGAACATTTCTTACGAGCAGCGGAGCTGTGCGCCGGTCGGTCAGGAGCAGGGAGACCCGGCCTGGCAGGTGACCGCTCCAGTGAAGGTCAGCCTGTGAATGAAAACACATCCACACACATTAGCGGAGAGGAGAGGAAACAACACGTTCACCTACCTGGGGTGGAACTGTATGAGACCTGGCAGGTCCTTTGTGCCAGTAGCTATGAGGATGTACAACGAGTAGGGAGGTCACAATTAGGACATTTTACATGACGATTAATTGTCAACTAAAATAATTGCGATTAACCACCGCTCAGTTCACACGGGTGTGATTTTCTGCATAGTGCAGGATAGTTGTATATACTATTGTTCTGTATTGACTGTGCTTCTTGTTGTTTTTTCTTGCCTTTGTATTGCTGTATACGACTGAATTTCTATACGCTGTCATCTTAACTGCTGAGCTGCCTCTGGGCGACTGAAATTCTCCCTCAGGATCAATAAACGTATCTATCTATGTATCTACAGTATGTATGCATGTATGTATCTATCGAAATACTTTATCTAACTCACTGTACGCCTGGAGACCCACTGATGGCTTAGTTAAGACTTGCTGTAACTTTCCTGGACACAAATCCAGACCCAACAGCCTGTCTTATCTAGAGAGACCCCTGCCATTTCAAGAAATAGTAAAAGAATAAGCCTTGCTCCTGCCCATAGGGCAGGCGCTTGTATCTCCTGTTTCTATAGCGTGAGACAGGCTGACCCCCTGGACATGTCGCACATTGTCGCAGTGACTTAGCTATTAAAGCCCCGATCCAACCCTTGATGCCGAGTGCCAAGCAGGGAGGGATGGGGTCCCATTTTTATAGTTTTTGGTATGATCCAGCCGGGGATCAAACCCCAACCACCCAATCTCAGGGCAGACACACATGGCCAGCCTTTCCCACCATTACAAGAAATGTGTAAAGTACTACTAAGTAGGCTATTCAGTCATGAGGAAAATAACCGCAACTTAAATATACAATTACTTTCTCATTGTCATAGTCACTATACTGACTTACTGAGAGTGACCTCTTACATACACCACATTTACAGTAAACTGCTTTGCCAGGTTCAACAGTGTTTATAGTTATAGCAGGCAGCATCATAGGCAGTGACATTTTTGTACATCAAATGCCCTCGACAGTGTGGATAACAATTCTCCTTAACACGACAAAAAGGTCTAAATCTTTTTTTATTTCTTTCAATCATTGATGGTGAGGTGTCACCAATTACAAACCAGACCTCATTGTACAGTATGGTGGGCACCTTTTGAATACATTCTACAAGTCTGTTTGCAGTTGACAAAAATGTGTTGTACGGTACCAATACATCTCGGATAATCAGGATGGAAATATTGTTTTTTTGGTACCATCATGGTAGAACTATAAATTAACACACTGCAATACAATGCCACAGGCCGGATAACAATCTGAAGCCTGAATCCTTTGGGTCTGACACCATAACCATAAAAAAAAGTTTTTGTCGCAAACCTAATACCAAAAAAGGTTATAGTAAATTTACCCCCATTGATTCCGAATGGGGACCTAAATGCATTTGGGTCCCCCATTTGGAAACAATGGGGGTACATTTATTGTAATCAAATTGTCGAATTACGAATGCTACAAAAAACAAAAGATATTATTTTACTCTCCATGGCGTGAGTAATCAATAGGAGAAAAAAAAGTCAATTTTGTGAACTACTCCTTTAAGCCTGTAATTCACAGCCACAATAGACAATACTAACATTTATTAGAGATTTTGTTTACAAGATCTCCTGTTCTCACCAATATTGTGTACAGTAAAAATGACAAATCCAACAAACAGTGATTTAGCTATTGCTCTTGGGCTGTATTGGAGACATGTCATGCTGAACTCATAGGTCGTTCATCATCAGCAGAACAAATGCTGTTGCATGGTGTCTGAAAGGCCAGTAATGTAATATAATATATCATCTGTCTGGTGGAAACCTCATATGTCCAAAACTGTTACTTTTCAGCATTCAAATTCAAGTAGCAGATGGACACGCTCAGAGCATGCTGCGAAGCTTGTGGATCTGCTACATTGGTGCGACGCTGTAGCACATGATCAAGTACTGTAGGGTGTTTGTTCATTTATGAAAAAAACACAATAAGTTAGAATTATGTTGATAAGAGGATTCTGTCCAGCACTATAAGCCAGTTAATCAATAGACCAATATAAACCAGGCCATTGAACAGACAAATATCCATGGACAAATACATATTAATTTGGGGGTCCTTGACGTGAAACTGTTCTAGAACCACTGGGTTTACAAAATTAGGAAACAAGCCCAAAATAAGCAACTACACTTTAGAAACAAGCCAAAAAAAAAAAAACGAATATTTACAAGCAACTTTACAGAACAAAAAGCCCAAAGTCACTTATAATAAGCAGACATGGCAACACTGAACCCTGGGTTAGTTCAGTACTTTTGATAGTGGAACGAACAAACACACACATGCACATATAAAAACACACCACTTCCTATTGTGCAACACTTCCTCTGATTCAGCGTGAACTTCAGCTTTTCTACGGACTCCCTGCTTCCTTGTGCATGGTGGTTACAACATGTTCTCTGACCGAGAGTTCCGACAAGATGGCGACCGAGTAGGACGCGTTTGTTGAGCTCTGTGGAGGTGCATAGTTTTCACATTTTTTAAGCCCATTTTTTACTGCCTTTATAGTTCTTTTGAGACTTTAAACGCCCAAAACACTGGTGAGCGTCTGTTTTTGCAGTTGTTTCGTGTTTCATGCCGAATACGATTAACACGAGGTCGAGGAGTACCAGGTCTCCGACCGCAAACGCCGACAACATGGCCGGCGCAATGCAGGGCGACGCTGACGCTCCGGTTACAAAGAGCATGCTGCGCGAGGTCCTCAAGGAATCACTGAAAGAGTTTATGGATGGTTTTATTCAACCCATGATGCTTGGCTTGGAGAAGAAATTACTGAAGAAGATTGATGACTTCGGAAAGGAGCTGCGTCCTGCAGTCGCCACGCTGAACACGACCGTGGCTGAACAGGGGGAGGCCATTGAGAACTTTGGTTCCTCCATGGACAGTTTGCAGATGTGTATCACTGAATTGGAGAGAAGATGTGCTAATCTAGAGGAGAAGCTCGTCATAGCAGAAGACCGGAGTCGTAGGAACAACATAAGAGTGATTGGGATCTCTCCTGGGCTAGAAAAGGCTGACCCAGTGGCCTTTATCCAGTCTTTTTTGCAGAAAACATTCCCCGACGAGTTTCCCGACTCCCCCCCGGAGGTGGATCGTGCTCATCGGACCGGCAATCCACGTTCTGATAAGCCAAGGGCTTTCCTGGCAAGGATCCATTTTTTCCGGGTAAAGGAACGCATACTCCAGCTCTCCAGGAAAGCAGGCCAACTGACATACAATGGCAAAAAGGTGTATATTTTCCCCGACTGGTCTGCTGAAACATCAAAGAGAAGGGCAGCTTTCGGGCCAGTAAAGGAATTCCTACGTTCCATCACCGCGGAAGGGGTTAAATACGGAATAAGGCACCCGAGCAAATTCTGGATAACCGTGGATGAGGCGACTTCTACTTTCAACTCACCCAAGGAAGCTCTGGCCTTTTGCAAGGATAAGTTCAAGACTCCAGGTGCTGCGGACGAGACTCTAGCTACGCAGGATGATGAGACGACAGTTACAGAGAACTAACTTTTACCAGGGACACTTTTGCTTTCGTGATCGCGTGCTTTCAAACACATTCTGCCGATGTGATATCCTTTTGCCTTTAATGGACTGTTGGTAAGCTGGCTGGGACTTTGGAGATGACTTTTACGCAGCGTCTTTCTTTCCTCACTCTCTCCTCCTCCTCCTCCCCAAAGGGTGAGTTGTTAATGTAAGCCTACTTATTGTTTTGGACTCATCATCTGACTTGACGTTGTGTTTTCAAGTGTTTCGTTTCATAATACCTATTTTATTTGTTTTATTTTTAACAAGATCTGTAAGCAGATGGGTGTTACTCGTTTTAATTTAGGTTACCGCAAGGAGAGAGGATTTAGGGCTGCTAAAGCTATAAGCATAATTCACTGTCTTTTTTGTTTGAATATAATGGACATTGTTCTTGTTATTATTGTATTCCTTTTCTTTGCTCTTATTGAGCGTTGTGCTGCTTACTATATAGGTCTAGAGGGTTTTATCTCTCTCTGTTAGGCTTTGTCTAACGTGTTCCGTGTCGCGGTTCGGACGGAGCCTGCTCTCTCTATCGTCTTCCCTCTATGTCTCTCTATCTATCTCGGCTTTCCCTCTCTCTCTCTCTCTCTCTCTCTCTCTCTCTCTCTCTCTCTCTGGCTCTCTCTCTCGCTGTGTGTGTGTGTGTGTGTGTGTGTGTGTGTGTGTGTCTTTCTCTCTCTCTCTCTCTCTCTCTCTCTCTCTCTTTCTGTTAGGTAATGGCGGCTATGTTGGTTGTTAGTTTATGGTTCGTTTATGCCGCCTAAAACGCTACTTTTTCGGGTAGGAGGGCGA
Organism: Nannobrachium achirus; assembly: GCF_963921795.1. Classification (NCBI taxonomy): domain Eukaryota; kingdom Metazoa; phylum Chordata; class Actinopteri; order Myctophiformes; family Myctophidae; genus Nannobrachium; species Nannobrachium achirus. The sequence goes on from NC_137828.1 coordinate 41,941,901, forward strand.
GACTGGGCTTTGGCCTTTGTATTGAGTAATGTAGCCTACTGTTTAAGGTGAAACAGATATAAATAATATGGTCTAAATTGTGAAGGCTCCGCGGTTCCAGAGACCACTCGCTCTCCCGCCCTTTCTCTATGTCTCTCTACCTATCTCTGCTTCTCCTCTCTCTCTCTCTCTCTCTCTCTCTCTCTCTCCCTGGCTCATTGACTCGTTCTTTTTTTTCCTTTTTTTTTCTAATCTCAATAGCTGGCGGATGTACGATCTCGTGGCGCGTTGGCTCTACGTGCTTGTGGATCCGCTGTCTGGGGGGGGGGGGGGGGGGGTAGTTATTTACCTACTTTACTTGTTAAAATGTTAATTTACTTGTTAAAATGTTAATTTCTTGATGGGGGGAGAGGGGAGCTCTGTATTGGGATATTTATTTTGTAGTCGTGATTGGGTAGGTTCACTGTTTGAAGTATGGTAGTTTACTGTTTAAGACGGAAACAGACTTAACTAATATGATTGACATTTATCTAAGTTTGCACTGGCCTTTTGGGCATGTACAGGGAGCTGTATATGGCGCAGTATGCATTATGTGTGCTGTGTTGTATATGGTTTCCTGATCATACATAACTGTGTTTTATGTAAATACTTATGTATACAGACTTTTCTTTTCTTTCCTTTTTTTCCCCCTTCTAATTAGTAATTGTGGTGTGTATGCATGGATGCATGGGGGGGCTGTATGTGGCGCAGTATGCATTAACACTGTGTGTGCTTTGCTGCATATGGCCCCCCGGATGTGCTTTTAATTTCTATTTCTAACTACATATGTAAGTGCATATATTTTTATATCATATACACTGATTTCCTTTTTTATTTATTTTTATTATTAATATTATATTAGTGCCTTGTCGTGGTGACAGCCTTATTTCCACTTATCTGTCACAAGTGTTTGGTTATTTGCATTAGCGTGGCTTATAGGGCTTTATCACATTCTAAGTGGGCCTAATGCTGGACTGATTATTATTATTACAGTTGTTATAGTCCCCTCAATTTTTTTTTTTTTCCCTTTATTCTTTTCTTTTTTCTCTCCCCCTTCTTTACTAGAAATGTTAACATACCATTCTCATTTATTTAAGTGATATGAAGTGGGGAGATTGATCATAATTTGAGCTGATGGAATGTTTGAGAGCTATTCAGCCACAAGAAGGCACTTTTTTGTTGTTGTTGTTTTTACTTTGGTGATCTGTTATATATTTACATAACCACCAGAGGGCAATGTATGGTTACTTTTGGGCAGTTACTTGTTTGCACTCTCTGACAGAGTGAAATGAAGGTTGACTAATAGGTTGATGGGGTGGGGAACTGTTTTTGTGCACTCTGATGCTAATGGGGTTTTCCCCCTCAAGCTTCAATGTTATGTGTTTTTTTATGTTCGTTTGATGTTGCTTTTTCCTTTCTGTTCCTTTTGGGGTTGTTTTGTTTTTCTGTTGGGAAGGTTTGTTGTGAGGGACCAACTAGGAAATTCTAAAATGTTCTACTGTGCTTGCTGTGCGTATGGTTTGAACCACAATTATGACAGAATATAAATTTCTAAGTTTCAATGTAAGGGGAGCGAATATACCGCATAAGCGAACCAGCATTTTGGGGGTTTTGCGATCTAAATCAATTGACTTTGCATTTATACAGGAGTCTCATCTTTTAAAAGAGCATTCCAACCGATTGGCTAATAAACATTATCGTGTTTTAGCCTTTTCAGCTGCTTCTTCCAAAACCAAGGGAGTAGCCATATTGGCTAGACGTAACCTTAGGTTGGATTCTTTGGGTGATTGGTCTGACAGTGACGGGAGGATAGCTGTTGCTAAAATCCGCTTGGAGGGTAAAATGCTAGCACTAGTCTCTGTGTATGCTCCAAATGTTTTAGACAAAGAGTTTTACAAATTACTAACTAAAACCTTATTGGAACTGACGGATTTCAAAATCATTGTTGGTGCTGACTTCAATGCAACATGGCAACATAACCTAGATAGATCCACTGGGGTAGAAAGCAGAGAACAAGCACTAGCGTCTGCAGAACTACGTGCTTGGGCAAACTCAACTGGCTTACTCGACATCTGGCGTTTAATGAACCCAACGGTTAGAGATTTTTCTTTTCTGTCGGGTAGGCATGCTTCATTCTCTAGGATCGATTACGTTTTTGCCCCTGTTAGCTTGTTTCATAAAATTGCCAAGGTAGAGTTGCTCCCAATGTCACTCTCGGATCACAAGGCGGTGCTGTGTGTTGCTTCACTGAAACAGGTTATAGATAGAGCTCCTAGATGGCGGTTTAACACCACACTGCTGCGCGATGCGGCATTTGTAGCTCAGTTTCAAACTGGTTTGCGTGAATTTATAAATATCAATACAGGCTCAGTTGAGGATCCCAGAATTCTTTGGGATGCAATTAAAGGCTTTATCAGGAGTAATACAACCCTCTATGCGTCCACTCAGAGAAAATTAAGGTCAGCCAAACTGGTGGAATTGGAATCTCGGTTTTCTACTTTGGATAATTCTCTCCAAAATAACTTTGATGTTAGTACAGCAACTCAGAGGGAGCTAGTTAAGAAAGAAATTAACTCCATTCTCAAGCGCCGCTCAGAATTTCAAATGAAACGCACAAGGCAAAACTACTATTTTAATAGTGCAAGACCCAGTCACTTACTGGCTTTACGTCTTAGATCCAATGAGCATTTTGCTGATATTGTTAGTGTCAAATCAACAACGGGAGCCATGGTTACAGAACCCAAAGAGGTCAATGCCACGTTTCGTGCTTTTTATGATGAGCTCTACACCTCCGAGGTCATTCACGATGATGCAGTATGCAATAATTTTTTATCCAACATACAGTTACCAACCCTTAGCGAGGCGGATGCGGAAGCCTTAGATAGACCGCTCCATCTGGCGGAATTACAGGAAGCTGTGCTCGCAATGCGTAGGGGCAAGTCGCCTGGTTTGGATGGGATACCCCCTGAACTTTATGCCATCTTTTGGGAAGATCTAGGTCAGCTGATGCTAGACATGTTTCGATATGCAATTGAAAGTGGCTCTTTCTCCAGGGATGTGAATGTAGCTATTATATCATTATTGTTGAAGAAGAACAAGGATCCCACAGATTGCGCAAGCTATAGACCGCTTTCACTTTTGAATTCTGATCTAAAAGTTTTTGCTAAGGTGCTTGCGCGTCGCTTGCAGGGTTTTATGACCACCTTAGTACACTGTGATCAGACAGGTTTCATAGGAACTAGACTAGCCTCTGATAATGCTAGACGACTATTGCATATCATCGATAGGGCTAAGGAGCTGAGGACCCCCGCCGCAGTGTTGTCGCTCGATGCGTTGAAGGCATTTGATCGTCTGGAATGGTCTTACCTGTGGGCTGTACTAGATAAAATGGGATTTGGTGCTTCATTCATACATTTTGTTAAAGTACTTTATTCTAATCCGTCAGCGATGGTCCTAACCGGTAAGATCTGTTCGCCGCTATTCACGATTGGCAGATCTTCGAGGCAGGGTTGTCCCCTTAGTCCTCTCCTTTTCGCACTTTCACTCGAACCCTTGGCTCAGACAGTGCGTCAGTCTGCAGATATTACTCCTGTTTCGATTAACAACACACAGCATCGCATTTCCCTATATGCTGACGATATTCTACTGTTCATTGAGAATGCACCACAGTCAATTACTCATGTCCTTCAAATCTTTGATCAGTTCAGTTCCATTTCCGGCTACAAAATTAATTGGACGAAGTCAGCCCTTCTACCTCTAAATGATCAGATGAGATCTGCTATCCTGCCGCCCATAATCCCAGTAGTAAGCCAATTCAAATATCTTGGCATAGATATTTTCCCCTCTCTTCAGGCTATTGTTAAGAACAACTATGGTGACACTCTAAATAAGATTTGTCTTGATTTAGATAGATGGTCATCTTTGCCCAACTCTCTCCAAGCTCGAGTTTCAATCATAAAGATGAATGTTCTTCCTAGGGTTAACTTTGTAAGCTCTATGCTCCCTTTGCCACCACCGCCGCAATACTGGAATAAGCTTCACTCTTCGATATCTAAGTTTGTGTGGAAAGGGAAACGCCCTCGTCTTAAACTTTCTCTATTACAGCGTGCTAGAGATGATGGCGGCCTTTCATTGCCCAACTTTAAATTTTATTATTGGGCCTTCACGCTCCGCCCCCTTTTAAATTGGTTTAACCCAGCAAATAAGGTTTCTTGGAGAGAGCTTGAGGAGAGTTTAGTGCAGCCTGTTGAATTGAGAGATCTTATCTATTCAAACATAACTACACATCAATGCAAAGTTCGCTTTGGACCTATCATTTCTCATTTAGTGGCAGTATGGAGAGCAGCTGAAAAGATGTGTAAGATTGATTGTAAATGGAACTTATTTTCCCCAGTGTTCAATAATCAAAGACTTTTAATCGAGGATCGCCCCATTCGCTTTCCAAGGTGGAGGGCTAAGGGGATTCGTACATTAGGGGACTTATTTGATAGAAATGGTTTACGACCTTTTCGAGATTTGTGTGACATCTTCAATCTGCCTGGAAATACCCTTTTTTTCTACTTCCAACTGAGATTGTCCATGAGGACCTATGGGGTCCCATGGCAAGCTCCCCTTAGATTGCACCCCTTCCATGAGTTTATCTGTGATGGTAACAGAACAAGAGGTTTGGTTTCCACCCTCTATGGTTTTTTATTAGACTGTAGTTATGGGCCCCTATCTGTTGATACTGTTTGGAGGAATGATGTACCAAATTTGGACCCTGACTTTTGTTGGGACACAGTGTGGTCTAACATTAGGCTATCTTCTAGAAATCCAGACCATCAACAAATTCATTTAAATTTTGTTCATCGGACTTATTTAACTCCCCGCAGACTATGTGCTATGAGGATTTTGAATAATCCCAACTGCACTCTCTGCGCCTCAAATAGTATTGGTACCTTCCTTCACATGGTTTGGGAATGCCCAAATGTGTCGTCATTCTGGAATATGGTTGCCTCAAAACTTTCAACTATTTTTAGTATTAATATCATATCTTCTCCTTCTTTATTTTTATTAAATGACGTCTCACAGTTGCAACTAAACAATATACGCAAGCGCATCTTCTTTGCTGGATTAACGGCGGCGAAGAAGATGGTAGCTACGCGGTGGAAACCTCCTCATACGTTAACGTTTCGCCAGTGGGCCTTAACCTTTCTAGATATAGTATATTTAGAGCAGTCGATAGCAAGGTTACACGGAGCAAAAGAAGAAAACATTAATATGTGGTCGGACATTGCAGATAAGCTTAAGGCTATGATTCAAGAAATCACTATATAGTGGTAACAGCCTAGCACAGGCATGCACTATTGTACATTCCGTGTTGGTCCGGGGAAAGGGGGTGGGTGGGTTTTCTTTTCCTTTTCTTGTTTTGCTATTGTTTGTGTTTGTCTGTTAATTGCATTTTTCTTTTGATTAATGTTTTACTTTTTCTTGTTCTATTCATATGTATGTCTCTAATTTTATGTTATGGAAAATAAAAATAATTGATAACAAAAAAAAACATGTTCTCTGACCGTTACACTTGATCCAACTAAAAGATTCAGGATAGGCTATTCAGCCCAACATCTAAGCATGATGAGGGAAAATAAAATCAGTGTTAATATGTGTTATTGAATTATTCCGTAAAAAGAAATAAAATATAGAATGACATCATGATTCCACGCACATTCTATGTTTTTACCTGTTGCTTGCTATGTTGACTTTTATATGACTTCTCTCTGAATTGTGTGAATTAGGTTTTCTCATGCCAATAAAGCTCCTTTGAATTGAAATTGAATTGTGATGCACTTTGAACTGCAACTGTATGAAATGGTCATACACAAATAAAGATTATTATATTATTATATTATGGACCTGAAATGTGATTGAAATTAATCAGGAGAGGCAGAACACAAATCAACCCCTGAATGTGTGCAAGGTCAAACATAATATTATACTTTAAACTCTCTAGTTTCAGGAAGTTGTGTGGCACTTTATTTTCAGTGCAGGCTCAACAGAGTGAGACCATTAACACAGAGGTACTTCTCAATTTGCCAGCCTGCATACAAATGTGCCGCTATAATGGGTTGGCGGTGCTAGAATGCCTGAATGTGATCAGACTTCGAACCCTGAATTGCTTTGAAGCCACAGCAGCAGAGCAGGATTAGTGAACACTACAAAACTACCAACAATATGAGTGGGAAAAAGACTGCTTAAGTATCAAGACATATCTCCATCTCCATGAAAGGGGACTGTACCTTGCATTTAATCCAATGGGTCTGCTGATTATTTTGGGGGTCCCCAGATGATCGTTTTCTCACTCAACAGTAAACAAACTAAGATATAGTATAAAGCCCTTTGCACACAGGCGCGTTTAACCACACGGATAAAACGGACAATATCATTTTTTGAAAAGAAAACAATGATTCTCTATGACCTCATGCACACCGGCTCCGAATTAGCCGTGCGACGAGTGGCTGCCGCCGTGCGTTTTTTTCTCGATCGAACCCAGTTCGATTTGTGCGTCTTGTCGCATGCGGTAAAAAACTCATCACTCCTTTTATGACTCCTTTTGGGATCCGCAGCGCCGATTCCGCACAGCCTTGCACACCAAATCCAATACGTTTTATTCATGCCGCAAACGAAAAAAACGCAACTGTCCTGTGTGCAAAGGGCTTAAGTGTGTATACAGGGTATCTGCAGTCTGCACGTTCTAAAGTTAGAATTTAATTACTTTTAAGACTTTTTAATACCAAATTGTCCGAATTGTACAAATACTAAGTCAGATATAGAGGCAAACATTGTCAAAATAGTCGATCTGCAGTTCGGCCGTTTTATCAATACAGATCTGTGGAACGGAGACAAACTAAATGTAATGCCAACAATTCCAAAGAATTGTTAGCTTGTTAGAGTGGGGCTTGGGGGCCCCACAGTTCAAATATGATTTTTTCTTTTTTCTTGTGTCTGTGTGACATCTGTGGCAGAGCATCACGAAGACTACAACTGTCAGTCAAATGCAACATAAAGAGTGCTATATAATGCTTATAGATTATCCACAAATATACAGACTGACACACAGGCAGTGAGAGAGATTGATACTGTATTAGTCATAATATGCTCCTTAAAGATTATCTGTTAGACCTCAACTACAACAGTGACAAGCCTCGGTCTCAGTGAAGAAGAGATGGATGGAGGAGGGGCAGTGAGACAATGAGCGAGAGACAGTTTACACATATTCACATTAAATGTATTCATTTAAAAGAAAAGATGACCACAATCAAAACAAGCCCTCAGGCTTTGTGTTTTCAATCTCGGTGATACAATGACTGTATGTCGGAAAGTGCTTATGTGCCCTTTCTTTTACGTCACCTAATAGAATCAATCAATCGTTTATGTATTTATTAATAGACAGTGGGTTGGGTGGCCCACAGGCTTCAGTGGTTTTCTTTGATACTTACAAGTGGGAAAGAAGAGAAGGATGCAGAAGGTTTTGATGTTATGCCAGCCAGGCATGGCCAACAGATGAGACCCAATGCCATTCTCTACAACATGGGTCTCCAACAGGTGGTCCGAGACCCCTAGGGGGTCCTCAGAGTTACTAGTGTCATAGGAATGTATTTCTTTTTTTACATTCACCACTGGAATCCTAGCATCCCTATTCTGAGGGGATCTTTAGCCTTAAAATAGCAGATGTACAAGTTTACAACGGCTCAAATCTGCAATTTCCAGGCTAAGAGGTTTGGTGTAGAGGGAAAAGAAGCAAACCAAGTACAGAGCCATGATGGTCACGTTACTAAGTATTGATGTTACGGGGTGAAATGTCTGAAATAAATCAAGTCTATGAAGCCATCTATGAAATCTACGAAAAGGTTTAATTTGCATTTCAACTGTATACAATGTAGTGGGGGTTCCTGCTTCATCTCTCTCTCAAAGGAGTCCTTGGCCTGAAAAGAATTGAAGACCCCTGATCGGTCTGAGGTCAGACAAGACTCAATGGTCATGTGACCCATTATTGTACCAGGAAATGTCCAGGTTCTAATTCTAATAAGAATAATGGAAACATTAGAGGCATAAAGATGATGATGTTGTTGAACTGGATCTGTAATGGAAGTGCTTTTTCCTACTTCCGATAGCAAACGCCATGTCTCCTTGGTAGAGAATAGAGATAGCCTGGTTCCAGCCCATAGGAAAAGAAATCTAGGACTCTAGTTCTCAAACCCTTGGGGTTCTTTGAGGGGATTCCAAATGGACCCTTACTGGTCGGTAACAGATTGAACCAAATGGACCCACTCATAGGGAACATCTACTTGTAATGTATGATGATGGTCAGGCAAAATGCTGTCTCATACCTCACTGAACAACCTCTCTTCAGTTTTTCTATTGGTTTCATATAGCAGCATATTGACAAGACAAAGAATGGCACAAGAACCACTCACATGTCCTTCAGCTGATTACTATGCTCTATGATGATGGATATTGGAGAGAGGTATTGTCATTCATAACACTAAGGTCTAAGAGGCACTTGCCCGTCGGGCAACCTGAAAGCAAACTCCACTTGCACAAACGTTTTATTTAATTAGTTTCCATGGGCAGTCAGGCAAACGTTAGTGTCAACCCCTGAAATGAATGACAAAGGGAATGATGGGTGATCAATGTGATAACTCGGTTCGCTCAGGTATTAAAACATGTTCTGTACTTCTATTAGATAATAGAAAGAAGAAAAACACTAACGATCCCCCCCCCCCCTGTGTGTGTCCACTACCTTGGATACTCAGTGATTCCCAAACTTTATTTCAAGGAGTGAGTGTGAGTGAGTGAATGAATGAAGTGGAAACTGAGCTACACTTCCTAACCGCCTGTCCGCTGTACCAAGACATCAGAGACGCATATTTCCCACAGATCATAACCACCCAAGGAGAGTTTGAAAACATGACCAATGATAAAAAAACTCCCATACCTGCTGGGTGAAGTAAAATAATGTGCAAACACAGAAGCAAGATTTGTGAGCTGCTGTGATAGGAGAAGGATATCAAATTAAACCCAACCCATTGTATATATCCCTGCTCTGCCTGCATGTAACCTCTATGCATGAAGGTTATGCATCGATTGTATTGTATTGTGTACGCTTCTGCTTTGGCAATGTAAACTTTTGTTTTCTCATGCCAATAAAGCCCTTTGAATTGTGAGTGAGTGAGTGAGTGAGTCATCCATAAATGCAGGGGCGTGCTTGCCTTGTAGATCTGATATTTTCAACAAGGAGGTTTGGTGTAGAGGGAAAATAAAACAAACCAAGTACAGGGGGAACGGTCAAGATATTGAGGATTTAAGTGGTTAAATGTCTCAAAATACACATTAACATGAATCCAAAAAACACTGATCATAGTGTTGTAACCAAGTCTATGAAGCTATCTATGAAAAAGTTTAATGTGCAACACAAATTCTATACAATATGTAATGTTGTCCCTGCTTCTCTCGCTCTCAACGAAGGGGTCCTGAAAAACATTGAAGACCCCTTAACCAATATAGCCTATAAATGAAAACTACTATTTTCTTTGCGAGTACCTGCAGCCTCGGCTGATAAATCGTTTTTGTGAGATACTCGACAACAAGCAGTTTTATCCTGTGTGAACTGGTCCGTAACAAAACAACGCCAATAATAATCCAGGAGGCTTCATATACTGTACAGTACGACGCCCTTATTGATTCAAAGGGACACCACACCACATCACAGACAGTTTGCCATTAGAGTGCAGAAATTGCTTTGGATGAGGAAAGATATAACGATATAACTACTGCCTATCAACAATCTGTGTAAGATCAATCGGGCCAACATAAAACAAGCACAAAAAACAATTTGTTTTTGATTTACTCAACCACTTGGAGAGATGTCAATAAGTGTGGGGAACATGTGTCGTGTATGCCTGCTGGAGCCTGTGTGTTCTGGAAACTGCAGAACATATGTTTATGTTCACTTCAGTATGCAACAAACCAATGAGGTCATCAATACAATCCATGTTGTGGGGACCTTCTTCAGTGTTGTTCCTGTTCCCGCTTTGTCAAGCACATGGATAACAAACATATATTTATGCAAAAGATGTTTACTTCTATGCCTTTCCCCATATCACAATTATAATTCCAACGGAAAGTAAAACTAATTAGTTTGCTTTCTTCAATAAGAGTTCAGGCTGCCCTCACACCTGAGGGAAAACAACTTTTCACAACTAGAAAAGTGCAAACCTCAGAGTTCCATTTCAGTCAGATAAAGTCTTCTATGTAAATGTTCCCAGGGACAGCTTTAACACCAGGCTTGATGGCGTGGGCAGTAAGGACAGCAGAGTCGTGTGAACACTGAATTTCTAGCCTGCTGACTGGCCATCTGTAGCAGAATCCCTGCACGTATGGTGCCCACTGACACATACTGTAGGCGGTCAACACAATGCCTGGATTACTGTCCCATGATTAAATGAATAAATAAATAAATAAAATCATCCCCAACAACAGGATACAAATTTAAGCTTTTCTTTTGCACACAGGTTATAACACAGTGGCTGATGCATTGCCAAATTCACTGTGAGACAACTATATTTTTAGAGAATAGGAGGACCTCCAAATGAAGGCTGGTTGCCTCCTGCCCAACTTGGGTAGAGAGCCATAGCTAAGAATTGGAGAATTTATGTACATTCTATTTACAAAGATGAAAATGCACATCAAAATGAATCCAACGAATGATGAAATCTATGAAAAGGTTTGCAACATGACTTGCAAGACTGCAACACAATTTTATACAATATGTAGTGGGGGGGGGTCCCTGCTTCATCTCTCTCTCAGCTAAGGGGTCCTTGGCCTGAAAACATTGAAGACCCTTGATGTAGATTTAGACTAAAAATAGTCTACATTTAGACAAATAGCTAGGGCATTACAGTATGCTTGTGTGCATATATGTGAAAATTGCAAATAATACAGCTTTATTTTTCAGAAAATGCCAAGCTATTTATAACCTTATGTTCCTACGCAGAGTATTTTGAACACACTGTAAACTGTATACACGTCACACACTGTTTGAAGGCAGACCTACAGGGGGGGAAATGCTGTGATATTTTGTTACCTCTGGCCTCTTCTCATGGCTACTAGGCTGCATCACAACAGGGAAGTGAGAAAGTTGAGAAGGGGATGCTCAATGTTATCAGTCTAGCCACATGCACAATCTGCACATTCTAAGGCACGCGCGCGCACACACACACACACACACACACACACACACACACACACACACACACACACACACACACACACACACACACACACACACACACACACACACACACACACACACACACACACACACACACACACACACACACACACACACACACACACACACACACACACACACAAATCAAGGACGGACATCAAAACACCCCCCATCAAAAGCAAAACAGCTTAAGAGGCTCACCCCTTTGCTCATTTTATAGTAGGCTACACTTTAGCCTTCAGCTTGGGTTAAAAGTCAAACAAAAAATCCTTCCATAAAAGTCTCTTTGCATTCACCCTTTAAGATACACAAAAGAGAGCTATAAATTAACCCATTTAGGATGGGCCTACAGTATCTCACTGTTTGAAGGCAAGATAGCTAATTAAATACCATAATAATACACACGAAAACAAATTAGCCAAGCTATTAAGAACGAAACCCTAGGCGTTCTTAATAGAACGCAAAATTGCAAATTGAAATCTAGAAATGAGATGGTGCATGTCATTGTGATGATACAGCAGAGTGTACTGTAGTAGGATCAGACCTAGTTTGGAGTGGAACCAGCAGCCTTCTCCGCCTGGGTGAATCAAGTGTGTCATTTCAACACAGCAGCAGCGTGTTGCGGACAAGCACAGACATGCAATGGAGAATGAGTGGAGAGAGCAATATGCTGTAACCAGGAGCACTGGAACATTTCTTTATACAAAATGACTCAAGTCCCCAACACACTCCTACTCCTGTATTGCTTGACTGATGTAACCATGGATTAAATCTCTCGACTCAAAGAAATCTGATTCAGGCCTTAACATTTGCTTTATGAAATGTCCCAGACCATTAGGAGTTTATGGAAGATCTTCTGCACACTTGTCAACTTAAGATTCTCTAATCTCAAAATAACAGCTTTCAATGGGTCACAGACACATTGAGAGCTTGTAGATAGGCTATTTTTGTTGCACAACATGTATATAGACGACATGCTGACTTCTATGGAATCCAAATGTTGTTGCGATTGAGACCTTTTAACCCATGTGTAACAAGGTCCTGGAATATATACACATACAGATTAAAAAACAATACAATAATAGCCCCAGATCATTTAATTGGAAGTAATTTGGGTTCAGCTAGTCAGTCGAAAAATGGTCCAAAGTGTTGTTGCAGTATATTTCCAAACAAGCTAATATCTTGAGTAGTCCTGCATTTTGCAACATTTCAGTGGGTGTACTGTAAAGGCTATGGGGTCAACATTTCTCCATCCATTCTGCAAAGCTACACTGACAGAGACTCACTGATTAAAGTTACTGACGTTTACATAATTGCCACAGTTATAGTGATTGATGATGTGAGTGGAAGTATGTGTAAATATTACACAGAGAGAGAGAGAGAGACACTGCCATTTCCAAAGAGACCTGGTGTGGCGGCACAGTGTGACGCGCCTACATGACAGGCAATTAGCGCTCCTAATCAGATAGGTAACCTCTACATCTCTAGTCTACAAACTCATTTGAGGGTTCAGAGATTCATCCATTTATGCATGCAACCTTCACGCACTGTCCTTCATCTCACAGAGTGTAGCTATTTTAAGACCATTCTTCAGACATGTCCGTGAGGCACAATTATCATTAGATCGATTGTTGAATTCAACTATCACCAATAGAATAACTTCAATAGGCTAGTAATTCATAAATTGTACAGTCGGCGTCTAACAACACACCTCCCTTCGCTCACTTTGAAACAGGCATTACAGGTGATGCTATGACATAGCTATATACGAATGTACTTACAAAATAAAAGTTGAGCGTGAGGGCAAAATCCTCGAGTCACATCGTGATGGTAATGCTGTCGAATAGTAAATGAAAAATTACAACCACAAGTGGCCCGTGTCCGTCCCCGCAATAAACGAAAAGGTAAGAGAACGAGAGATAGGCTGAGACAGAGAGCCACCTATGCTCTGTTGCACTGCCTCTCAACACTGGGCGTGATCGAGGCTGCTACACTTTCTTCAACGTCAGTCACAACCTGTATGACCAAGTACAGTACTGTATATAAAGGATATGACAACTTTATAACAACAGCATCAAAACTGATCAAATGTTTATGTATGACAATTGAAGCAGACATTCAACTCCCTTAATAAAGAGCATGAGAGACACTTAAAATGTAATCTTAATTCTATATTTTGCATAATTATACCTCACAAAAAGGCTGAGTCAGTGGCACAATACGAATAATGAAATCATCATCATCATAGGGGGTTCATTTGCCAAGGATGTAAACTCAACTTTTAGATATTTCTAAGAAAAGTCATTATCTTTCCAAAACCCAATTATGAGGCAGACAATTGCCTCATAATTGGGTTTTGGAAAGATAATGACTTTTCAGAGATCGATCGACTGAAGAAAACGTAACATAAACACTAAACAGGCTATATTTCTCCTTTCCGATATAGCTCTGAAGAATAGCCTCAGGGAAAAGGCTTAATGCAGACAAGTTGAAACATAATCAAACGGTACAAATGTGTCAACCACCAATTGGCAACAAAGTGATCTTGTCATTTCTATCAGTACTGTGCTCTGTGCTGAAGGATGGACTGAGGCCATTTTCCACTGACTTGCAACAGATCTTGGCTGCTGATTGACACTAGTCAGCTCTGCATAACTTTTGTATGAACATCAGCATATTTGCACCATATCCCTTTGTGCCAGTCTATGAGCTATTGGCTGTAAGTGCTGGTCAAAGGTTATTGATAATAGGCCAACAATGGTTCAAAAGCTATTCAAAAATGATCATGATTCTTCTGGATTTTTCTAAATGCTTCGAACTAGAGAACATCATCAAAGTGGTTAAAAGGTTAAAGTGGTTCAACCGATTTAGCCGAAGACCCACTGGCACCTACTCAATGACCCATGGGGGGCCACAGACCACACTTTGGGAACCAGTGATAAAGGCTAGTGTTCACAGTTGGATTAAAGATATGAGCCAAAATACATTCATTGTTATCGAGTGATATCACTAACCAAGATTCTTAAAATAAAAAATAAAATAAACATTCTGTGGATTTAAGATCCAGGTCTGACAGTGACCTAATATAATGCATCACTAGTATTCATAACCTGACTTCCAAAATATGCATGACTGTTCTTGTGTAATCCGACACATGTACTGCTTTATACTATCAAAACTGCATTTCATGCATCATGAAATTATACCACTGGATACAAGAAGAGTGGGCACTAAAGGAAGTGTGGGCAACGTGATGTAAAATTTGCAATTTTTTGTATCCAAAAAAATATATATTTACAAAATGTAACTTTTATAGCTCACTCAACTTTCCTGTTTTTTTTTTGTTTGTTTTTTTACATTTTGGACCAAATAGCCAATTTACATTGAAGATGCCCACTCTTCCTGTTACCACTAACTAGCCTGTACTATTTTGCTTCCTGGAGCTGACTTCCACTTTCATCTCCTATTTAGAGAAGGAGGCACTTTTTAGTGAGATGGAAATAAACACATGATAATAATAGCCAGGTTAGCGTAATGCGTAGTCAGTCTGACACGCAGCATAGATGTAAGGATGGTTATCAGTTATGCTTGTGAAAGGACACACTATAGTTTGAACCATTGTCAGACGATCAGCTGTGAAATGTGCATGTTTTACACAGCCTGAAATATCTACTCTACAGTCTACCATCAACCATTTTAATCTTAACCAGTCATAACGTTTATTAATATGATGTGTAAACAATCAAGGTTTGGGTCACAGTCACTGATAACCTGATATGGGTCACGTAACTGTAATGTTACCATTTTGAGCCATTATAATAGCTCTGGTCCATACCCATATAGCGTTAGAAGGAGTTCTCCTTAACGCTATGTCACCGATGAGCCCTTGAGCTCACAGCCGCTGTAGCCCAGCCTGCTCAGCCTCTCGACTGTAGTAAAAATAAAAAATACATTTTTGCTACTCACTAAAACAAAGACAGTTCTAAGATGTTGAAAGGCTACTTTCCTTAGTGGGAACACTCGGAGTCCCCCACTCACACCTAAAATACACCTTTTGTCCAGCAAATAAAATATTACAACGGAGGTTTTAGCTACTCCACACCGCCCTCTACGGATCTTGTCATTAGAAGATTCAATTGACCAGATTTTTGCCTTCCGGTTAAATATTTTCTTTTCGGGCTAAAACGTATATTTTAGACGTAAGGTGGGGGGCTCAGATTGTACCCACTGAGGAAAGTAGGCTTTCAACCCCCCAAAGCCGTTTTTGTTTTGGTGAGTAGTGGCGAAACTGTATTGTTTATGTTTGCTACAGACGAGAGGGTGCGCAGCCTTTCCTGCAGCGCAAGGTTTCATCGGTGACATAGCATTAAGGAGAACGCCTTCTAACGCTATGGACCAGAGCTGCTATGTGCCATCTGAAGATTTCTGATATGTGAACTGAAGTGTTGTTCTGTAATAAAGTTAATGGCCAATCAAACAATTTGGCCTAACAGATATTACAAAACGTGTTTATTTATAATTTTGTCAACTTATCGCTTAAACGTGATTTGATTTCGACCCGAAACGTTTATGATTCATCCTTTTCCCCCCACCTCTCTCTACTCAAAAACAAGTGCGATTGAATGGCAACTGGTGGAAAGTGCAGGAATCATGTCGCAAAACGTGTTCGACATGAATGAAGTAAAAATGTAGGAACAAATATAAATTCTTACCTTGATGCTGCTGATCGTAGAGAAACGGTGAACTAACGTCCCTAACGCCACCACCACGCTATAGTAATGCAGCTCAAAGAAAAGCCATTTGCATTGCTGTCCCTGTTTCCGGGTTAGTTACTGAGCGTCACTGTGGCCTGGAGCTATATAGTGGTTCTCAACCTGTGGGTCGGGACCCCCAGGGGAGGGGTGATCCCCCACCCCACCTTTTTTTTTTATGAAATGGAAAAAGACCGTTATACTGCATCAAAAGTAATCAACAAATAGGCCTACTGTAAAAACTGTTCTTCAAATAATATATAAGAGGCAAACATTGTGAAAGTAGCTGATCTAAACTCACTTGAATTTGAAATAGGACGAATCCAAATTCACAATAACTTTAAAAATAAAATAGCAGATGTACAAGCTTAACGCTATTTTTCATTAGCCAGGGAAGGCTTTAGTAGGCTATAATGTGGTTAAAACAAAGAAATTTGTTAAAGGCCCCCTGACACCCCCCAAAATTGTGACAGTAGGCCTATCCCTTTAGGTGACAGTACCCCTTTAAAATAGTTGTGATGCTATAGCTATTACATTTTCTGGGGACCCCCTGGAACCTATGCCTGGAACCCCCCAGTCCCACCCCACCAAACTAATGTAAGCTACTACTTTACACCGCTGATTAGGCTCACTCAACTGAACACACCTGTCATTCATTGATTGATTATAATCATTCATAATTATGCAAGCAGGTGCACCACCAGCTGTCCTTTAAAGCCTCTCTGATAACCTACCCTGGAAACCATTTCGTGAAAGAAACTGAAGGAAGAACGTCGCTGTTATACATCAAATAACTACAACTCATTTGTTTGAGTTTAAAAACAAAATCGCATTTAAAATGGGAAAAGAGAAGACTCACATTAACGTGGTGATAATTGGCCACGTGGACAGTGGTAAGTCCACTACAACTGGTCACCTCGTCTACAAATGTGGCGGCTTCGACCAGAGGAAACTCGAGAAGTTTGAGAAAGCTGCAGCTACGGTAAGTTAAATCTATTAAATGGGCCTATTCAGGCGGTGATGTGCAAACACTGTACACACTACCAAGCTGACGGTTCATTGATTTTCCTCCTTATTGCAGATGGGGAAGAGCTCCTTCAAGTATGCCTGGGTGTTGGACAAGCTGAAAGCCGAGCGGGAGCGAGGAATCACCATCGACATATCGCTGCTCAAGTTCAACACGCAGAAATACAGCATCACCATCATCGATGCCCCCGGGCACCGGGACTTCATCAAGAACATGATCACCGGGACGTCTCAGGTGAGTGGCAACGAGCGCTGTTGACCAGGTCTTGCGCGTGTTTGTTTGAGTTGAAACAATACCCAAGTAGGCCTACTATTTTGAGGTAGCCGGCTTTAAATGCTCACTAGATAAGTCTCTAGAGGCAAATATTGTAGGCCTACGTTTTACAACTTAATTTATTTGAAAATAATTTTAAATGTCATTAGAAACATTGTGATATAGCCCCGCTAAGTAAAGCTACTCGGCAGCAAACAATTGGCTAATTGGAACCAGCCCAACCTTGCCACCAGCTGTATAAAGTGAACTCACGATGATTTCTTTATTCCAATTTTAGAATAAAATCACAATTCTGCATGAGTAAGCTACTTATAGGTTTGGTAGCCTGCTGCTATGGAAGAACTTAATAGGCTACTGTAATTATATTAATGTAAATACTTTTGTACTTAAACTTGAATGCTGAACTAGTATTTCTACAGATATTGCAACAGAACTATCATGACTTTGACCATTGCTTATGGTTTTCCAATTTAATTACAGGCCGATGTTGCTCTGCTGGTGGTCTCCGCAGCAAAGGGAGAGTTTGAGGCTGGCATCTCCAGAAATGGCCAAACCAGAGAGCACGCTTTACTGGCGTACACCCTCGGTGTCAAGCAAATCATTGTTTGTGTGAACAAGATGGACCTTACCGAGCCGCCTTTCAGCCAGAAACGTTACGACGAGGTGGTGCGAAGTGTCAACGTCTTCCTCAAGAAGATCGGCTACGATCCAAACGCTGTGCCTTTCGTTCCCATCTCTGGGTGGACCGGGGAGAACATGATCACTGCAACTCAGAAGGTAAACTAAATAAAAACTTTGTACCATGCTTGACCCCCTCAGTACAATTTCCTAACACGCGATGTGTCTACAGATGTCCTGGTTCCAAGGTTGGAAAGTCAAGCGCAAGGAGGGGAATGCAAGTGGGAGAACTCTGCTGGAAGTGTTGGACTCCATCCACCCTCCAATTCGCACCATCAACAAGCCCCTGAGGCTGCCACTGCAGGATGTCTACAAGATTGGAGGTCAGTAACGCATGGCTCACAACAACTTTAGTTTTGGAAGTCTACATTTCTCATACCAGCCCTATTTTCTCCATTGTACATTTTTAACCGTACAGTGAATTTTACTGCTGGGTGTACTTGCACTTACAGTATGTAAAAGTTTCTGGTGATCGTAAATCCTATCTTTACAATAACAGGTGTTGGAACAGTACCAGTGGGAAAGATTGAAACCGGCATCCTCAAGCCCGGCATGACCCTGATGTTCTCGCCTGCCAAGATCACCGCTGAGGTCAAATCTATCGAGATGCACCACCAGGGCATGGAGACTGCACTCCCAGGACACAACGTCGGCTTCAACATCAAGAACGTGTCTGTGAAGAACCTGCGCCGTGGTGATGTGGCTGGTAACGCTCAACAAGACCCCCCGTCTGATGTCAGCAGTTTTGTGGCTCAGGTTGGTACACTGTACAATACAGGCCTTCTAAACTTTTATTTTTGATTTAAAGGACATTTCTACCAGTTTCTTTTTAGTGACATTTTCTCTTCTCTTCAAAGGTCATAATTCTGAATCACCCAGGGAAGATCAAGGCCGGGTACTCCCCTGTCCTGGACTGCCACACCACCCACGTGACCTGTCGCTTTGCCGAGCTGAAGGAGAAGCTTGACCGGCGCTCTGGGAAGAAACTGGAGGACCAGCCCCCGATGCTGGTGTCAGGAGATGCAGCTACTGTCAGAATGGTCCCCAACAGGCCCCTGTGTGTGGAGAGCTTCTTCTCATACCCACCCTTGGGTAGGTACATCATCATGATTCAATTTCCTTATTTTTAAATCAGAACTTAAATGTTTTATCTGCATTTAATGTACTGTGTGTCTGATTGCTCCCCAGGTCGATTTGCAGCGAGGGACTTGAGACAGACCGTTGCTGTTGGGGTCATTAAGTCCGTGGAGAAGGACCAAGGCTCCAAATTAAAAGTCCAAGTGTGTAAATAAGTTGGTTGTTTTACCAAGTGTGTAAATAAGTTGGTTGTTTTACCACTAATTGTGGTATGAACATTTTTGTTTAAGCAGTGTATATAATTTTAGAGTTGTATATTTGATTTTGTGTTGTAACACAAAACTTTGTTTTCAAAGATGGAATTGTTTTATTTTACTGTTATATCCTGAGGATTATGGAAATCGATGCCCTAAGTTGGAGGAAAAGTGAAACCTTCTGAAATAAAGCACACTAGAATGGAAATGCTTTTTCTTGTGGTTCTTAATACTATTTTGAATGACATCAGGGTTTATTTGCAACAACCTGGAATGGAACTTTGTTTGTTCTGGCTCCTTTTAAAGCTGTTTTGAATTACGACGGGGTTAATTTTGCAACAACCTGAACTGCATGCTTGCTTGGGCCCAACAAATGCTTGCTGGACCTGACCAATCCTAATCTTGTTTGACTTATTACAAAACAATGTTATCTGGATGATGCAGTGAGGGGAAACTGGCTATATTGGCCCACAATAGCCTTCACAGGGGAAACTGACTTGGCTCACTTTTCATCACTGTTGGGGGTGTAACTGCATCTCTTTCTATTTCAACTAGATGAGCAATTTAAGAAAATGTGTTGCCTAGAACTGGAGGATTGAGGTTTGTATTGCAAAGTACATTGACATCAAAGTGATGTGTACTTTGCAATACAATCCTGCAGTTCTAGGCAACACTATTTCCACAACTCCAATCTCCAAGGTATATTTACATAATTTAGTTCGATGTTGAAAATGGGTGGTTTAATTTCCCCTTTTACTTGTATTTTTTGCACTATCCACTTTACCCCCAAATAGTTACTGTTGACTTATCGCCATGAATGAAACTGTCATCCATGTATGCCATTAAAATAGTTACACCTGGTTGGCACAAAAAAGGACAAGAGATTCACATAGTACAGCACTTTTAATGATACAATGGAATGATAGGTTTGTTTCTTACATTGGAACTGCAGTTGTTGAGTGAACTATGGGTGTTGCATCACCAGTTCACCTAAAATCCTAGACAAGTTTGATGCGCAAATGTACCTGTGGATGGAGTGTTTACTGAACTAACATACTGACATTTACAAGGATTGTGGCTGTTTTATGACATTAACCCTCATCTACAAATCAAATTTCAACAGTTCATGAGTGGTATAAACCCATTAGTATGTGAAACGAGACAGAAGGGGGGGGGGGGGGGGGGGAGTTGTGAGCACAGGTTGATCAAGTTTCATAAAATGTCTTAATGATAGGCCATCTTGAGAATCATTTCCTCAATTTATTGCTAAGATGACATTTGAGCTTCCAACAATAATATAGTGGCAATAGCAGCAGGCATCGTAGGTCCTGCATGACAGTGGCTCTTCAAACCCTGAGGCGAGTGTCAAAATACGCAGCACTCCTCACTCAAATTTATTCCAGTCATTTTTAAACCATGCACATGATGGGTCTTTAAGGACTGTGGAGAGATGACATGAAGTTCACACGCAGAGCATACCTAAGGTGAACAGTGTAACAAGTAAAATTAGTGACCCGTGGTGAGTGACCTAACCCCCCCACAGGTTGATATTCCACCACACAGTAGCAGCAGGTTTCTATACTGTAAAACAATCATAATACGTGTACACACACAAAAGCAAGCAAGAACAAGGAATACATTGAATGAAGTTTTTTTTTTTTTCTATCTTTTTCTTAATATTTTGGGACGATCAGAGGGAGATAGTTCTGCCTCTTCAGTCAGTTACGGTGGTTGGTTAACAGGGATGCAAGACACAGAGTGACATGACGTATTTCACATTCTGTTTCCCCATTTTGTCCTCTTGTAAGCTGATAATTACTTAATGGTCAAGTAAAATGAATACAGATAAAATTCAAACTCCGCCGCCCTGCTGCTTAATCCAACAGGTAGAGAGCAAATGTTATACTTGTACATGTTTTGTACAATAAAACATGTATATACACTCACACACAAATATATATATTTACATACATATATACACAGTGACAGCATAAACATATATTTTTAGGTAAGTGCTAAGGGCTTTTTTTTTGAGTGGCTTTCGTCATAGCCATGCTATGGGAGGTTAAGATAATACTGGTAAGAGGAAGAATACACACACAGTTTGTACAACGTTGGATGTTGCGGTATCCATTGGCCAGATGAGCCTACTTGGGTTTCTTCATTTGTTTTTCCTTCTAGAATGCTTGTCTCGGGACAGAGGGGTGGGTGTGGTGGGGAGAGAGGAGGGGGCCAGGGCGTTAACGGCAGCTATTTACAAAGACCCCTCGAACGAGGGTAGAGGCTTAGTGCAAGTCTTTTCTGACTGTCAGTCACTCAGGATGTGCACAAAAGACATGGGGAACACCCCTTTTCGCTCCGGGTGCCCCTCGATGTGCCCAATCTAAAAAAAAAGGAGAGAGAGAGAGGCAAAACAGAAAGCACGTCAGAAACCAAAAAAAGAGCACCATTTAGCATTCAACGTTCGATTTTTGTCCTTCTAATCTGTGATGTTCAAATCGGTTGCTATGCAGTCCACTGTGTGCGAGGAAAGTTGGACCATTGGTCTGTCGGGAAACCTCACAAGTCATTATGTCTAAAACTGTCACTTTACAGGATTCAAATGATAAAATAGCAAAAGTAGCAGATCAACGCTATGCACAGTCCATACTAGAGTATGACTAGCAAGAGCAATAATGTATGTATCTATTAGTATCACTGTATATATTTGAGGATGGAAGTCATGGAAGCTGTCCTCACCCACCACTCCTGGTCCTCTTCTCCAGTCACTATGATTACCTCTCCTTCAACAAACGTCAGCTCGTCGTCATTGTCAGCCTGGCAGTCATAGATGGTCTTCACCCTCCGAGTTTTGCTCTTGCCCTGTGACACAAATGCTTTAGTTGATTATTATTGTAAAATAAGTATCCCTGTGAATTATTCCACAATAATTATTTTTTTTACCCAGTAAAAGTGGGAAATGTTGATTTTAGTTATTTACAGTAAACAGCAACATACGTTTTTCAGAAAACTCTTAGGATTTATAACAGTTTTGCAAAAATAGCAGACATACAAGCTCACAGCGCGTGACTTTGTGCCGCGCTGTTTGAATGTTGTTTGAATCATTTTTGATTTTTTTTAAAACAAATCTTCTGTTCTGAGGGGATCACTGGCACAAAGAAATCTGATGGGGGAGGGGAGGGGTCCACTGCCATTATACACACACACACACACACACACACACACACACACACACACACACACACACACACACACATTATGGGGGTCACAGGTAAGATTATGTTTCAGAGAAGTGATGTTGTGTGTGTGTGTGTGTGTGTGTGTGTGTGTGTACCGTGTTTATCTTTCTCGGGAGGGGCACCGGTGTCTCCGTGGTTCCCGGCGGGCTCCCGTTGGTGTCCTCGCTGGCCTGTTGCTGCGGAGACGAGGCCAGCGTCACGTCCGCTTGCTGCTGATTGGGCGACGGCGAGTCCGGCGGCTGCGGCTGAGGCTGAGCTGGAGTCTGAGCCGGGGGATGCTGAGGCTTGGGGGCGGGCTCTCCGGGAGGCGGCCGGGGACTGGGCGGCTCAGAGGCCGTCCCGGGTTTAGGAGGAATGTCCGACAGGTGAGGCTTGGGCGGGAGGTCCTTGAGCTGGGGCTTGGGCGGGAGGTCGCCCAGCTGAGGTTTCGGAGGGAGGTCAGAGAGCTGAGGCTTGGGGGGCAGCTCGCCGGGCTTGGGGGGAAGCTCGGAGGGCTGAGGCTTGGGGGGCAGGTCCCCCGGTTGAGGCCTCTCTGCTGGAGGAGCAGCAGCAGCCTTCTGCGGGGTTTCGGATCCCGGCGGGGACTTCTGGAAAACCTCCGGGGGAAGGCTGGATTTGTCCATAGACGGGTGTATGGTATCGATTTTCCGGAGCGCCACTTTGGGAGAAAAGCAGCAATATGGTCAATTCAGCGTCAAATCAGTTAAACCTGTGAATTTACCAATAGAACTAACTTATAATGAGAACTAGTCGTAGATAGCAGCAACATTTCAGTAATGTGTCTATACCTTTTTGAGGTAGTTTGGGAAGAACCCTTGGACCAAGTGTAGACTTTGTGTTGCTTGCTGTAGTGCTGGAAACAAATGTGCATCAGCGTTGAATGAAAAACCACAGCAAGGTTGGGACATGATCCATCATCCATTACACATCAATTGAGTTATCCAACAGATATTGAAGAATAGTTGCAGAACAGACATACATATTGGCTGACGTTATTGTTGACATTAGACCTTTACAGAGAGATTGGAAAAGCTTTCAGAAAGACCTATCGAGAATGGTTCATTATCCGAACAATGCCAGCGATTCATCCACCGTGTATGTATAATACCTTTGTTGCTGCGGAATGCCTTCAAACTTGTTAGAAACCGGAGACATCTTGTTGACGGGAGGAGGGGTGGAATCACTTCCTGAAATATTGACATCGATGTTGGTAAATATACTATTATTTACCAAGGCAGCATAAAACTTGTAAATAAAAAGGGTCCAAAAACAAAGATGGGGAGTTGTCTGGCTGAGCTTTCCATGAGCTGGTTAAATCCACTGAGTGTAAGCTATTTATTTTGTGTGGTGTGTGTGTGTGACAGGCAGCAAAAAGCACTTAACATCACATAAAACAAAATGATAACAACATCTATATCATTAAACACAGTGAGCAAGCGGGCTCCAAGTCAGTTCCAGCGTGTAGGATAACAACCCTATAAAAAAAGATGATTTTCCTACGCACCTCTCCGCTGAAGAAAGGCGTTCTAATTCTAATTTAAACTTCATCGTTATTCGTTACGGCCGCAACGCTCAACAAACATATTCAATTTAAATGTTAAATGAATAAGTGTTAAATAGCTCTATATTCTGATAGTACTCATTGCTATAGAGTGTTTGTTCAGTAACAGGAGTCTCCATGTCTCTCCAGCTCTTTATTAACTCATCCAGTGCCAGGAATCTCCACTAGAGGGCGCCCAATGGCCAGAGAATCCACCATAGACATACGCTGTACATGCACAAGCCGTGCGCAGCCATGACGCGCCTGAACACTTTTCTTTGTGTCATGAACAGGAACAGGATGAAGTTAGCTTGAAGTTAGCTATTGGCTACCAAGCATTTTAGAAGCCCTATTTTCGGCGATTTAGCCGTGATTAAACCTTGCGCACCTCATGGATATGCATGGAACAGAAAATGAGCTCTAAAGATCCTGGATTGCATTGGAGTGGACGGCAAATATCGGCGGCGCGACGCTCTCGCGGGCCGATGTAAACAGATCGCGGCCGGCTCGAAAACTTAGCCCGGTGCTTCGGTAAGGCCTCTGGATGTTTATTTTTATTTTTATAAAAAGCCGAACTAGTTCGGGATAGGCACCCCTAACGATAAAAAGGCCGAAAAAAAAGCGGGATAGGCACAGTAAGAGTTAAACAGAAAATGCATTTTCAGGTCAGGATACCAACTTCATCCAATCAGGATAGAGAACTCAGACAGGATACAATTTAAACAAGTGCAATCGGAAGTGATGACACAAAGAAATGAACAGACATAATTGGAATTGGAACACTATAAACATGAAGCTGATGAATGGATACTCTTTCCTGATTGGCTGACATTTTGTCACCTACCTGAAATGTATTTTCAGCCGCTGAGACAGAGAGTCTCTATTTAGCAATGATTACTATCCGAATATAGTGCTTTAACCTTTTAACGCTTTGTTTTAACCAAAACAGATCACTTGATCTACCTTCAAAATCATTTACTCTTGTCGAGCAAGGCCGTATGACAAAGTATAAATTAGATCTTAGTATCCTTCGCTTTAAATCCCATGCTATAGGCTGAAACCAGGTCCTGCTGTACGTGTGTTTATGAGTCTCACCCCCTCTACTTTGTGGACTGTGGGAGAGCGGGCTGGGTGGGTCAGATAGGGTGCGTTTGTGTCCGGGGGGAGGGGGTGGAGGCCTCTTCTTGGACAGCGTGGAGCTGCCTCCGGGTATGAGTGCAGAGGGAGGGCCAGATGAGGGCGGAGCTAGAGGATTGGACAACACATGTAAAAAAACACACATGAGAGGGTCGGTCGGAAGGTGGGTGGACAGGTGCCATTCATTCCTTTTTTTTAACTCCGGGTAACCCACCACACAGCAAGAGAGGAGAGGAGGAAGACAGAGGAGTAGAAACAGATAGGGGAGGATGGAAGAGTCGTGATGTGTCTTGGACTGAGATGTGCTGGGTCAAAATGGGGGGGAAGACATGTTAGGACAAAGATCAATGCATGTCAGAACAACATATTGAACTGGAGAGGATAAGGATTACACACAAGAAGAGCACCTTATGAGTGTGAGTGTGCGTACGCATTCCTGAGTGTGCCTTTCGGGGATGGGGTCAGTTTGTTTATGAGTAGGATACACATGTTTCTATGGTGTCAGGTCGGCTACTGTTCCAAAGCACCTATTCACCGTATTCACACGGCGGCCACGTTGCTAGCAAGTTAATTAAATAATGCCACCCTGGGCATTTCTTCCCAACCTGCAAATATGACATGAGAGCAAAATGGCCGCAGAGTGAATATAGGCAATTGTTACTGTAAGTCCTAAAGATCAAGAAGTTAGAGTGAAAGGTAGCTAACAGAAAGCTCAGCCAGAAAAGGAATCAGAAATGATTAAAAACAACTAAACTTTACAGCTCAGAGGATGGTGGGACATGATTCAAATTGCAATAAAACTGCATGTGGGTAAAGTTGAATTTAGCTAGCCAACACGGCTGCATTATCAAGTTGAATAAAACACCACCACCATAGCATACTGAGCAAGAAAATGAATTAATAAGAACTGAGGAAAAGGGGTCAGTGTTTAATTCCAAAATGTGATATCATTTTGAGCAAACAGCTGTAATTGTCTGAACATTAAATCTTTTGTAGACAAAGGTCTTTGTTGCAAAAGTGAGATTTAATTTCACATCAATCAACCCCGGTAGGACGTAGCGTGCGGAAGGAACCAGTTCCTTTCCCCTCAATCAGGCGCCCCACACGGGGAGAACATGCAAACTCCACACAGAAATGCCCTTTCGCCAACCCCACCTAGGGTATCGGCACCAGCGCCTCACAGCTAGCCGCAACCGACTACACCACCTGTGCCCCCTATTTTCATTACTTTTATATTTTTCAATCTTTCAAAATAATAATAATAAAAAAGCGAAATGTAGGAAATTAAAAATAAAAGGTATATTTAACCCACAACGACTGATCTAATAGGTGCACACTCTGTCAGTAGTGGATAATATCCCATTTTGGAATCAACCTCTTCAAGCACATGAGGTGGGAGGTGGAGTAAAACGTGGGGGAGGGGAGTGGGGAGGGGGTAACGTAAAAACAGGATATTCACTGATGTATGGTCGGGTGCCAGCCAGAGTGGCGTAGTGCGAGTGAGACCCAAGGTATGCCAAGTGTGGAGCTGGAAGGATAAAAAGAGAGAGAAAAAAAAGAAAAGAGAGAAAGAAAAGAGAGCAAAAGATGAGAGAGTGTGGGAGAGATTCTGAGTCGGTCGTCAAAAGAGCTTCCCCCACACACTATAAAAGCAACAAGATAAGAGAGGAAAAAAAAGAGGAGAAATAGCACAAAACCTGCCTCGAGGCCAATAAGGCTCTCCAGGCACCCATTTAAAGAAGAGAGCGCTGCTCTGATCATGGCTGCTTAAGGTCATAGCACCTGTTTATTCTAAAGCTTCTACAGTACAGGGGCGCTTTTTAACAGCAGCAGTTACGCTATCCACTTGGACTGTTTTATGCCCGCTTTCACACTGGCAGATACAAAAAGATACAAATCCACACAGCATATTCGTAGATTTGTATCTTTGTGTCTTTTGTAGCAACTACAAACGTTAGCCGTATCTTTGTGTCTTCATGTCGCTGGCTTCTGTTGAAAATGAATGGTAGACTGCATCTCTGTAGCTGTCAGTGTGAACGGAGCATTATGGTGTTTAAACTGGCCAACTCAAAGAGGGAGGAATTGTTATTTTTAATTACAATTCCGCAGAGACAAGCAAAGGCCCCCCAACAGGCTGTTTGTATAATGTGTTGAGGCTAATGATGGAGAAGTGCGACGGGGGGCTTTTATTTTTACGTAATGAAGCGCCTGTGTATCCAATTTCCTTTTTACACGTTAATCTGCAACACAGGCTAACATTAGCATGAGTAGGGATACAGCGATATGAAAATTACATGTCATGATTATTGTGGCAAAAATAATTGCGATTAACAATATTATCGTGAATGATATTTAAAAATGTGCAAATTTGCCTTCCCTGTGTATTTTTGGTTTCTTCCTGACAGCTGAAAGCCTCTGAGTCAAAAGGTTGAAATACACTGATATAATGACGAGTCACGAGTAAATGTCAAAACATAAAAAATACAAAATGAATCCCCCCAAAAAATCTTTTTCATCAAAACATTTTTCATGAAAAAAGAAAAACAAATCTGTGATTTTTTTTAAATAATTTCATGAATACATTTTAAAAAATACAAAACGATAAGAAATTCCATAAATTAGAAAACAAATGTTGGAGAAGTAGTGAAAATAGCCGATCTACAAGCTCTCAACGCGGCGCGAAGCGAAACGTTGTGAGCTTGTAGATCTGCTGTTTTCACTAGTTTGCGTCCCGGGCAAACGTCTAATCTCTCTTTTGGG